>NC_080019.1:114832834-115135864 GCF_030020395.1 Manis pentadactyla
TGGGATTGTTTGCTTTACTTCCTGTGCGAGTTCTTTCTCTCTCTCTCTCTCTCTCTCTTTAAATTACATTTTCTCCTAAATTAGAAAACCTCTTTAATTGTTAGCAGAAGCTGGGGTTCTGCTCCTTGCATGGACAATATCATTAAACACTGGAAAATAAACAAACTGGAAAAGTTTAAGACATTTTCAAACCCTTTGCTTCCCAGAGGGCGTCTGGGGCCCCGGGCAGGACAAGGTTCTGCTGGCCTGGGTTTATACTATGTTGATGACTTGACCCCTCCAGCTGTGAGAAGGCAAACTGACGGCAGGGTTGTTTTTACTAAACTTCCCAGGCTTGCAAACTTGATTTGGGAGGCATTTGCGCTGATTTGCACTGGGGTCTCCAGCGACTGTGCCGAGCTTCCTCCTCAGGCAGAGAGCATGATGGGAGTAGGCCAGTGGCTCTTGTAGCTGACAGCTGTTGTAAACCATCGCTGTCCTCCAGAGTTATTCCACAGGGCGCAGGGAGGAGAGGAGAGCCATGGGGGTGGTGGGGGTGGTGTGTGAGAACATTTCTTTCCATCTTGCTGAAATGTGAGTCTAATGAAATGATAATGAGGTTGTGGCCTTTAAGCTCCATTGAGCTCCTTGCGCATTGTAATTTTTCCCAGAGTGGGGCTAGTTTTTGAAATGATTAAAACTATGGATTCCTAGGCCTGTATGGCTTGAATCAGAATTCATTAGAGGCCCAGAGGTGAGGAATAAACATTTCTGCCTTGTTCAGCCAGGAGGCAGACCCCATCTTGTGTGAGTCTCTTGCCTGCCCACCCACCTCTCCATCAGGACCCCTGGCTGCATAGCTGGCTGGTATGGGAAGCACCGGCTATGCTGGCAGAGAGACCAGAAGGAGGGTCCAGCAACCAGAGAGTGACAGGTTACAGAAGTCCCAGCCATGAGACCTGGCCTTTACCTGGGACCTCTTCCCAGTGTTGGAGGAGGGAAGCTCTCAGTGTTCCGTCTTGGCCCTATTTTCTTCCAGGCCTTGTAAGTGAAATGCCTTCTCTGTGAAAAGAAACACCCAGAAACACAGAAACACTCTGAAGTGTGACCCAGAAGACCTCAGTAAGGAGAAAGTCCAGCTGGCAGTGGTGGCTGACAGCATGGCCTGAACTTGGGTCTTTTGAGCATCATCTTCCTTGGGATAGAAAGAGGGGTTTTTCCCTCTGATTTTTGTTGTCACCACTGTGCTGGCTTCCAGCATTGTAAGATTACTTCTTTCAAGTTTGGTTCAAGTTCTCTAGAACTGTGACAGGCTGAAATCTTAAAAAATAACTTTACCTTGAAGCACTATGGAGGTTCCTCAAAAAATTAAATATAGAAATACCATACGACCCAGAATTTCACTTCTAGGCATTTATATGAAGGAAATGAAAACATTAACTCAAAAGGATATATGTACCCCCATGTTCATTGCAGCTTTATTTATGACAGCCAAGTCATGGAAACAACCCAATCTCCATGATGGCTGAATGGATAAAGAAAATGTTATGTACATGCAATGCAATATTATTCAGCTGTAAAAAAGACAGAAATTCTGCTATTTGCTATAACATGGATGAATTTGGAGGGCATTATGCGAAGAGAAGTGAGTCAGGCAAAGACAAATAGCATAGGATCTCACTTATATGTGGAATCTAAAGAACAACAACAAAAACAATCAACCAACCAAACAAAAAACCAAACTGGGCTAAAGGCATTAAAAGGTACAAACTTCCAGTTATAAAATAAATAAGTCATGGAATGCAGTATACAGCATGATGACTGTAGTTAATAATACTGTATTGCATATTTGAAAGTTGCTAAGGAAGTAGATCTTAAAAGTTCTCATCACAAGAAAAAAACTTGTAATTATGTATGGTGATGGATATTAGCCTTTTTGTGATTATTTCATAATATATGCAAATATCAAATTATGTTGTACAGCTTAGTGTCATGTCATATGTCAATTGTATAGCAAAAATTTTTTTTTAAAAAACCTTACCTGATGTTAAAGGAGGCCAAGAACAAAATAAATACAGAAAATGGGGATAGCATAAGGATGAGCATGTTCCCAAAGTATAGGTGTCTTGTCCTTCCTTAGCTCTAGTCTTACCTCTGTTCTTGCCTTAAGAGGCTGAGGCAATTTACATACACTTGGTCTGGTTCTCTGCCTGTGTCCATATGGGAGCCACCATCCTAAAGCTGGTCAAGCTCCCATCTTAATCTCTTCTCCAACCAGCCTGATGATCACAGTCTAACGTCTCCTACCTGGGGCCTCCCGCTCACACTGAGGTTCTGGTCTGAAGACCAGGCTCTCTATCCATAGCAGACTAGGGATAGTGTAAATGACTTAAGCAAGCAGCTGGGGTGCTGTCTTTCACATGGGGCAGAGCAGCTTGGCAAGAGTCTCCTTGACTGCCCTCCTCCCCTTTTCCAGCCTCACTGGGCAGTCATGGTTCAGACTGGAGCACTGAGGTCTGTTGCCAAGGTCACATACACAATGGTCACATCCACATTTTGGAAATGATGTGATATATGTCCAGTTCTCCTGCTGCTCACCTTTGACAAGTCAGCTCAGGCACCACCATGCTGAAGGTCTCTCTATACCCGGGGAGTGGGGTGTCTTTCTTCCTGCTTTCCGAAGCGCCGTGGGTGTGGGGGGGTCCTCCTTACCACATTGTGTTGTTATTCCCATCTGTTTCTCTGTGAGGCTTCCGCTAGACCATGGGCCCTTGAAGGCAGGGTTCACGTTTTATTCTCTTTGCATCTCAGCACCTGGCACAATATCTGGCCTGTAACATACTTGGGTGGATGATGGTTGAGTGAATGGATAAAGGAAAGAATCCATGATGGGCGTCATATGATTCTCAGGACAGCCTTGTGAGCCAAGCAGGGAAGGAATATGAGGCCTGATTTTCTAAAAAAGTAAAGAGGGAAAAAAAAAGAAACAGAGCCTCCAGGAGGGTAGGGCCTTGCTAAGGTCACCTGATTCCTGGAGCCGTGCCAGGGCCGCAGTGCAGTCTGGTAGTGCTGAGAGGGGTGCGTTCGCTGCCCACACTTGCTCTAGTCTCATAAGTCGCTTTGCCGTTTGAGAGTCTCTCCTGAGGTGCCTCCTACACAGGTGGTTCCCAAGCAGTTCATATTAAGGTCCCCTTTTATTTTCTTCCCTGCCCCACCCCCAGCCCCCAGGCTTTGAAAGATTTGGCCTAGCAAATGAACTGCAATTATGCAGTAATAATGACTCCATTTTCTCATTTTTATTAATAAAAGACATATGCAACGTGCCAGTCAGTGCTTTCAGTTGAGAGAAAACGAGTTTCCCCAACTAGGTGAATAGAATTCCGCCCAGATGCGGACAGAGAACAAACCACTTTCTCTGGCTTGGGCTGGGAATCGCAAGGCTGCGCTTGACAGCCTGCACGCCATCCGGCGAGCCAGCCATGCAGGCCGCCTGCCCTGGGTCTCTGCAGTTGAAGGAGACAGGGGCCATTTCAGCTGCTCCCAGCTTGCTTTCCCGTCCCTGCTGGAATCAGCAGACCCTGACTTCTGGAGGAACGTTACTGTGATGTGTCAGCTGCTCTGGGAAAGCCCAGAGTGATGTATTCCAAGACCTGTCAGGAGAAAGGGTTTATGGTCAGTTAGGAACTGTAAACTCCTTTCCACGGAATGGTCGGTGGAATTTTAATACTCTGTCTCCCTCTGTCTGGGCACTTTCTTCTACTCTTGGCCCGCTGCTCGATGCATATGGAGCAGGGCTCATGTTTGAGGGTCCCCAGGGAGAGCACACAGCCTCTCTCTGTCCAAGTGTCACGGCTGAATATGGGAGATGAAGCTCAGACAGGACTGGGGCCTTCCCGCTGCTCCTGGGCCTTGGCAGGGCCCCTGCTGTTCAGTCCTGGAGCCCCCCTCCCTCTCAGAATGGAGTGAGGCCCTGAAGAGGGCTGGAAGGAGTGGAAAACTAGGACTCTAGCTGGGCTTCTCCTTCCTTTATTCAGGCAACAAGCACAGAGGGCCTCCTCACTGAGGGCCCTCTCTGTGCTGGGCAGGGAGCTGGGAGCTGGGGCACCGAGGGGCCCTGGGCCTGCATGCATGGCAGCCCTACCTGAAACGATTCAGTTGTGATCACCCCACAGACTGTAAGTAACAAACAGGAAAAAGGGAAAAGGGGGAAATAAGAGAGAGGAAGTTGCCGGGAGGAAGCACTGTAGCCAGGAATGATCTCAATAGGAAATGAAACAAACACCAGGCTCCATAAACGATTTGGAAGGCGCAAGTCACCCCCTTCCCACAAAATGGCTCCCAGCCCTCCACTGCTCTCTTAGGTGACTTGTCTACCACATCGACATCAGTAACTCCAAAGTCAATCGTTTCTTGCCCAAACTTCACTTTTGACAGCCAGAACCCCCGTCCCACTATCTTTACCTGGAGGCCCCTGAGGCAGACCGTCCATGGGCCCAGCTCACCACTCCTCCTCCTCCCCCAGACGGTGAGCAGGCCAGGCTGGGCTGGTCCCCATGTCTTGGTCGCCTCTGCCTCCCCAGCGCCCAGTGTAGCCTCTGGCATGTGGTGGGCATCGGGAGCATTTGCTGAAAAATGACCAGTACCATTTCATGGAAGAGGCAGCTTCTACAGGATCCATTTCCCTAGTTTCCCCCTGAAACTCTCCTCATCTCTTCTAAAGACAGACCATCCGATGGCCACAACTCTCAAAATTGTTGTTTTAATAGAATAAAAATGGAACCAGTGCGATTTCTTCATCCCACAGGGAACTCCTTTGACCAATTTGGGGGTGGAAGGGGGGTTGTCAGGACTTGCTTTTGTATCCTATCTCTTCACGGCATAGGGCTTGATTTGCATATGTTAATACGGAGAACTGTAGCTATTTAATGAGAAGCAGTGGGCCTTGTGGGTGAGCGGAATTCCTCAGAGTATTTTTTTCAGATGTCTTAATTCACTCTCTTTGTTGTACTTCGGCAGATCCAGGTGTTTGAATTGAGTTGGTCCTGATCCCCATTCCCTTCCCCCAAATCTCTGAAACCACAGATCTTTCTAGATGCCAGACTCAGCTTTATGTCTGGAGGGAGATGGGGGGAGCAGTCTGCCCACTTGGGAACAGCCTCAAGGAGATGGCCTGAGGGCCATGACCCCAAGCCCCAGGCCAGAGAGCCCAAGCCCAAGGGCCAAGGGGTGGGTGTTTCTGAGGGGAATGGAGAGGAGAGGATAGAATTCCAGAGACAAGAACCCTCTACAGAGACGGCCTGCTGGGCTTCCAGCCCTCCATCTGGGTTCCACTAAAAACACATTTTGTGTGTTTCTGTTGCTCCTAAGTGTGGGTTTATTTCAAGGGGAAAATTATAAAGAAACATCTCTGCCTTTATTTCAATAGCAGCTCGTGTTTGGGTAGATTCTCATCTGTCTGGCTTGTCCTGCCTGGGCTTGAGTGGGGTCCCCGAGAAAAGAGGTCCCAAGAGACCCTAGGCTGCCAGTGTCCCAGGCTAGTGGGTCTGTCACAGAGTCTCACCTTCCCAGCTGATAGCAGCATCAGTGGCTGAAGAGACTCCTGGGGGTTTGAGATGAGAGGTGGGGACTGGGGGAAGTACAGGGCAAGGGAGATCTGCCGAGGCTGCCCCACCCAGGAAATCTCCACAGACAGAAAGGCAGTGACAGTGTCCCCACGGGTAATTGGAAGCCTTCTTCTCTGAGGCCAGGGAAGCATTCGGCATGTGAGTCTGGGGTTTGCCCTGATAGCAAGCCAGAGGTAGCAGAGGCCTATCCTGAGGATTCAGGTTCTAACCCAGTCTGAGAATCCCCAAGTTTACTTAGAGCCCTTAACCTTTAATCAGCCCACATGCAGAGACACAAAGAATGAATGTCAGAGCTAGAAAGGCCATGAGACACCCTGCCTGGTCCTTTTATTTCATGGATAGGAAAACTGAGGCCCAGAGGAAGCTACTTGCTCAGACCACACAGGGGACCAAGATCTAGATCTAGATCCCAGGCCCCAGTGCTGTCTGGTACTTTTCTGCCATGCTGCTTGTAAAGGGAGGTGGATGGCCACGTCTCCATGGAGGAACCCAGAGCTCTAATAAACATGCTGTTCATGGACTCACATGGATGTGTGCATGCAATACGTACACCGGCCCTAGGGCCAGGTCAGCAGAGTTCAACCATCCTCCCCCACCTCCCAGCACAACCTAGTTTCTCCCTCTGGGTCATCTTGGACACATGTGCTGCAGGCAGAACACCATGGCAGATACGGTCCTGTCTTTGCACAGAGCTAGTGTCAGACACAAAGAGAGAATTCGAGGCCCAGACCCTAGGTCCTGGCCTTCACCCAGCACAGAGCAATTCTTAAACAGCTCTTCTTCCTCTGAGAAGGGCCTCTGCAATGACTCAAGTCCATCTGCTTTAAGAAGGATTTGATTGCCCCCTGGTGGCCATATATGACATCTTCGGTCCCCAGGGCCTGACTATTCATTCATCAAATACATATAGAGCCCCCAGCTGTGGGCCAGGAAAAGGTATGGTCAGTAGACTGAGAGACTGATATGCAAAGCAACAATTACAGGTTGATTAGCGCTATTAAAGAGGTAAATTGAGGGTACAGTGGAAGCTAAAAACGAAGGGAGGGGAGGGGGTGCCATTCCAGCCTCTAAGCTAGAAGCCTAAGAAAGACTCCTCAAGATGTAAGTGCTGACATGCTTCCCCTATGCCATAAACAATCACTAATTAACATTCATTTGTCTAGGAGTTACAGTATGCCAAAAGATTACACTTGCATTTTTAGTTTATCCTACTCATGGTCTCATTAGGTATGTATAGTTGCCCCTATTTTACAGCTGAAGGAACTGAGGCTCAGTGATGCTAAGTGATTTGCTCCAAGTAATGGTCTTGTAATTGATTCTTATTTGACTAGTATAGTCTCCAAAGTACTCCAGCAGGACCAGACAATCTACTGGGAGGTGGGTACACCAGGCAAGGGTTGATTGTGGGTGGGGACTGACCTCCTCTGCCACAGAAAGATTGGCAAATTAGGGGTTTGGAAAACTAAGAGGCTCTTTCCCATTCCCAAGGAGCAGGGTTCTCATCTCCTAGAGCTGTGCAGTGGTGTTTGGTGGGCCTCACAGGACAAATGCAAACAGGAGAGTCCTGTGCCAGCTGGCTATTCTCATCACAAATCTGGAAGTCCTCATGGACACAGAAAGCAACATTTAACTTCCTCTTCACCACCTCCAGGCATGTGGTCAGATCAGAGCTCTGGAGCACAGGGTGAACCCTGAAAGGCCCTCCTGGATGGGATCCTTACAGCCACAGTAAGGTGGTCGGCTGCCAGGCAGGCAGCCTCATGGTCCACAACTCCCTCAGTTGCTAAGCATAGGCTGCAAGTCCCAGTGGACTCCCTGTTAAAGGGGAATGAGAAATCCGGTGGAGCTATTTAAAAACAGGCAGAGTAGAATGACTGACAGCAGTAGAGCACAGATTCAGCGGTATCTGGGAAACCAACCTCTTCTGTCAGCCCTGGAGAGAGAGACCCTGCGTTCCTGGCCCAGGGGGGATGTGGGTCCAGTTGGGCTCCCCTGTCATCCTTGTGCCCCAGAGCTAGTTCATCAAGGGGCCTTGCCGACTCCTTCCCCAGAACTCTCAACACCCCGGCTGCTAGCCTAGGGTCCAAGTCTTGTCATTGTTTACTTAGAAATTGAGTTTATTTCACCAGCACCTCGACCCACCCTGCTGGGCTCCCTCAGGGAGGGTCTGGGCCCCTGCATGCCTGTGGGAAGGAGCTGGTAAAAGCTGAGGGGAAAGAGCGGGGACAGAGCTGGGATAAAGAGAGCCCCAGGAGGTGAAGCCCGGGTGGGCTTGAGGGCTTGAGTGTGAGTGGCCGCATGCACTGGCCTGGCAGACTGGCCAGGCAATGACTATGAATACCACTGTCCAGGTGAGGGCGGATGGTAAGACTCTGCTGGGGGCTCAGAGTGCCTTGTACCTCCCCCTGAGAGTCTAGGCTATGTATTTTCTAGTGAGCTATAAAATGGAGATCCCAGGAAGGAGGGTGTTCCAAGGGCAGGTCCTGATGAGGAAGGTCCCTTCGGATCAAAGAAATTGGCAAGGGGAGAAGGATTTAGATTCAGTGAACCTTCACTGACAGCCCTGCTACAGACCCAACACTGTGATAGGCACTTACTCACATTTAATCTAATTTAATCCTCACCACAGTCCTATAAAGTGATGAAACTCAGAGAGGTTAAGTAACTGGCCCAAGGTCACAAAGAAGGCAAGCGAAAGCACAGAGATTCCAACCCAGGCTGGTTCATTTCAATGTGGTTTGTTGCAACAGCTTCTTCTGATTCCGCAAATTTCTGGACATGATGTGGAGACTTCCACGAAAGAGTCAAATAGTTGGGAAGCCACACATTACGGGGAGGAAGTGCCAGATATTTTTATGTAAGGAGAGTGCCCCTGCCATGGAGTCTGATTTCCCTGCCAGCTCTCCCCTATATCCCAGGACATCTCTGGCGTGCATTTGGTTTTGTCAGTGCTCTAGGGAGCTGCATTTTCAAGGACTCCACCACTCCCCAAGCATACAAATGTCTCTTTCATTTTTCCTGTTAAGCAGATTTAAAGAATGAACTAAGAATCTCGGCCACCATTAATTTCACGGCCTACAATTATTTGCATCCCTTTTTTTGCTTGAGTCATTTTAAAAAGCCCTTATGATTCCTTTAATCCCCTTTGGTAGAGCGATTCCATTCTCTTCTCTCTTAACCTCCTATCCCCTGCATGTTCCCCACCCCTCCCCCAACATGGAAAGCTTTAAATAATGCAGCAAATTCTTGTTTCATTTCCTTTTCTCTGTTTCCAGATGGATTTTTCTCCCCAGAACATCCATGGGAATCATTTCTGTCAGCTGTTTCACTGGATGTCCCTTGGCATTTACACTCATCTATCCTCTTCTACCCTCTCCCCTCACCCTACCCCCCTTGAAATTGCAATTTGCTATTTTAATTATAATTCCTTTTGCCACACTTGAGGGTTTTTCCCTTTGCAGTCCTCCACCTCGCTTAGATTTTAATCCTTTCTGCCAGTGCCAAGAATTTGTTAAGATTTTTAGAGTCCTCTGAATTTGTTTCCTTCACGGTGAATAATTCTTCTTGGTCTATGTATGATGCTAGTTATTAAGGTGCTGTGCAGTGGGGCCAGGGTGCCCCAAGTTAATGAGTGGCCCCATCCAGATGCAGACTGAATCACCTCTCTGGAGATGTGGTGACCCTGGGTCTGTCTGGTCACTGCAGTCCTGGGGCTGACCATCTCCAAGAGCTGATGGAGGCCCTGGGGCAGCTGGCCATGTGCCTCTGCCTCCTTGGCCAGCTGGTAAGAGCTCCTGGTACTGTCTTTGGGTTCCATGCGTTGCTCCTTGTAGGCTGGGCTGGGCTGGCCTTGACCACAAGCCATCTGGGTCACCTGCAGCTGTTTCCCAGGTGCCTGCTGGGCCTGTGGGTTGAGGCTGCAGCTGGAAATGAGTCTGGGCAGCAAGTGAACAGGGAAGCAACCTGTGTGACTAGGAAGTTGATGAGGCCTCCATGTGAGGGTTGGACTGGAAGGCACTTCTCTGATGCATCCCAGGCATAGAGGCTGAGATACTCACCATGGAGAGGAATGACTTGAAAGCTGGCACCCATCCTATCTGGGCTCACAAACCCATCTTGTTCTGTCCTTCAGGCAGGTATATAGGTCAGTACTAGTGAAGGTCATTTACTGTGGGAGCATGTAAACTTTGAATCTGGCTTAATCAGAAATAAGGGTTGCTCCAAGGTGACCTGAAAGTCCCTGGGAAAGGGCAATAGCCTTGTAACCGGGGGTGGGCCATGTCATCCCCTGGACCTCAGGGCTGATGTGACACAATGTCCATGGAAGGCCACTAATGGGCAATGCTGGTATTATGGGACAGGTGAGGACAAGAGATGTCATTCTCTTGTGTGTTCATTTCCTACCTCATTTTAAAAGGGATTTGAGGCAAGAGACCCAGCTGGAAAATGGGCAAGAGAAAATTGATTTGGGGATCCTAAAGTATAAGAGAAGGTCTGAGAGTATCTCTAGAGGGAGTAAAGGAAGCAAACAGGAGGAGGCCCTGTAGAGCCGGGTGAGCAGGGGAAATCCAGAGGTGGAGGTCCTGTGGGACCTGGTGCCAGACTGCGGGGAGAAGTGGCAGGATCCCAGGGCTGTGCCCTCCCAGTGAACTTGCCTTGGGAAAGAACAGGGACACGCCTTCTGTAACCACTGGAATACCAAGTAATGAAGCAAATGAATGGGCCTAAAAGTTGGGGTCACATCATTCTGCAAATAATTCTGACACCCACTCGGTGCACTTTGTGTACAGTGTTTTTATACACAAAGAATTTGTTTGTGAGTATGTCTCCTACACTTCCTTTAATAATTCAGGGGCAAAGGCAGTGCCAGGGAATGGCATGGAGATGTATGTTTTGCTTTCCTCATCTTTATTAGCAACTCCTCCCGAAAAAAGTCTAAATGAAAATAATGTTTTTTGACACAGGCAGTTGATGACTTCTTAATCTTCTATAAAATGTGAATACAAGCCCCACAGAAGGTGTTATTTTTATTAATCTGTAAAGAATCAGCAGAATGCCCACCACACTTTGAGACAAGTCCCCAGTTCCAGCTTCCAACCAGATTACTGTTCCTGTCTGTCCTAGGCAGAAGCCTGGAGTCCCCTCTGCAGGAGCACTCCGCAGTGTGCTGGAGTCAGGCCCAGCTGGGACGAGGAGCTCAGAGCAGTCTGGGGCCCTGCAGGATGAGTTGTGGTACAGTAGGGGTTTCAGATGGGCTGGATGTAGAGAAGCCTGGGGGTGCACTTCCTCAGGGAGGAAGGCCTAGTCAGAGATGAAGATGGGAGAGTCTGGCTGTTCAGGGAGACACAGGGGTTGTTCTATCGAAAGGGAGGGTGTCTGGGAAGGACAAGTAGGAGGTCAGGTTGGAGAAATGGTTGTGTCAGTCCAAGGAGGCCTTGAGTGTTGAGTGAAAGGGCAGGTCTGTGTCTGTGAGCAGGGCACTCCACAGAAGTCTTCCAAGCCCAGAAAAACTGGGGTGAAAATCAGATTTTAGGAACACTGGTCATATGGAGCATAAACTGGAGGCTGGGCTGGCCAGGAAGGTCAGTAGGGAGTCCAGCTCTGACTCTGAGTCCAGCATGAGAAGCTGAGGCCTAGACTAGTGTGTATGGCAGGAAAATGAAAGGATAGCTAGTAAGTGAAACGGCAAGGACATGACAATAGGAGGGAACAACCCAAGAGTGGGAGGATTTGAAAGTTATGAGAAGAAAAATGCCCCAGAAGCAGGTGACATGGGTGCTTTCCATTCCCAGATGAATTCCCAGGAGGGGGCTAGTTGGGCTAGTTACTGCTGTCCAGCCATGCTAATGCATAGAAAGGGCAGCAGAGAGATTCTCCAGAGCTCTCCCAGGAAACGACAGATTGGGGCAGGTAGGGGTTAATGTGGTCTGCAAATAAACTGGAGATTAGTCCTCAACAGTACTTAATGCAGGGTAAAATGTGATAAATTATTCACATCGTACAGTGTAATAAGCAGGTTGAATCTGTAGCACTAGGCCTCTTGAGCTATATTTTACACTTAGGTCTTCCTCTTATTCCTCTTATTTAATCATTTTCAGAACACCTGACTTAAATAGGTGTTTCAGGTCCCATCTTTTCCCCTGCAAAAATAAATTAGATCATACATTCATCTCCTGACATTCTGACATTTACCATATTCTTACATTAAAATAAAGATGATTAGAAAGAAAAGAGCTCTGTAATTAGGCATAGGAGGAAGCTGAAACACACTTTACCTAAGGTTTCCCTTTCAGCCTCTGTGGAAAAAGGTCTGATCTGCAGAGAGTTTTCAGACAGCTTGTTTGCATATGGGATACTCCTGATTTATGGCTAATCTGAGGGAATTAAATTTGTTTCTTTAGAGCTGACACGGATTCTCTCCTTGTGGAGTGGGGTGTCTGGGTGGAGGTTCTCCTAGCCCCCTGGGTGTCTGTAGAATGAATGATCATGAATGGGGCTTCTACAGTGTAGAGCCTCCCACTCACAGGCAGCCTTTCAATGGCTCTGGTCCATGGCTGCAAACTGCCCTGAACAATGGTGGATCTGATCTACCTTCCTCAGGAGTCTCCCCAGAAGGAAACAAGCCTCTGTGAGTAGAAGGTTCTTGGAAGGGGACGATTTTTATGGTCATTCCACCGTCTGTGGAACTTAAAGTCCATGGGGCAGTGCTGAGTAACCATGGGAGGAGGGTAAACCAAGGCATCCTGAGAGACAGGGGAGAGAGGGGAAGGGGTGGCTAGCCAGCAGGTGGTGAGGTGGTGGGCTAGCGCATCAACCCCCGGGAGGAATGGCCCCTGGAGAAAAGCAAGCTGAGGCGGAAGGTGAGGGAGCAGGCCACAGCAGAGCTTTATAGAGAAAGCTTTAGGAGAGGGAATTAGGGCTCTTAGCAAGAAAAAGGAGCCCGAAGGGAGGGTTGTAGGAAGAGGTAAACAAGAGAGAGGGGAGCAGCACAAGGAGCCGTCTCCATCCCAGCCATTCTGGTGAACCAAGCAAAGGGCAATTGAACTGAGTTGTCATCAGTTCTTATCCCAAATCTGCTGCTTCCTTTATAAAGCAGGACGCAGACATGCACGTCGATATAGATTCCGATTTCTTTACTGCATTACTGTCTGTTAAGTACTCAGCAAACTCAAACTGCTTTCTTCCTTGCCCACCCAGGGGTGTTCTGTGTACACCTCCATTCCTTCACTTTAATGGCCAGGCTGAGCAGGGGATTTTTGATGTTTAATTACAAATATGGCAGATGGGGACTAATAGCGCCTGCAACTGCTAACAAAGTGGTGGGCTCTTTGTGTCTCTAAAATGGGTTTCAGTGCACTGGGCAGCCCATTCAGGATATCCAGTGAGCTGGGACAGTGGCCCTGACCAGGAGTTGTTTCTGAGCAAGAGGGCTGGCATACAGAGGAGGGGCTGGGGCGTAGTGCTGGGAGCATTTTCTTATAACTGTCAGCATATGTTTGGAAGCAACTTTCTTATGGATATTCAGCAATGACTGTGGGAATTCCAGATTTGTTGGGGGGACAGCAGTTCACAGGTATTATATAAGAAATCAGAGAAAGAGAGAAATGCAGTCCATGTTTCCCAATGACTAAGAAAAGCTGAAAACACTGGGTTTACCATTGAGGTAGGAGGCACCTGGTATCCATGGGCGGTGTGCACCGAGGAGTAGGAATGACTGAAGGAAGAAACCTAGCACATGTTTTGGGAGGCTGGCAGAGCTAAGGAAACATCAGGCTGTAGCCCATGCCGAAGCCACTCAGAGTGTGAGGAGGGTGCAGTTGTCCAGGTGCTGCTGTGCTTGCACCCCTCAGAGCCCTGCTTCCAGCTTGCCAGGCATCTTCACCAGAGCTTCTCTATTAGGGCCACTTAGCAGTAGAAGATGAGCCCGGATGTCAGCACCAGGCCTTGGAACGTTGTCTGTCCACCATCAGCATGGAAGGGGGTTCCCTGGCCCAGACTCTCCTGGGCAGGACAGTGCTGAGGGCATCCAGGGGCAATTGGAAGCCTGGAATGGGGCATCCTCAGCCCAAGGGCAAAGGGGCTGCCAGGCTACCTCGGAATACCAACAGTGCAGCAGAGCCATTCCTATGGTGCAGACCTTCTGTCTTACTTGAGGTTGGTCTATATTTCATTCAGTCGATTAAAGGAAATCAGTATTTATTGAGTTCACCTTTAAAGACTGGCCCTCAAGAAGCTAGCTCCAGTCTGGTGAGTCAAGTCTGTGGGACAGACCAGTGAGCTAGTCATCTCATATTGAGACAAGTGCACTACAGACATTTGAACAAGGTACAGAAATGTCATATTAGTGGAAAGAAGTGATTTATTTGCAGGATAAATAATTAAAAACTAGCAAATATTTATTAAATATTTACCATGTTCTAGTCACAGTGCTAGAGCCTTCCATCAATTAACTCCCTTAATGATCAGAGAAACCCAGTGATGTAGGTTCTTTTATTATTCTCACTTTACAGAAGAGGAAACAGCGGCACTGAGAGTTTAGAAAAGTGACCCAAATTTACATAGCTAGTAAACGGGAAAGCTGGATTTGATACCACCATATTTAACTGATTTTCTAAGATATGAAGTGATAAAAAGAGTTCACCTGAGGGAGAAGGTAGAGGAAAGCTTTGCAGGCAGAGGGAAAAGCTTATACAAAGCAGGGAGACATGGGATCACATGGCATGTCCTGGGAATAATATTTAGCTCAGTTTTATGGGAGCAAGAGGTATAAGAGCAGGAAGGAGTGAAATGTGAGGTTGGCGGGCTGGCAGGGTCCCTGCCTTCTGGGGGAAGAGCATTCCCAGGGAAGGGAACAGACAGTCCAGATCATGTGGGGTTTAAGAACTTAGACTTCACCCCTTTGTCGAGGTACCCCTGAAGCCTTCTTAGAGGGAAAGTCAGAGTTAGAATACTTTTAAGAAAGAGCACTCAGAGTGTAGGATGAATTGGGAGATGGGAGTGGAGAAGCAGCTGTTGTAATAGTGAACAAGGGAGACAATGGGCAACTGAATGAAGGCGGTGAAAGGGGACATCTTTCTGAAAAATTGTTTTAGAAGATCAATCAACAGTGCTCAGTGGTTGATTGAATGGGAGGGGTAGAGGAGTGAGTGGTGGTGAGGATGAGCCCTAGGCTTCTGGCTTGGGACCTGCTCTGGCCCCTAGCTGAGGAAGAGAGCAGGTTTACAGGAGGGTGAAGGTAACTAGCCAATGAGCTCAACTTTGGACCTGGTGCTTTGTGGGTGCCTGAGGGACTCCCAGGTACACAGAGAGCTGCAGGCAATTGGATACACGGATTTGGATGGCTGTTGGCTGCTGTTCCATCTCCTGTGCCCCATGCTGCTGACAGTTCCTCACTGGGAGCACAATGACAGGAAACACTAGCCGAGGGAATCTGGAGTTGGCAAGGCTAAGCGTGATTAATGCGGAAGAAATGAAGTTGGTGTTGAGTAGCAACACCCCGGACTCTGTTAGACACAGTGGAAAGTGATCAAAGAGGATGGGATAAAGATGGTAATAGATGCTTGGAATATTTACTCTACTAAACAGAGGGAACTTGTAAGTGACTTGAAGATGGAAGAATTCAATAAAGGCATGATGATTTATTATTATTTTTCTTAAGGTATCATTGATATACACTCTTATGAAGGTCTCACATGAGAAACATTGTGGTTACTACATTTACCCATATTAAGACATGATGATCTTTTATTTTTAGTATCAAGTTTGAATTCAATACAATGAAGTTTGTTAAACAGTAATCATATTCATTGATTTAATATTTATTGAACACCTCCTGTGTGTCAGGTGCCTTTATAAGAGATGTAGATATAGCAGTAAAGAAAACAGACAAAAGTCCCTGCCTTGTGGAGCTTACCTTCTGGTGAGGAAGGGTGCAGAGACCAAATTTTTGGGTGTCTACTAGCTCATAAAACATCTTTATGCAAATTTAGGAAAAGGCCACTTCTTTGGGCTGAGGCAACCCTGTGCTCGGGTGCACAGCTTGGCAAGCAGAGGGAAGAGCATATACAAAGCAAGGAGGCATGGGATCACATGGCATGTCCTGGGAATGATATTTAGCTCAGTTTTATGGGAGCAAGAGGTGTAAGAGCAGGAAGGAGTGAAATGTGAGGTTGGCGGGCTGGCAGGGTCCCTGCCTTCTGGGGTAAGAGCATTCCCAGGCAGGGGAACAGACAGTGCAAAGGCTTGAGCCCAGGAGCATAACTGGCTTATCCGAGGAGCAGCAAGGGGGCCTCAGGAAGCAGAGAGATGGCTGGAGCAGGGAAAACAAGGGGGGAAAGAGTAGGAGACTGAAGCAGAGAGGCGGCTGGGGGCCAGATATTGCCACATAGGCCATTGGAAGAATTTTGGCTTTTGCTTGAGTGACATGGGAAGCCTTTGAAGGATTTTGAACAGGGGAGGGACATGTTTGACTTACTTTTTAATGGGCTCCATCTGGTTGCTGAGTTGAAAATACAGTACAAGAGGGAAGAGTTGAAGCAGGGGACCATTGAGGAAGCTACCAAGATGAGAGGTGATGGCAGCTCAGACCAGGGGGCAGCAGTGGTGGTGTGGAGAAGTGGTCAGATTCTAGGTATATTTAGTGAAGGCATCAGATTTTGTTGATGAATTGGATATGGTGTGTGTGTGGGAGAATGACTCCAAGGTTTCCGACTTGAGCAAGCAAAGAATAGAGTTGCCATTTATTGAGAAAGGGAAGGCTGCAGGAGGCAACGTGATTGGGATAAATGTCAAAAATTTTAATTTGAGCACTGATGTGAATGTGCCAAATGGCCCTCCCCTGTAGTAGCCCCTGACCCTTGCAACAACCTCAGATTTCAGAGGACAAAACTGAAAGCCAGAATAACTTGCCTGAGTCTTGCCCAGCTAAGAAGAAACAGAGTTGGGATTCAAACCAACCTGTCTCCAACACCCACGCTCTTTGCCCCATACCATATTAACTCAGGAATTCCTTCCCCACCCAGGGACCAGACAGACACCAGACTATGAGCTGCTCAGGAGCCAAGGCTGTATCTCATTCACCTTGTATTTTGAACACTGGAATCTGGATAGAGGAACCAGTACATAGCAACTCATTTGGGAGCTACCGAGAGACAGACATGAGAGTCATGCAGGTCAGCTTTATCTTTGATAGACTCAAGATGAGGCTTGAGTGCACAGCCGTGGTGGGCTTCCTGATACTGCTCCCCTGAGCCGAGCTGGCAGAGCTTGGACACTGCAGGTCTCTTCACAGAACCTTGACCTGAATGAGCAGCTCAAATGCTGCTGTCCTGCAGGCAGACTGGCTCCAAGAGAGAGAAAGGGAGAGACATGGGTTGAGGATAGCATGTTCAGGTCTTTCTCTCAAACTTACTATCAGATAAATTGCTTCACCTCCTACAGGAAGCATGGAAATGATGGCACCCCATCCCCCACACCTGGCACAAAATAGGTGCTCAGCAAGTGTTTGCAGAATTTTCTTTTGGTATGTTTAAAATACAAGCAAGCACTTACTACCTTGCAAGGAATACAGAAGGCACTTTACATACACATTTACTCCTCACAATAATCCTATGAGGTAGACAGTATTTTTATTTCCATTTTTTAAATTAGAAAATGGAGACAAGGAAGGTTAAGTACTTGACCTAGGGTGGAGCCAGGGTTGAAATTAGGCAGTTTATTCGAGGGTCAAACCACAGAACAAGCACAT
The DNA here is from genome assembly GCF_030020395.1 of Manis pentadactyla. Taxonomy (NCBI): domain Eukaryota; kingdom Metazoa; phylum Chordata; class Mammalia; order Pholidota; family Manidae; genus Manis; species Manis pentadactyla. Next base: position 114,850,184 of record NC_080019.1, read on the forward strand.
GTACTCCCCTCATGAGCTGATGAAGAGCCCGTGCAGTAAGGGCATTATTAGATGTTAGAATGAAGTGTGTTGAGAACCAGATGAATGAGCAGCTAATTCTGCCTGGTATGGAGGGTGCAGGGTCATGAACAGTCACAGAAAGAAAGTGACAGTTGATATGGATATTAAAAGACAAGCAGGAATTTGTTAAAGGGGCAAGATTAGGGGAGGGAGGAGATGGCATTCTAGGTGGAGGGAAGAGCATGGGCAAACATCCTGAGAACGGAACAATATATGGCCTGCTGCGGCATTTGGGGAATAGTGAGCAGACTAGATGGCTCAAAATACAATCACAAAATGGCAACCTGAAGAGAAGAGTTATTTTCTTATTTTATATATATATATATATATATATTTAATTGTCTCAACATTGAAAAATTGAGTGATTTCACATTAAACTCTGGATTTGATTCTTCTTGAAAAACCAGAGATAATCCTAGGTGACCCTAGACCTGTGTTCCCATACAGCCACCTTTGTTGGGAGCTGAGAAGCTGCTGCCTCCTTCAGATGGACACGCGCTCCCCGGGTTGCCACAAACCCCAACCGCTCCCTCTCATTCCCTGGGACCTGCCTGATCCACCAATTTATTTAACCAGCCTACCTGGCTTCTATGTGTGTTTGAGTTTGCAACCCTTGGGCTAGATGCTCAGACTGTTTTGAAGGGTCTGGCATACCATGTCAGGACTTTAAATTGTATCCTGAAGGCAATCTGGAGTCTTAGAAGGTTGTTAAACAGAGGAGCACGCACATGCTCAGATAAGTGCAGAAGACAGGGTGGCCGGGAGAAAGGTGGACACAATGTTGAAACCATTAGGCATGAGGATTCTGATGGATTCTCCTGGAGAGTTTCTCTTCTGGCTGAAGCAGCAGGTGTTCCAAAAGAGTCATTGTTCCAGTCAAGTTCACTGCACTCGGCTTCAGTGGCCCTGAGTTAGAGAAGGTTCTCCTGCCTTCAAACACTGTTACTCCCACCTCTCTAGGAAGTCTTGTCTGTTTAGCGAAGAAGAAAAGCACAAACCTGGGTTCAGTCCCAGCACTGCCATTTGCTCCCTGCATATCTCTGGCAAGCACTTAGCTTCCCTGAGTCTCAGTTTCTTCACCTGTAAAACAGGGATAGCATTACCTGAGTGGCAGGCTGGTTGTGAGCACTGAATGAAGAGTGTTTAAACATTGTGCAGATGGTAGAGGTCCTAGGGGGAGTAGAGGGTTACTGGGATTGATATTATAGGAAGACCCTACATGTGGGGCTTGGGCTCTGGGAATATCAGACATCTAGAAGTGATGCAAACCCCAAAATAGCTGGGGTGCCTGCCATCCTGGGGCTTTTACCAATGACAGGCCACATCAAGATGCATGAACAAGAACATAGGTATAAGGACTTACATTTCTCCCCACCCTCAATACACACACACACACACACACACACACACGAAGTTTGGCACAAGGACAAAACCTAGCAAACAGCCTGAGCTGGATTTGGCTTCTGTGGCTGGGCTGGGCAGAGGGGGTCCAAATCCCCCGTGTCCTGCATAGAGCATCACGATGACTTAGGGATTGAGGCCCCACAGTCAGCCAGTTTCAGCCTCTCCTTTCCTCTCCCTTTGCTGCCCTGCTGCTCCCTTGTCCCTGCTCCCCCTCCCTCCGTCCCCAGCCCTGCAATTCATTACAGCTCTGTGTCCCTGCCCTCTGTGACCGTGTCTCTCTGCAGCACTACTTTTGCATTTTGATGTTAAAACAATATTTTACCTAGTATATGACAGCACTTGGAGCCTTTGCAAAAGCCTCTCACATCTGCTATTTCATTTGATCCTTGCCAGGTCACTGTCAGGTAGGCAGGGAAGGTATTATTAGCAGGGCCTGTAGTCAAAATATTTAACAACCAATATACCATGGGCCCAGCCAACTGGAATGGATACAGGCCATAGGGCTGGGGGAGGGCCCTGGAGGTGTCCTCCTGTACTTGGTGGGGGGGAGCGAGACCCAGAGTAGGGACCAGGAAGGTGTGGGCAAAGGGGGCAGATTTGAAGGCCTCAGGGAAGTGACTTTTTATCAAGTATTCTGGGAGCACCTCGAGTCTCATGCTGGTTAAGTGCAGCAGCTCCTACAGTTCATTGTGATTATTGGTCCAGTGGTGCTGACCGGAAACTGAGGTCCAGGGAGATAAGTAACTTGCCTAGGGTCAGAGGTGAGAAGAAGACCAGAAGTTAGACCCCCTGACTTCTCAGACAGAGGGTTTTCTACCAGCTCCGAGTGCAGGCCAAATGCGAGAGCTTCTGTTTGCATCTCATCCTCCTGGATGACAGCACAGCAGCCTTGAACACTGGTGACCGGTGCTCTTGAAATATGATCCTTGACTTCACACTTCTCTTCACACGTCTATCACCATGTCTTCTTATCTACTCACTGTCTTCTCTGTCTCACCCTCAAATGTGTCATGATTCTGCTCCCAAATTCCATCACTTGACTGTCTCATGGGTGATCTGAGATACTCATCTGCTGTTATCTGGCTGGGAACAATTTTCACAAACTCCCTGAGGCCCCCAGCCCTCCATTGAGCTGCCCATTGGACATCTTCCCCAGGTGTTCTCCTAGGTAGTCCACCTCAGCATGCCTCCAGGAGACCTCACCATTTCTCTTCCCAAACCTGCTCTCACAGTGCCTGTGAATGGCAGCACCACTCCCCCAAGCCCCTAGGCCACAGGGAGTTGTCTGCAGACCACCTGCGACAGCCATCCCCCTGCTGTCCCCTGCTGCTCTCAGAAACCCCAGGAAGGTCAGTTCTGAAGTGAGGCTGGAGTCTGGTCTCCTGCGGCCCTTGTCCCGTCCTGAGATCTTGACCCTATCTTCCTTTGCACTGGCCTGTTCATTTTTTGGTAAATATAATTTTAATTTTCATTAAACTAATATATATCCAATGTTTATAAAGACAAATAGTCCTATCAACTATATAATGAAAACCAAATCGCTCTCTGCTTCATTTCTCCCCACCTCTGATTCCTACTTCTCAGACATGATTGCTTTCAACATTTTTTGCTCTTTCTTCAGGTGTTTACCTCCATTTTCCTAATGGATGCTTACATTGTAATTTTAGATTTTTCCATTTTAGACTTATCTATTGACTTCTATCTCAGATGTTGTCAGTGCTCCACCTATATCCCTTAGACCTTCCCATGAAGCATTCTTCTTCACTTCCAACCTCCAGGACCTGCATCTCTGTATTTGAAGGCTTTGGGGCTCTGCCCTCACAGGCAGCAGGAAAGGAGTGGGCCTTCTCTCCCACATCCTGCAGCCTTCAGTTAGTGACTCTCAGGAGTTGGCGTATAAATACTTCAGCTCCCTCTCCCTCAGGTGGAATAATACTGAGGCATGTGTTTTGCCCCATTTCCCAGGGGTTTCCCAGCGGGAGTACATTCTAATCACACACAGTGGTGTCTGGCTTAATCACAGATTCTTTATTGTTTTTTTCCCGTCCCTATGTCACTTTCCCACTGCTCTATGAGTGCCCCTGTACTTTCCAAATAAACTACTTGCCAGCAAATCTTGGTCTCAGGGTCTGCCTCTGGGGAAATCCAAATTAAGACAACTTCCATAGGAAGATGGGGATTTATCTTTTTTTTTACAGGCCCTTTCCTTGTGCACACACACACACTGCACCACACATTCTATCAGTATCATTGCAACATGGACTTTAGTTAAATCAATTTCCAGTATTCACCTTATTATGACTATATAAATACTGCTCACAGCTGAATGACATAATAAACAATGCATGATTACATTTCTTTTTTAAAATAGCATTTCCCCCCTAATGTTAACTGCTTTTTAAATTTTGCTTAGTTTTCTATGTACTTATCACTACTTCAACCCCAAACTCTCTTACATGCTAGATTTGTCTCTATAGCCAAATAAGTCAGGTGGTCTCTATGTGTGTCCCATTATTTTCTTGGAAACTTCACATCTGAAACCTGAGGTTTTCCTGCTTCAGTTGGTTCCTTTCCTGGTTTGCTGCACAACCATCATCCTGGGGTTTCCTTTACCATCTTTCTGAAAAGTTCTTTAGTCTTTTGCCTGCATGAGATTCTCCCCTTTTCTTGGGTCCCGTGTCTTCTCTCTTGGTTCGCTCCTTATTACATCCTTTAGTAGCTGTATGAGAATGAGCACATCTGATAGGCATTTGCTGAAGCCTGGTAAGTCTGCAAATAACTTAAACTTCATGTTTTGACAGTCTGACTGGCTTGAGAATTCTACATATAATTTTTCTTTTCAGAATTTGGAAAACATTGTTCTGTTGTCTTTTAGCTTACATCTAGTATTGCTTTTGTTTTTATTTTACTTTGTATAGTAATTTATTTAAATGATATTTTAATATTTATATTTTCATGGATTGTTTTACAAGCTGTTTCATAATAAGCTTATACATTTTTATATTTGAAATATATTCCACAGTTTTTTATTTTATGAACTTTTTTTTTTTTACAACTTTGTGAGTTATATTTTTGGATTTAGAAAATTCACCCATTTCAAGTGTACAGTTTAATGATTTTTACTAAATTTACCAAGTAGTACAACCATCATCACAAACCAGTTTTAGAACATTCTCATCATCCCAATAAGGTCCTCATGTTCATTCAGCATTGCTTTTGAGTCTGATGCATTCTGAACCCCAATCCTTTGTATGTGGCCCAATTTTTCTCTCTGGGAGCTTTGAGGATCTGCTCTTTATTTCTGATGTCTGAAATATCACAATGATATGCCTTAATATGATTTTTTTTTTTTAGTGTCCTGAAAAAATTTTAAATTATTTCTTTGGCAATTATTCCCTAAACTTTTCTTGTTTCCTCTTTTTAGAACTCCTGTTCTAGCACTGAGCTTTCTGGAATAACCCTTTAATGTTCTTGTCTTTTTTCTCCTATTCTTTTAAAAAATCTTTAATTACTTTACTTTTAGGATGTTTCTTCATATTTTTTCTTCCAAACTTATGCAATTAAAAAATTTCAGCTATCTTTATTTCCAAGAATCCTTTCTTACCCCTGAAGGGTCTTTTTTCTGTGGTCCCCTGATCTTGTTTCATGGGTGCAATAGTTTCCTTTCCCTCTATGGATATTAATTATGCTGTTTAAATATTTTTTCTTCTCCTTGCTTGTCTGTGTTTACTGAGCTCATTGAAATCTTTCTGAGTGTGTGCAGGCCTGGTCGGAGGGTGGACCACATGTTAGGCTATCTGGTAGGAAGCTTATCTTTTTAGGGGACTCCCCCCAATGCCAGTAGGTCTTTCTCTTGGGCCACTCAGTTTACCCAGTGGACACTCTCCTAATCTCTTTCCTCTAGGGTACAAGCCAGTTTTCCAGCATTCCAGGAGCCTGCTGGGGGAGAGCTGGTTGATCACAGAGTTCAGGATGGAGGCTTTCACTTAATCCCTCTGTTGTCAGTGTGGCGCCTCACCTCCTCTCTTCGCTTTGCCCCATGTCTTCCCCAGCCTCGGAGTCTCTCTCCTTCATCCGCTCCAGAGAGAAAGCCTCCTGTATTTTCCTGGGTGGAGTGGAGATAGTCATCTGGCCTCCAGGGCTGGAAGCGAAGAATAAGACTTTCAACTCATCCTGGTGTTTCCAGCCCAACTCCACCCCATCAACTTCAGAGTTACTTGGTACCTTTATTTTCTGAACTTTTCTGTTTTTTGTTTTTGTCTTTCATATCAAATTGGCTTCCCTCTTGAAAACTTCTCCACCCACTGCCTGCCCTACAGTCAGCTTTCTTGTCTTTGCTGAGTCAGTTAGTTCTCATCCAAATACCATCCGTAGTCCAAGTTTTTCTGACACCTTCATCAGCAGTTGTCTCTTCTCTTGTTCCTGGAGTCTTGTGGGTTTACATTTCACTACTTTACTATCATCTTAGGAACAGAGTCAAATGTATATGTTTAATGCACTAAGCCTAACTGGAAATGCCCTTCCTGTTCTGTGGCTACCCTCTCAGCCTGACTCACATTTCCAGTCTGGACTGCTTACTATTCTCCAAGCAAGCAGGCTCTTTCCAGCCCCCTTACCTTTGCTAATAAAGTGTATAAAATTCTCTCCTCATCTTCTTTGCATTCTTTAAGGCTAATCTCAAATGCCATATCCATTAAAAATTCTCCAAATGTTTCCTCTAAAAAAAAATAGTTACTCTAATGCCCACTGCATGTTTCACCTTTCCTAAGACACATGCTACTAAATGGGATGTACACCCATCACCTCCCCTATACAAGTTCTTTGAGAGAAGAAACAGTACCTTAACATCATAAATCTTTTCCAACCAGCTCAATAGGTATTTGTTGAACACTAAGAATTGTAATAATCAAATGTCTGCCCTACTGTGTAAAACTTAACATACGTATTTTGACCATATATGCTTCTAACATGCACAGTAATTCTGCAAGATAGAGTATTAGCTTCAACTTTTAGATGAGGAACCTGATCCTCCAAGATGTTAAACAACTTGCCCAAGGCCCAGCAAGAGGCAGGATCAGAGATCAAACCCTGTTCTCTCTGTCTCTAAAGTCTAAAGCCCAGCAGCTATGTTTCAGTTATCTTTTTTACTATTATTATTTTGTTGGTTACCTTTATTATTAATTTGGGTGCTGAACACTTTTCTTCCAGCTGTGTGCTGCCCCCACCACTCTGGAAGTGCAGGTGCATTGTGGTTATTTTATGTATAATTCCAAACCCTTGTTCCTCAAGCGGGAATCTTTAGCTTGGCCCCTATGGATCCATATCTGTCATTTATTGGGCATTTACTCTCTGCCAGACAATCACTAACAAATAAAGGTAAGGGCATGAGCTCTGAGACAGGTTTAAATCCAGACTCCTGCACCTACAGCTATTAGTAGGACAAGTTACATCCTCTTCATGCTTCAGTTTCTTCCTCTGTAAAATATACTTAATAGTAGTAGATGCCACATAAGGTTATGATGAGAATTAAATGATCAAATAATTAATAATCAATACTAGTTAAATTAATAATTAATTAATAATAATTTGAGAATTAAGCACATGTAAACTGCTTAATTGAGTGTGCTTTAATTAATGTTACCTATTATTCTCACATACTTCATCTAACTCAAATTCACACTAACTCTATCAGATAGAAATTATTATCCTAACTTTGCAGTAAACAGTCTGCTGTATAGACATAAATTAAGATCTGTGTGACTCTAAAATCATGCTTTTAACTGTTATGCACTACAACTGGAGAGAAGATAATATATGTGGACATTTTTTAGGCTTTTAAAATTTGGTAAATCTATAAATATGAAGACAGTGGACACCTTTGATCCTCAGTGCAAGTCTAGAGAGAAAGAGAGCATCATTACTGTAGGGATAAGAGCCACCCTAGGATGGGAGTTGGGAGGCCTGGGCTCCAGCGCTCACTGCTATGTGGACACCCCGCCCACACCCTCCCCTGGTCTCATTTCCCTGATCTGCACAAGAGTGAGCAGGTTGCACCGGCCATCTCTGAGAGCCCTTCAGCTCTTTCGCAAGGCTTCCAGCAAAGCCGGAATGTTATGTGCTGAATGCCAGCACCATCTGGTGGCCGTGGGCCATAACCCAAGCCCATTGCCTTCCACTGCCACCTGGTGGCCATTAATGTCCCATTAAGTTCTCATGGCATTTTCAATTTAGAAAACCATCAATAAGTTCACATACATTATCTTTATTAGTATAAAGTACCTGTTAGATAGGTAGGGCAGGTGGTAGTACTGATTTTTTCTGTCAAGTACTGATTTTTACAGGAAACTGGAGCCCAAAGAGGTTTCCTGTAATGAATGGCACGGAGTCCAACGTCAGGCTGGTTGGCTCTCAGAGAATGGTTTAAAAGTTTCTGGGATATTAAGCTATCTCTGAAACAGATATTTACTGAGAACCTACCAAATGCAAGATATTTCACAGAAGTCATTTCATTTAGTCTGAATATATGACTGAGACTCAGTGAGGTTAAATAATTCACTCAGTGTAGGGTAAGGCAGAATAGGATTTGAACTCTACCCAGTCATTTTTCTTCTCTTCTTCAGTGCCTGGTGCTGGCACACAAAATAACCAAGGCTTCTACTCTCCAGAATTCTATTAATTCCTCTTCAGGAGTGAATGCCTAATTTTTAGCTGGGCTGATAGTCACCCAGAATAAAAGCTGCATTTCATAGCCTCCCTTGCAGCTAGATGTGGGCAGGACTGGTATAGGCAATTTACATAGGAGTCTTTAAAAGGAGTGGACATAACTTTGCCGGCAACTTCTAAAAGGGCTCCTAGTGATCCCGTTTTCTGGAAGTCACAGTCTTGTGTAATCCCTTCCCTTTGAGTGTGGGCTGGAGCTAGTACTTCTAACAAATAGAATGTAGCAAAAAATGATGATAGGGAGTCAGGTCTGAGATCAGCTTACAGAAGACTGTGAGTTCATCTTGCTCACGTTCTTCATGGCTCTTCTTGCTTGCCTGCTCAGACAAAACAAGTTACCACGTTGTGTGTTGCCTTGTGGAGAAGCCCATGTAACCAGGAACTGAGGGCATCTCTGGCCACCAGCCAGCAAGGAGCTGGCCCTCAGTCCAGTGGCCCACAGGGAAGTGAATCCTGCCAATAAATATGTGAAGATCTTGGAAGCAGATCCTTCCCAGCTTGAGCCTTGAGATGTCTGCATTCTGAGCCAACACCTTGGTTGCAGGCTTGTGAGAGGCCCTGAGCCAAAGGACCCAGTTAAGCCACACATGTATTCTTGCCCCACAGAAACTATAAGGTAATACATGTTACTCTTTTAGTCCTCTAATTTTGGAGTAGTTCCAAAACAATAGATAACTTATATACCTTTTCTCTTCCTCTTCTCTTTCTTGCCGATTAGATGTGGTTGTTGGCCCAGACATCTTTGACTATGAGGTAGACCTGGGGATAGAGGCCCTACGTGGAGGAACAGCAAGATAGGAGGAGTCTGGGTCCTGACACAATGGAACATTACTATTATTTTGAATTTTCTTTGATTCTCAGCTGAGCTTTCATTCTTTCTTCTCTGCATTAAAGGGATAGTGTGTGCCCTCTTATGTAAGTAAGGTTATCCCCAGGGAAAATGGTGCAACAATTTGGTCACATTTGCCTTTGGTGCCCTTGTTGTTTCTGCATCTTTTTTTACTTTTTCCTTGCCCTTTCCCTTGTCTAATGCCCAGTCCTCTTCAGTGCCTGCCTAGGGTCCACTTTATAGCCCTGATCGCAGTCTTGAACCTCCCTCTCCACCTTCTTCTTCCACTAAGTTCCAGCAGAGCTTCCATGCTTCCAGTCTTTAGCTCAAAAGGCTGATAAATGCTGTGCTCATTTGCTTGCAGAAGTATGAGAGGGGGTGGCAGGGTGGGGCTGGACAAAATACTCCAAGCAGATTTCAGATGATGACATTCCTGGAATTGTGAAATGATCACAGGAGAACTGCTCTTAAATAGTGAGATCTCCCAGGTTTCTTTCAACTAAGTGCACCTGGGCTGCTATATTTTCTAAGGCTGATGAGAAAGTGGGATGTGAGAACGCACTGGGCTGGCTGGGTGAGTGAAAAGAGAAAGGCAACTTGAGGTCAAGCATACAAAATGGTAGGGAATGTAGATCTTAATTCTTTTATGAGTTTGGGGAGCAATTTATGAATCCCGAGTCCCTTATCTGCTCCCTCTCCCACTTTGTTGTTGCTTTTCTAGTAATGTTTGGATATAAAATTTGATTCTTGCTAAAGGTCAGAAGAATTTGACCTTTTGAGCTCCTATAATTTCTTTCTGTTATTGATTAAGAGATATTGCATTTTTTATTGTTTCTTCCTGGCTAGAAATCAGGGACTATTTCTTATATCTGTGTTCCTGGCAGTGAGTATGGTGCCTGGCACATTGTAGGCATTCAATACATGCTTACATATGTTGAAAGGGGGGCTCTTTATTATTTGGGAAGCATCCTTAGGTCAGTGTATGTGATACCTCTTCCACACACAGATATAGATTGTTATTGTAGAATTCATTCGTTTATTTAATAAAAAATTACAGAGCTCCTACCATATGTCAAGTACTGTTCTAGATGCTGGGGATAAAACCATAAATGAAGTGAGCAAAAATATCCTCTTGCATGGTACTTATGCACTAGTGGAAAAGATAGAAACTTAACAGATAAAAAAGTAAAATATATAGTAAGTTGGACAATAATAAGTACTACAGAGAAAAATAAAGCCTAAGAAGGTGGCAAGGCAATGCTGGAGGGGAGGGGTAGCAGGAGACCTTAGAGAGGTGACCATGGAAGAGGTAGTATGTGCTCCCCAGGTATTATGAGTGCTTCCTGACATGTCTGGCTCTGGTGCAGTAAAGCAGGACCAGGTGGCTGATGCTGGCCAATAGACTGTGAGCCATACATGTCACTTTTAATTTGTATTGGATTACTAGTGGGGTGGACTAGCTTTATAAATTTACATGTCACTTTCAGGCTAAGGGAGTTCAGAACCAAGGGGTCTTTTCCATCCTCCTGCCTTGGGGAACTTGGAGGCCATCTGTTCAGCTAAGGGTGTCCACAGATGGAAAGAACCAGGGTTCCTGAGAGCTGGTGGGAGGAGAGTACTCCTTCCCCATCAGCCTTGTATTTATTGCCTTGACTAATGCAGTGGCATCTGAGCAAAGCCCCAAAGAAGGCATGGGAGTGAGCCATGTCGTTACCTTAGGGGGAAGAGCATTCCAGGCAGAGGGAACCTGAGAAGAACATCTGGATTGGCTTGGTAACTAACAGATAACCAATTTCACTTCTCTCCAGCCAACTTGGATATTTTGACCCCATTATGAACCCAAACACCAAGTTCCTTTTTAAAATGGAAAGGAGGCCAATTTATTTTGTGATTGTGAGCAAAGAAATGACACAATTACTCATCACCTAGTCTCTGCCTCTTGTTCCTAGGTAGCAGACATTGTCCTTCAGGGTAGATGTGGCTTACTCTGGATGCAATGTTAATAGCAACATCTGGATTATGTTCTCTAGCCTTCCTGTGTTGGGGAGAGTGGGAAGAGTAGGGCTGGGTATCAGGACATCACCCAACTGCAGCAGCCCATGGGTGGTGCTCCTCTTCCGGCTCCTGGCCATCAAAATGGCCAGCCCTTACTAATTCCCACGCCCCAAGGCTTGGACATTCCATGTGGGGCTTTATTCTCATTGGTTTAATTTCTTCCAAGACCAGTTCACAGAAGTCCCATTTTAATTGCTGTCTGCTCAACTGCTTTGTCTTACTTAAAAAGACAAGTTTAATAAATCCAAACATTCTTCTGTCTAGGCCTTAGTGACCTACACAAAGTTAACTTTGACAAATGGTACATTTTATGCCAAAACATACTCTCTGAACTCAAAACATAATACAGCTTTTGATGCTCTTTCCAAAGGCAAGAAAATTTTAACAATAATCTTTATAAAAAATTCCAATATATAAGTTTACACCATTTTTACCTTTAGAAAAAAATCCTAATGCTTATGTTTAGATAATTACAAATGAAACTTTAAGAAACTTCCTATATCAATGTTCCTCAGACTTAAATGCTTAGATTTCTTGTAAGGGAAAAAGATTCTCACAGATCTCTAGAGTTGGCTTTAATTATTTTTTATAATGTTGCATACATATATATGTATAAGTATATAGCTGCAAACACAAAGCTAAGGAAAAGACTCCTCATTTTTTTTTTTTTTTTTTGTGAGGGCATCTCTCATATTTATTGATCAAATGGTTGTTAACAACAATAAAATTCTGTATAGGGGAGTCAATGCTCAATGCACAATCATTAATCCACCCCAAGCCTAATTTTCATCAGTCTCCAATCTTCTGAGGCATAACAAACAAGTTCTTACATGGAGAACAAATTCTTACATGGTGAACAGTACAAGGGCAGCCATCACAGAAACCTTCAGTTTTGCTCATGCGTTATGAACTATAAACAGTCAGTTCAAATATGAATGCTCATTTGATTTTTATACTTGATTTATATGTGGATACCACATTTCTCTCTTTATTATTATTATTTTTAATAAAATGCTGAAGTGGTAGGTAGATACAAGATAAAGGTAGAAAACATAGTGTTGTAAGAGAGCAAATGTAGATGATCAAGTGTGTGCCTGTAGACTATGTGTTAATCCAAGCTAGACAAGGGCAATAAAACATCCATGTATGCCGAAGATTTCTCTCAGAACGGGGGGGTGAGGTTCTAAGCCTCACCTCTGTTGATCCCCAATTTCTCACCTGATGGCCCCCCTGCGACTGTGCCTGTCTTAGGTTGTTCCTCCCTTGAGGAATCTTACCCGTCTCTGGCTAACCAGTCATCTTCCGGGGCCATACAGGGAAATGTAAAGTTGGTAAGTGAGAGAGAAGCCTTATTGTTTGAAATGGTTAGCTTTTTATTTCTTTGCATATTTATGCCCTGTAGCTTCTATGCCCAGCATTTGTCTTGAGGTATCTTTACCACTTGGAAGAATAATAAGACTCCTCATTTTTATAGATTTTATGCATCTATAAAACCAAATAAATTTATAAATTAAATACAAACAAAACAAGCAAGTGAGGAAATTAAAATTTATGATGTTGATTTAATATAAGGAATGATATTTTGCTGAAACCAAATTGCCCCTCACAACATGAATATTTTATTGACTGCAGGAGTAGACCTATTTAACCATGTACCTCGTGACAACTCAATTCTCCCACTAACCTCTGCATGATAGACCACAGTATAATTTGGCTATAACTTGGTGTGACCACATCATTTATTTTTAAAGCCCCTCTCTGTTTATTTTCTCTTAAGTCTGCAACAATTCACTTACCACTATTTGCCAATCACAAATCCAAACACAGGCAGTGAAACTGCATTCCCAGAATAACTATAAAGGGTTGGTAAATTTATAAAGCTAGTCCACCCCACTAGTAATCCAATACAAATTAAAATAAATGGCCATTTCCTCTATCAAACTGGTAAAGCTTTTTTAAAGATAATATAAATGCTAGTGGGTATGTGTGATATGCATCCTTCAGTACTCCTGGTGAGAATGAAAACTGGCCTGACCTTTCTGGAAAGCAATTTTTGGCAGTAGGTATGCACAGACTTAAGGGCTTTCATATCCTTTGAATCAGTAATTTCACTTATAGGTTTCTTTCTTAAGTAAATGATTTAAAAATGTGGGCAAAGATTTCTGTATAGGATATTCATGGAAATGTTAACAGTGAAACAATAGGAACCCCCTACATATCCAAAAATAATGAAATAAACTGTATTATCAACAGTTATGTAGCCATTACAAATAATATTTGTGAACAATTTTAATAACTGGATAGTGCTCAAGATATAGCATTGAGCAAAAAAAAAGCAGGATACAGAACTATATAGTCTATATAGTTCTATTATGTCAAAAATGTAAATGCTCAAAGAAAAACGTGAAAGTAAGCTAAAATAATGAATACCTTTTTTCTGGAATGTGGGCAATTTCTGCTTTACTTTCTATATTTCCTGAATTTTCCAAGCTTTATATAATAAGCATACAGTATTTTTATTTTTAAATTAATGCAATAGCCCTATAAATGATAGCGTATCTTCTTAGAAAGTCTTAAAACATTCCTTACTGTGAGTTGGAATCACCTCTCTACAACGCCCATCACACAGGTCCCAGATTTACTTTCTAGAGTTACACAGAATGTCTACAACTGTTGTAGAATATTTCAAAAAGGTCACTTAGCAACCTTCCCCACCTGCCACTGCCATAGCCCAGCTCCTGCCACTTCTGTCAATTTCCTTTCAGACCAACACTTTAAACAGTTCTTTGTCAGATAGGGTTTCTGATCTCACCAACCTACTTACCCTGCTCCACACAGGCTCCTGCTTAATAATTTTTCTCCAAAAATTCAGAACCAAAGGCAGTCTCCAGACTTCTAAAAGCACAGCTATAATCATGTCATCCCTCTGCTTAAGAACTTCCAAAGGCTCTTACCAGAAAAACCCCTAGCTTGGCATTCAGTGTCCTCCTGGAGCTGGTCCCAGCCTTTCCAGCCTCATATTCCATTGTACCTCTAACATAGTCTACACCAGTGCTTTCAAATTATGGGTTGCTATGCATTAGTGAGTCATGAAATCAGTTTAGTAGCCAGCATTAAAAAAAAAGAATAGAATAGAATAGAATAGAAAATACCAAGTTGCATTGCATATAATAAAGGCACTGTCTCAGGATGTAAACACACACACACACACACACACACACACACACACACACACATGTATGCACACCCTTACATTTATACTAGGTATACTAGGTATTTTTTGCTGTGAGTGATGATCAGAAATGTTTGAAAGCCACTGCCCCTGGCACAGCCACAACAAGACAGCAGGTAGTCTCCCCAGTCTTGCTTTGTTCTGCCTTTGATCCCACTGTTCCCTCAGCTAGTCATTCTCCCTGCTCTCTGTCTACTGAAATTCTTCAGGGTCCTAATAAGTCACCAACTCCTCCCTGAAGGGTTCCACCATTTTCCCTCACTTGTGATCCTAAAGTAGTGGTCTCATGCCTTCCTTATACCATTCAAAACAGCTTGCTTTGTATAGCAGCTCTGTCTTACACTGAGTTCTTAGACAAAGAGTACCTGGAGGGCAGGGCTATGTTTTATTCACTTTTGGGTTCCTTCAAAGGCCTTCAGAAGTGTAGTGAACCTATTTGATACTCAGTAAATGTCTGCCCAACTGAATATTTTCTACATCTTCTTCCAAGAGCATCTTCTGGTGTTCATCCTCCTGTTTTTCCAGTGGAGGCTCCAGCAGGCATAAGATCTGTGCCCTAGGTCAGTGTGATCTACATGCGTGGCTTTAAAAAACAGTGTGTTCTGAAAGCTGTCATCTTTCTTCAGGAAGAATAAGATAAATAAACATGTTTTTACTCTTTTAAGTGACATCTTTATTTGAGTATGTTTTCCTATATTTTTGGTGTTAAAAATGTATTTTTGTGGAACAATGTTGATAAATTGGAAAATAGTAGTTGGTTTTTAGTGTGTGTGTTTATGGTGCTTACTTGGCAAAGTAAAAAGCTGTCAGTTCTGTTTGTCTTCAAAAAGATTAAGGAAAAATGTATTGTCTGCAAACTCAGAAAGTTTGGGAACCAAATGCCCTTTCTGAGCTGGCTGAAGGTAGGCCAGATGAATTCTTTGACATAGGGCCAGAGGAGGTTTTCTCTTCTCCTCTCACGAACTGCTACTTATTGTCCTGCATCCTTCCTCTGACGTTTACTCTCCTGTTCTCCAAGACACTGAACTTACACTGTCTGTCTTAGTGGATGAGACTGTGTGTCTCTGGCCCTTTAAATGGGGCGGGGTGTAGAGGGGCGGACAGCCCAGGAGAGACCCGGTGGGGAACTGGGGAAAGCGGAAGCGTGGCTACCAGTGGCAGATTTGCGCGTGCGTGAGGCTAGAGCGGGGGCGGGGCTACGTGGGCCGGGGTACCGGGGTAGAGTCAGAGCCGGAGCAGGTAACCTATTTCCAGTGTGGGCCATCCCGGGTGGGAACATCGGGGTGAGGCTGTTCCCCGGGCGGAGAAGAACTCGCGCCAGGTCCCCGAGCCAAGGTCCTTTCCCCTCGCGACAGCGGCGCGGCCTCGGGGTGGCTGACGAAGCAGCCTCTGACGGGCTAACTGGACTGGGCCCACCCACCACCCACCCGACGGCGTTGACATTGGGGTGGAGGGGTGTGTCTTGAGTTTGGCCTGGAACTGGTCAATTTCCATTTGTCGGTTCCAAACGAATAGGAGGCTGAGGGACAGGTGCTCCCACTCCCCCTGAGACAGGAGGGTGATCACCTTCTTTCCCTAGGACGGAACAGGTGTGCAGCTCGCGGGTGACAGGTGTAGGGCCCTCCATCCCTTGAGGACTGGGCTGAATATGTTTCCCAGGTGGAGGCCGCGGTTTAGATAGGGTGTCCATCTCTTAGGATTGGTGGGTACCTTGTGAGGCTGGTTCCAGTTTATCTGCAAGGTGGAAAAAAGGCAAAAGATGGATGTTAATTTGAGGGCCAGCTCTACTCTATATGTCTATTGGGAGATAATTACATGTCAGGTGTGTGTGTGTTTGAAGTATATCCAATACAAATAAGAATGGAGGATCTACATATGTTTGTGTAAGACATGGATTTGCTCATTAAACTTAAGCAAAGAGTGGGTATTAAATTTTCTGGCAAGAGCTAGCCTGTTCCATAGAATGCAGAGTAAGGAAAAATGGGGGAGAAGTTCTGGTTGAGCTGTTGGGCTTCATATGTTAGAGAGACATAGTTATATATGAGAACATTCCAGAGCCCTCAGAAAATCGTGTGTTGTTGGGTTTCATATGTCAAAGAGACATAGTTATATGTGACAACATTCTTTCCAGAGCCCTCAGGAAATAGTATGTTGATTGTCCTTTATATAGTTCTTTTGCACCTGGACCAGCATTAGCAGGTAGATGTTTCCTGTCTTCCAGAATATTGGGGCATCTTGGTAATTTTTAGCTGTATCCCACTCTTTCATAGACCTTTCAACCATTGTCATGCCAAATGTCAGCTCTCTAGGTGAATGAAAAGTAAGGCCTTTGAGCTTAATGAAGTATGTTCAACTTTTTATCTGTTTATGGTTTTCACAGACATAAGGTAATGTCTTGACCCACAGCTTCAGGTGTCACTGTATATTTGTAAGATCAAACTGTTCTTAATTGAATCCTGAATGAATATTTGAATAATCTTTATCCTGTGTAACAGTCCCCGTGTTATAACTTCCAAGCTTAAGCACCCCAAAGTACAGAGAAAACTCCTACCCTCAGTATTTGCAAATCCCAGGAGAGGACAGCAGTTACCTGTGTCCTATCTCAGGCTCCCTGTGAAGCATATAGTTATTGAGCAGAATGGTGCACAGAGTTCCTGACTCTGTGTGAATCTTTTATTTATTTATTTTCTCTTTCCCTTTGCTGAAGACAATAGCTGAATTCCTGTAAATGGAATGGACATACCATATATTTCCACTGCTTTCATCTTGGCCTATAGGCTGACTTAAATGGGAAAGAACACAAAACATCTGAGATTGTAGAATTTGTGACATGTGACATAAGCTAAATGGTCATTTAAAAAAATCGGTGTTAAGAATTTTAAAAAATTTCACCTAGATGCCAAGAATGGAACTTGCAATGTGGGAGGCTTTTTGGGGTAGAATGACTAGAACTGCTATTTGAGACTGTGGAAACCAGTGATGCAGTGTTGCTTGACTGCTTACCTAGGGAGGGAGAAGGGAAGGGATGAGGAATAGATGAATGGATGAATGGATTGGTAGGTTAATTAGCTACTATGTAATTTAGGCACTAAGAACACAATTGTGAACAAGGCAAAGAGAATGATGGTTCAGACACTGATAAAATTATTGCAATGTGATAAGTGTAATGACAGTGGAAGACGAATTTATAGGTGCATATTAATAGGGAACCTAGTCTAGTTGAGCAGGACAAAATAGGCTTTTTGAGCAAGGAAAGATTTAGTTGATATATAAAGAATGAAAATGATCAACAATAGGTGATCAAGGTACAACTCAACTATAACTTGGCTTATTATATAGATTTCTGTATGCTCTGAGTCAGATAATATCCTCTGAATCTTAACAATTACAGGTAACAAAACTGATGTATTTAATTTGTAATGCAGGTGTTATTCCTATCTTCCAATTTGTGTTAATCAGCAAATATTCTTTCCCTTTTTTATTAAGTATTACTGATATACACTCTTATGAGGTTTCACATGAAAAAACAATGTGGTTACTACATTCACCCATGTTATTGTGTCTCCCGCATACCCCATCGCAGTCACTGCCCAACAGTATAGTAAGATGCCACAGAGCCATTATTTGCCTTCTCTGTGCTACACTGTCTTCCCCATGATCCCCCCACACCATGTGTGCCAATCATAATACCCTCAATCCTCTTCTCCCTCCCTCCCCACCTGCACTCCGCCACCCCTCCCCCTTGGCAACCGCTAGTCCGTTCTTGGAGTCTGTGAGTCTGTTGCTGTTTTATTCCTTCAGTTTTGCTTCGTTGTTATACTCCACAAATGAGGGAAATCATTTGCTACTTGTGTTTCTCCACCTGGCTTATTTCACTGAGCATAATATCCTCCAGCTCCATCCATGTTGCAAATGGTAGGATTTGTTTCTTACTTATGGCTGAATAGTATTCCATTGTGTACATGTACCACATCTTCTTTATCCATTCATCTACTGATGGACACTTAGGTTGCTTCCATAGCTTGGCTATTGTAAATAGTGCTGCAATAAACATAGGGTTGCATATGTCTTTTTGAATCTGAGAAATTATATTCTTTGGGTAAATTCCTAGGAGTGGAATTCCTGGGTCAAATGGCATTTCTGTGTTTAGTTTTTTGAGGAACCTCCATATTGCTTTCCACAATGGTTGAACTGGCTTACCTTCCCACCAACAGTGTAGGAGAGTTCCCCTTTCTTCACATCCTTACCAGCATTTGCTGTTCTTAGTCTTTTCGATACTGGCCATCCTAATTGGTGTTAAGTGATACCTCATTGTTGTTTTTATTTGCATTTCCCTGATAATTAGTGATGTGGAGCATCTTTTCATGTGCCTGTTGGCTATCTGAATTTCTTCTTTGGAGAATTGTCTGTTCATATCCTCTGCCCATTTTTTAATTGGGTTATTTGCTTTTTTGGGTGTTGGGGTGTATGAGTTCTTTATATATTTTGGATGTTAACTCCTTGTTGGATATGTCATTTACAAATATATTCTCCCATACTGTAGGATGCCTTTTTGTTCTGTTGGTGGTGTCCTTTGCTGTACAGAAGCTTTATAGTTTGATGTAGTCCCATTTGTTCATTTTTCCTTTGTTTCCCTTGCTCGAGGAGATGCATTCAGAAAAAAGTTGCTCATGTTTATATTCAGGAGATTTTTGCCTATGTTTCCTTCTAAGAGTTTTATAGTTTCATGACTTACATTCAGATCTTTGATCCATTTCAAGTTTACTTTTGTGTATGGGGATAGACAATAATCCAGTTTCATTTTCTTGCATGTAGCTGTCCAGTTTTGCCAACACCAGTTGTTGAAGAGGCCATCATTTCCCCATTTTATGTCCATGGCTTCATTATCGTATATTAATTGACCATATATGCTTGGGTTAGTATCTGGGCTCTCTAGTCTGTTCCATTGGTCTGTGGGTCTGTTCTTGGCCAGTACCAAATTGTCTTGATTACTGTGGCTTTGTAGTAGAGCTTGAAGTCAGAGAGGGTAATCCCCCCAGCTTTATTCTTCCTTCTCAGGATTGCTTCGACTATTCGGTGTCTTCTCTGGTTCCATATGAATTTTAGAACTATTTTCTCTAGTTCGTTTAAGAGTGCTGTTGGTATTTTGATAGGAATTGCACTGAATCTGTAGATTGCTTTAGGCAGGATGTCCATTTTGACAGTATAAATTATTCCTATCCATGAGCATGAGATGTGTGTCCATTTATTGGTATCTTCTTTAATTTCTCTCATGAGTGTCTTGTAGTTTTCAGAGTATAGGTCTTTTACTTCCTTGGTTAGGTTTATTCCTAGGTATTTTATTCTTTTTGATGCAGTTGTGAATGGACTTGTTTTCCTGATTTCTCTTTCTGCTAGTTCATCATTAGTGTATAGGAATGCAACAGATTCCTGTGTATTAATTTTGTATCCTGCAACTTTGCTGAATTCAGAATTTAGATCTAGTAGTTTTGGAGTGGATTCTTTAGGTTTCTTTATGTACAATACCATGTCATCTGCAAACAGTGACAGTTTGTCTTCTTCCTTGTCAATCTGGATGCCTTTTATTTCTTTATCTTGTCTGATTGCCATGGTGAGGACCTCCAGTACTATGTTGAATAAAAGTGTGGAGAGTGAGCATCCTTGTCTTGTTCCCAATCTTAAAGGAAAAGCTTTCAGCTTCTTGCTGTTAAGTATGATGTTGGCTATGGGTTTGTCATATATGGCCTTTATTATGTTGAGGTACTTGCCCTCTATACCAATTTTGTTGAGAGTTTTTATCATGAATGGATATTGAATTTTGTCAAATGCTTTTTCAGCGTCTATGGAGATGATCATTTGGTTTTTGTCGTTTTGTTGATGTGGTGGATGATGTTGATGGATTTTTGAATATTGTACCATCCTTGCATTCCTGGAATAAATCCTAGTTGATCATGATTGATGATCTTTTTGATGTATTTTTGAATTCGGTTTGCTAATATTTTGTTGAGTATTTTTGCATCTCTGTTCATCAGGGATATTGGTCTGTAATTTTCTTTTTTTGTGGTGTCTTTGACTGGTTTTGGTATTAGGGTGATGCTGGCCTCATATAATGAGTTTGGAAGTATTCCCTCCTCTTCTACTTTTTGGAAAGCTTTAAGGAGAATGGATATTAGGTGTTCACTAAATGTTTGATAAAATTCAGTGGGTGAAGCCATCTGGTCCAGGGATTTTGTTCTTAGGTAGTTTTTTGATTACTAGGTCAGTTTCATTGCTAGTAATTGGTCTGTTCAGATTTTCTGTTTCTTTCTGGGTCAGCCTTGGAAGGTTGTATTTTTCTAGAAAGTTGTCCATTTCTCCTAGATTATCCAGGTTGTTAGCATATAATTTTTCATAGTATTCTCTAATAATTCTTTGTATTTCTGTGGTGTCTGTAGTCATTTTTCCTTTCTCATTTCTGATTCTGTTTATGTGTGTAAACTCTCTTTTTTTCTTGGTAAGTCTGGCTAGGGTGTTATCTATTTTGTTTATTTTCTTGAAGAACCAGCTCCTGCTTTCATTGATTCTTTCCATTGTTTTATTCTTCTTGATTTTATTTATTTCTGTTCTAATATTTATTATGTCCCTCATTTGTTCTTCTTTTTCTAGTTTTGTTAATTGTGAGTTTAGACTGTTCACATGGGTTTGTTCTTCTTTCCTGAGGTAAGCCTGTATTGCAATATACTTCCCTCTTAGCATGGCCTTTGCTGCGACCCACATATTTTGTGGTGTTGAATTATTGCTGTCATTTGTCTCCATATATTGCTTGATCTCTGTTTTTATTTGGTCATTGATCCATTGGTTATTTAGGCGCATGTTGTTAAGCCTCCATATGTTTGTGGGCTTTTTCATTTTCTTTGCATAATTTATTTCTAGTTTCATACCTTTGTGGTCTGAGAAGCTGGTTGGTATAATTTCAATCTTTTTCAATTTACTGAGGCTCTTTTTGTGGCCTAGTATATTATCTATTCTTGAAAATGTTCCATGTACACTTGAGAAGAATGTGTATCCTGCTGCTTTTGGGTGGAGAGTTCTGTAGATGTCTGTTAGGTCCATCTGTTCTAATGTGTTGTTCAATGCCTCTGTCTCCTTACTTATTTTCTGTCTGGTTGATTTGTCCTTTGGAGTTAGTGGTGTGTTGAAGTCTTCTAGAATGAATGTATTGCATTCTATTTCCCCTTTTAATTCTGTTAGTATTTGTTTGACATATGTAGGTGCTCCTGTGTTGGGTACATAGATGTTTATAATGATTATATCCTCTTGCTGAATTAACCCCTTTATATATTAGTTATCATATTCTGTATTGTTTATCCCTTGATTGACTTTGGGGATAGTTAATTTAATTTTGCATTTGCTTAGTAATTAGCTGTTCTACTTTCTTTACTATGGTTTTATTACCTCTGGTGACAGCTATTAAACCTTAGGAACACTTCCATCTATAGGAGTCCTTCCAAAATAGGCTGTAGAGATGGTTTGTGGGAGGTAAATTCTCTCAGGTTTTGCTTATCTGGAAATTGTTGAATCCCTCCTTCAAATTTAAATGGTAATCTTGCCGGATAAAGTAATCTTGGTTCCAGGCCCTTCTGCTTCATGGCATTAAATACATCATGCCACTCCCTTCTGGCATGTAAGGTTTCTGCTGAGAAGTCTGATGTTAGCCTGATGGGCTTTCCTTTGTATGTGATCTTATTTCTCTCTCTGGCTGCTTTTAGTAGTTTGTCTTTATCCTTGATCTTTGCCATTTAATTACTATATGTCTTGGTGATGTCCTCCTTGAGTCCCTTGTGTTGGGAGATCTGTGCACCTCCATGGCCTGAGAGACTATCTCCTTCCCCAGATTGGGGAAGTTTTCAGCAATTACCTCCTCAATAACACTTTCTATCCCTTTTTTCTCTCTTCTTCTTCTGGTATCCCTACAGTGTGAATATTGTTCCATTTGGATTGTTCACACATTTCTCTCAATATTCTTTCATTCTTAGATATCCTTTTTTCTCTCTGTGCCTCAGCTTCTTTGTATTCCTCTTCTCTGGTTTCTATTTCATTTATCCACCGTATCCAACCTGCTTTTAATACCCTCCATCATGCTCTTCAATGATTGGATCTCTGACCTGAATTCATTCCTGAGTTCTTGGATATCTTTTGGTGCCTCCATTAGCATGTTAATGATTTTTATTTTGAACTCCCTTTCAGTTAGAGTTACAATGTCCATGTCATTTAAATCTTTCTCAGGAGTTGTATTAATAATTTTACTCTGGTCCGGGTTCCTTTGGCATTTCATATTTGTATATGGTGCCTTCTAGTGTCCAGAAGCTCTACTCTCTGGAGCTGTTCAGCCCCTGAAGCAATGTCAGGGGTCACAGGGGAGTGGTATTGGTGCCTGGAGGTAGGAAAGAGTCCTGCTTCATGGCTGCTATGCCTGTCTCCACTGCCTGAACCAGCGGGCCAAGCACACAGGTTGTCCCAGAGCAGCCGGATATGGATCCCTGCTTTCCACAAGCAGCCGGAATCCCAGTCTCCCCAGGAACTCCACCTGTCCCAGCTTTCCAACCCTGTAATCAAGAGAGTATGATGAAAGCACCATGAAATGTAGGTTTGTGCTCCCAGAGCAGATCTCCAGAGCTAGGTATTCAGCAGTCCCAGGCCTTCCACTCCCTCCCTGCTCAGTTTCTCTTCCTCCTGCCAGTGAGCTGGGGTCGGGTAGGTGCTTGGGTCCTGCCTGGCCACTGCTTTGGTACGTTACCCTGTTCCATGAGGTCTGCTCTTTTTCTCCAGGTGTATGCTGTTGGCACAGTCCTCTTTCCTGTTGCTCTCTCAGGGTTAGTTGAATTAATTATATTTTCATATTATATGGAGTTTTAGGAGAAAGCCTCTGTCTCACCTCTCACGCCGCCATGTTTAATCCTATCTCTACTGAATGTAGCTCAAATTAACCCCTTTATCATTATGTAATGTCCTTCTTTTTCTCTTGTGACTTTCTTTGTTTTAAAGTCTATTTTGTCTTTTTTTTTTTTTTTTTGTAAATAATTATTTTTTATTGAAGGGTAGTTGACACACAGTATTACATTACATTAGTTTCAGGTATACAACATAGTGAATCAACATTTATATTCATGACAATTCTAGGTACCAGCTATCACCATACCAAGCTGTTACAATATCTTGACTATATTCATTACATCCCGGTTACTTATTATTTTACCATTGGAAGTGTATACTTTTTTTTTTTTTTTTGTGAGGGCATCTCTCATATTTATTGATCAAATGGTTGTTAACAACAATAAAATTCTGTATAGGGGAGTCAATGCTCAATGCACAATCATTAATCCACCCCAAGCCTAATTTTCATCAGTCTCCAATCTTCTGAGGCATAACAGACAAGTTCTTACATGGAGAACAAATTCTTACATAGTGAATAAGTTCTTACATGGTGAACAGTACAAGGGCAGCCATCACAGAAACCTTCGGTTTTGCTCATGCATTATGAACTATAAACAGTCAGTTCAAATATGAATACTCATTTGATTTTTATACTTGATTTAAATGTGGATACCACATTTCTCTCTTTATCATTATCATTTTTAATAAAATGCTGAAGTGGTAGGTAGATACAAGATAAAGATAGAAAACATAGTGTAGTGTTGTAAGAGAGCAAATGTAGATGATCAGGTGTGTGCCTGTAGACTATGTGTTAATCCAAGCTAGACAAGGGCAATAAAACATCCACGTATGCAGAAGATTTCTCTCAGAACAGGGGGCGTGAGGTTCTAAGCCTCACCTCTGTTGATCCCCAATTTCTCACCTGATGAGCCCCCTGCGACTGTGCCTGTCTTACGGTGTTCTTCGCTTGAGGAAACTTACCCGTCTGGCTAACCAGTCATCTTCCGGGGCCATACAGGGAAATGTAAAGTTGGTAAGTGAGAGAGAGAAGCCTTGTTTGAAATGGTTAGCTTTTTATTTCTTTGCATATTTATGCCCTGTAGCTTCTATGCCCAGCATTTGTCTTGAGGTATCTTTACCACTTGGAAGAATTATGATACTCGGTAAATTTGATATGAGGCACGAATTCTATTTAAGGGTTGTAATTAGGAAGGAAGAAGAAAAGCTATAGAAGTAGCAGGCGGCAGAAAACATGGGAAGATTGATTATTTCTTTGACATATCTTCTTGTAGAGTAACTTCAGCATGTATAGGTTTTAAGCTACTACTTAAATTGCGCACACACATTAACATAATAGGAGTATAGTTACATAACCTAAGCATGCCTGTAATTACCAGCCATCTCCAGTGAAACCAAGAAAACCAGTTAGGCACCTTAGGCATTTGTGAAAACTTATCTATGATATGGTGGATATTGTCCAACTGAACTTGAACAGTCTGAGAGAAATGAGACAAATTAAAACAACCCATTCCTGGGAAATGTTCACATTGCTTATGTTCTTTTAACAGTAAATAGTCTGTAGTTGTAAGATTTTGGAGCGCTACAATTTGCACTTCTCCTAATTCTTGATTGAGTTCCACCAGTATAGATCCAGTCAAATTTGTTGTTTTACTGTATGCACAGGCCAGCTTAGATATCTCCTTCCTCATTCCCATGGCAAGTCCAGGAACTGGTGGGATGAGTGCATCTACAGCTGTAGCAGTGCGTGGATCTTTGTTGGGGTTTTTTGATGATCATCTTCTGGCATGAGTCTTCCAGAGAGTGCTGATGTTGGAAGTTCTTTTTCATATCGTATCTTAGTTCATTTTCGGGGTAGCCCAATTAGGCTTTGATCCTCTGTATAAACACAAACAGACCCTTTGCCTACACTTTTATATGCCCTTTATACTCTTGTGTAGAACTCATTGGAGGTTACCACACAGGAACTGCCCTTTTTTTTTTTTTTTGGTATCACTAATCTACACTTACATGATGAATATTATGTTTACCAGGCTCTCCCCTATACCAGGTCCCCCCTATAAAACCCTTTACAGTCACTGTCCATCAGCATAGCAAAATGTTGTAGAATCCCTACTTGCCTTCTCTGTGTTGTACAGCCCTCCCTTTTCTCCTACCCCCCCATGCATGCTAATCTTAATACCCCACTACTCTCCCCCCCCCTTATCCCTCCCTACCCACCCATCCTCCCCAGTCCCTTTCCCTTTGGTACCTGTTAGTCCATTCTTGAGTTCTGTGATTCTGCTGCTGTTTTGTTCCTTCAGTTTTTCCTTTGTTCTTATATTCCACAGATGAGTAAAATCATTTGGTATTTCTCTTTCTCCGCTTGGCTTGTCTCACTGAGCATAATACCCTCCAGCTCCATCCATGTTGCTGCAAATGGTAGGATTTGCCCTTTTTTTTTTTTTTTTTTTTTTTAATTATTATTTTTTATTGAAGGGTAGTTGACACACAGTATTACATTACATGAGTTTCAAGTGTACAACACAGTGGTAGAACATTTATATACATAATTCTAGGTTCCAGCTATCACCCTACCAGGCTGTTACAATATCTTGACTATATTCCTTATGCTATACATTACATCCCGGTTACTAATTTATTTTACCATTGGAAGTCTGTCCTTTTTTTTTTTTTTTGTGAGGGCATCTCTCATATTTATTGATCAAATGGTTGTTAACGACAATAAAATTCTGTATAGGGGAGTCAATGCTCAATGCACAATCATTATTCCACCCCAAGCCTAATTTTTGTCAGTCTCCAATCTTCTGAGGCATAACAAACAAGTTTTTACATGTAGAACAAATTCTTACATAATGAATAAGTTACATAGTGAACAGTACAAGGGCAGTCATCACAGAAACTTTCGGTTTTGCTCATGCATTATGAACTATAAACAGTCAGTTCAAATATGAATACTGATTTGGTTTTTATACTTGATT
This sequence comes from Manis pentadactyla, assembly GCF_030020395.1. NCBI lineage: Eukaryota > Metazoa > Chordata > Mammalia > Pholidota > Manidae > Manis > Manis pentadactyla. The sequence continues at coordinate 114,876,396 of NC_080019.1, forward strand.
TATATGTGGATACCACATTTCTCTCTTTATTATTATTATTTTTAATAAAATGCTGAAGTGGTAGGTAGATACAAGATAAAGGTAGAAAACATAGTTTTGTGTTGTAAGAGAGCACATGTAGATGATCAGGTGTGTGCCTGTAGACTATGTGTTAATCCAAGCTAGACCAGGGCAATAAAACATCCACGTATGCCGAAGATTTCTCTCAGAACGGGGGGGTGAGGTTCTAAGCCTCACCTCTGTTGATCCCCAATTTCTCACCTGATGGCCCCCCTGCGACTGTGCCTGTCTTAGGTTGTTCCTCCCTTGAGGAATCTTACCCGTCTCTGGCTAACCAGTCATCTTCCGGGGCCATACAGGGAAATGTGAAGTTGGTAAGTGAGAGAGAAGCCTTATTGTTTGAAAAAGTTAGCTTTTTACTTCTTTGCATATTTATGCCCTGTGGCTTCTATGCCCAGCATTTGTCTTGAGGTATCTTTACCACTTGGAAGAATTATGATACTCGGTAAATTTGATATGAGGCACGAATTCTATTTAAGGGTTGTAATTAGGAAGGAAGAAGAAAAGCTATAGAAGTAGCAGGCGGAAGAAAACATGGGAAGATTGATTATTTCTTTGATATATCTTCTTGTAGAGTAACTTCAGCATGTATAGGTTTTAAGCTACTACTTAAATTGCACACACACATTAACATAATAGGAGTATAGTTACATAACCAAAGCATATCTGTAATTACCAGCCATCTGCAGTGAAACCAAGAAAACCAGTTAGGCACCTTAGGCATTTGTGAAAACTTATCTATGATATGGTGGATATTGTCCAAATGAACTTGAACAGTCTGAGAGAAATCAGACAAATTAAAACAACCCATTCCTGGGGACTGTTCACATGCCATATGTTCTTTTAACAATAAATAGTTTGTAGTTGTAAGACTTTGGAGCGCTACAATTTGCACTTCTCCAAATTCTTGGTTGAGTTCCAACAGTATAGATCCAGTCCAATTTTGTTGTTTTACTGTATGCACAGGCCAGCTTAGATATCTCCTTCCTCATTCCCATGGCAGGTCCAGGAACTGGTGGGATGAGTGCATCTACAGCTGTAGCAGTGCGTGGATCTTTGTTGGGGTTTTTTGATGATCATCTTCTGGCATGAGTCTTCCAGAGGGTGCAGATGTTGGAAGTTCTTTTTCATATCATATCTTAGTTCATTTTCGGGGTAGCCCAATTAGGCTTTGATCCTCTGTATAAACACAAACAGACCCTTTGCCTACACTTTTATATGCCCTTTATACCCTTGTGTAGAACTCGTTGGAAGTTACCACACAGGAACTGCCCTTTTTTTTTTTTTTTTTTTTGCTATCACTAATCTACACTTACATGACGAATATTATGTTTACTAGGCTCTCCCCTATACCAGGTCTCCCCTATAAACCCCTTTACAGTCACTGTCCATCAGCATAGCAAAATGTTGTAGAATCACTACTTGCCTTCTCTGTGTTGTACAGCCCTCCCTTTTCTCCTACCCCCCCATGCATGTTAATCTTAATACCCCCCTACTTCTCCCCCCCTTATCCCTCCCTACCCACCCATCCTCCCCAGTCCCTTTCCCTTTGGTACCTGTTAGTCCATTCTTGAGTTCTGTGATTCTGCTGCTGTTTTGTTCCTTCAGTTTTTCCTTTGTTCTTATATTCCACAGATAAGTGAAATCATTTGGTATTTCTCTTTCTCCGCTTGGCTTGTTTCACTGAGCATAATACCCTCCAGCTCCATCCATGTTGCTGCAAATGATTGGATTTGCCCTTTTCTTATAGCTGAGTAGTATTCCATTGTGTATATGTACCACATCTTCTTTATCCATTCATCTATTGATGGACATTTAGGTTGCTTCCAATTCTTGGCTATTGTAAATAGTGCTGCAATAAACATAGGGGTGCATCTGTCTTTCTCAAACTTGATTGCTGCATTCTTAGGGTAAATTCCTAGGAGTGCAATTCCTGGGTCAAATGGTAAGTCTGTTTTGAGCATTTTGATGTACCTCCATACTGCTTTCCACAATGGTTGAACTAACTTACATTCCCACCAGCAGTGTAGGAGGGTTCCCCTTTCTCCACAGCCTCGCCAACATTTGTTGTTGTTTGTCTTTTGGATGGCAGCCATCCTTACTGGTGTGAGGTGATACCTCATTGTAGTTTTAATTTGCATTTCTCTGATAATTAGCGATGTGGAGCATCTTTTCATGTGTCTGTTGGCCATCTGTATTTCTTTTTTGGAGAACTGTCTGTTCAGTTCCTCTGCCCATTTTTAATTGGGTTATTTATTTTTTGTTTGTTGAGGCGTGTGAGCTCTTTATATATTCGGGACGTCAAGCCTTTATCGGATGTGTCATTTTCAAATATATTCTCCCATACTGTAGGGTTCCTTTTTGTTCTATTGATGGTGTCTTTTGCTGTACAGAAGCTTTACAGCTTAATATAGTCCCACTTATTCATTTTTGCTGTTGTTTTCCTTGCCCGGGGAGATATGTTCAAGAAGAGGTCACTCATGTTTATGTCGAAGAGGTTTTTGCCTATGTTTTCTTCCAGGAGTTTAATGGTTTCATGACTTACATTCAGGTCTTTGATCCATTTTGAGTTTACTTTTGTATATGGGGTTAGACAATGGTCCAGTTTCATTCTCCTACATGTAGCTGTCCAGTTTTGCCAGCACCATCTGTTGAAGAGACTGTCATTTTGCCATTGTATGTCCATGGCTCCTTTATCAAATATTAATTGACCATATATGTCTGGGTTAATGTCTGGATTGTCTAGTCTGTTCCATTGGTCTGTGGCTCTGCTCTTGTGCCAGTACCAAATTGTCTTGATTACTATGGCTTTATAGTAGAGCTTGAAGTTGGGGAGTGAGATCCCCCCTACTTTATTCTTCTTTCTCAGGATTGCTTTGGCTATTAGGGGTCTTTGGTGTTTCCATATGAATTTTTGAATTATTTGTTCCAGTTCATTGAAGAATGTTGCTGGTAGTTTCATAGGGATTGCATCAAATCTGTATATTGCTTTGGGCAGGATGGCCATTTTGACGATATTAATTCTTTCTAGCCACGAGCATGGGATGCGTTTCCATCTGTTAGTGTCCCCTTTAATTTCTCTTAAGAGTGACTTGTAGTTTTCAGAGTATAAGTCTTTCACTTCCTTGGTTAGGTTTATTCCTAGGTATTTTATTTTTTTTTGATGCAATTGTGAATGGAGTTGTTTTCCTGATTTCTCTTTCTGTTGGTTCATTGTTAGTGTATAGGAAAGCCACAGATTTCTGTGTGTTGATTTTGTATCCTGCAACTTTGCTGTATTCCGATATCAGTTCTAGTAGTTTTGGGGTGGAGTCTTTAGGGTTTTTTATGTACAGTATCATGTCATCTGCAAATAGTGACAGTTTAACTTCTTCTTTACCAATCTGGATTCCTTGTATGTTTTTGTTTTGTCTGATTGCCGTGGCTAGGACCTCCAGTACTATGTTAAATAACAGTGGGGAGAGTGGGCATTCCCTGTCTAGTTCCCGATCTCAGAGGAAATGCTTTCAGCTTCTCGCTGTTCAATATAATGTTGGCTGTGGGTTTTTCATAGATGGCCTTTATTATGTTGAGGTACTTGCCCTCTATTCCCATTTTGCTGAGAGTTTTTATCATGAATGGATGTTGAACTTTGTCAAATGTTTTTTCAGCATCTATGGAGATGATCATGTGGTTTTTGTCTTTCTTTTTGTTGATGTGGTGAATGATGTTGACGGACTTTCGAATGTTGTACCATCCTTGCATCCCTGGGATGAATCCCACTTGGTCATGGTGTATGATCCTTTTGATGTATTTTTGAATTCGGTTTGCTAATATTTTGTTGAGTATTTTTGCAGCTACGTTCATCAGGGATATTGGTATGTAGTTTTCTTTTTTGGTGGGGTCTTTGTCTGGTTTTTGTATTAGGGTGATGTTAGCTTCATAGGATGAGTTTGGGAGTATCCCCTCCTCCTCTATTTTTTGGAAAACTGTAAGGAGAATGGGTATTATGTCTTCCCTGTATGTCTGATAAAATTCCGAGGTAAATCCATCTGGCCCGGGGGTTTTGTTCTTTGGTAGTTTTTTGATTACCGCTTCAATTTCGTTGCTGTTAATTGGTCTGTTTAGATTTTCTGTTTCGTTCTGGGTCAATCGTGGAAGGTTGTATTTTTCTAGGAAGTTGTCCATTTCTCCTAGGTTTCCCAGCTTGTTAGCATATAGGTTTTCATAGTATTCTCTAATAATTCTTTGTATTTCTGTGGGGTCCGTCGTGATTTTTCCTTTCTCGTTTCTGATACTGTTGATTTGTGTTGACTCTCTTTTCTTCTTAATAAGTCTGGCTAGAGGCTTATCTATTTTGTTTATTTTCTCGACGAACCAGCTCTTGGTTTCATTGATTTTTCCTATTGTTTTATTCTTCTCAATTTTATTTATTTCTTCTCTGATCTTTATTATGTCCCTCCTTCTGCTGACCTTAGGCCTCATTTGTTCTTCTTTTTCCAATTTTGATAATTGTGACATTAGACCATTCATTTGGGATTGTTCTTCCTTTTTTAAATATGCTTGGATTGCTGTATACTTTCCTCTTAAGACTGCTTTTGCTTCGTCCCACAGAAGTTGGGGCTTAGTGTTGTTGTTGTCATTTGTTTCCATATATTGCTGGATCTCCATTTTGATTTGGTCATTGATCCATTGATTATTTAGGAGCTTGTTGTTAAGCCTCCATGTGTTTGTGAGCCTCTTTGCTTTCTTTGTACAGTTTATTTCTAGTTTTATGCCTTTGTGGTCTGAAAAGTTGGTTGGTAGGATTTCAATCTTTTGGAATTTTCTGAGGCTCTTTTTGTGGCCTAGTATGTGGTCTATTCTGGAGAATGTTCCATGTGCACTTGAGAAGAATGTATATCCTGTTGCTTTTGGATGTAGAGTTCTATAGATGTCTATTAGGTCCATCTGCTCTACTGTGTTGTTCAGTGCTTCCGTGTCCTTACTTATTTTCTGCCCAGTGGATCTATCCTTTGGGGTGAGTGGTGTGTTGAAGTCTCCTAGAAGGAATGCATTGCAGTCTATTTCCCCCTTTAGTTCTGTTAGTATTTGTTTCACATATGCTGGTGCTCCTGTGTTGGGTGCATATGTATTTAGAATGGTTATATCCTCCTGTTGGACTGAGCCCTTTATCATTATGTAGTGTCCTTCTTTATCTCTTGTTACTTTCTTTGTTTTGAAGTCTATTTTGTCTGATATTAGTACTGCAACCCCTGCTTTCTTCTCGCTGTTATTTGCTTGAAATATGTTTTTCCATCCCTTGACTTTTAGTCTGTACATGTCTTTGGGTTTGAGGTGAGTTTCTTGTAAGCAGCATATAGATCGGTCTTGCTTTTTTATCCATTCTATTACTCTATGTCTTTTGATTGGTGCATTCAGCCCATTAACATTTAGGGTGACTATTGAAAGATATGTACTTATTGCCATTGCAGGCTTTAAATTCATGGTTACCAAAGGTTCAAGGTTAGCCTCTTTAGTATCTTACTGCCTAACTTAGCTCGCTTATTGATCTGTTATATACACTGTCTGGAGATTCTTTTCTTCTCTCCCTTCTTATTCCTCCTCCTCAATTCTTCATATGTTGTGTGTTTTGTGCTGTGCTCTTTCTAGGAGTGCTCCCATCTAGAGCAGTCCCTGTAAGATGTTCTGTAGAGGTGGTTTGTGGGAAGCAAATTCCCTCAGCTTTTGTTTGTCTGGGAATTGTTTAAGCCCACCGTCATATTTGGATGATAGTCGTGCTGGATACAGTATCCTTGGTTCAAGGCCCTTCTGTTTCATTGTATTAAATATATCATGCCATTCTCTTCTGGCCTGTAGGGTTTCTGTCGAGAAGTCTGATGTTAGCCTGATGGGTTTTCCTTTATAGGTGACCTTTTTCTCTCTAGCTGCCTTTAAAACTCTTTCTTTGTCCTTGATCTTTGCCATTTTAATTATTATGTGTCTTGGTGTTGTCCTCCTTGGATCCTTTCTGTTGGGGGTTCTGTGTATTACCGTGGTCTGTTTGATTATTTCCTCCCCCAGTTTGGGGAAGTTTTCAGCAATTATTTCTTCTAAGATACTTTCCATCTCTCTTCCTCTCTCTTCTTCTTCTGGAACCCCTATAATACGGATATTGTTCCTTTTGGATTGGTCACACAGTTCTCTTAACATTGTTTCATTCCTGGAGATCCTTTTATCTCTCTCTATGTCAGCTTCTATGCGTTCCTGTTCTCTGGTTTCAGTTCCATCAATGGCCTCTTGCATCCTATCCATTCTGCTTATAAACCCTTCCAGAGTTTGTTTCATTTCTGCGATCTCCTTTCTGGCATCTGTGATCTCCCTCCGGACTTCATCCCATATCTCTTGCATATTTCTCTGCATCTCTGTCAGCATGTTTATGATTCTTATTTTGAATTCTTTGTCAGGAAGACTGGTTAGGTCTGTCTCCTTCTCTGGTGTTATCTCTGTGATCTTTGTCCGCCTGTAGCTTTGCCTTTTCATGGTGATAGGAATAGTTTGCAGAGCTGGGAGGAGTGACGGCTGGAAGAACTTCCCTTCTTGTTGGTTTGTGGCCCTCCTCTCCTGGGAGAACAGTGACCTCTAGTGGCTTGTGCTGGGCAGCTGCGCGCAGACAGGGCTTCTGCTTCCTGCCCGGCTGCTATGGAATTTATCTCCGTTGTTGCTGTGGGCGTGGCCTGGTTCGGGCAGCTACTCCAAAATGGTGCAGTCGCGTTGGAGGGGGAGCGGCTGGGAGGCTATTTATCTCCGTAAGGGGCCTGTCTGCTCCCTGCAGCCCAGGGGTTAGGGTACCCAGAGATCGCCGGATTCCCTACCTCTGGATTAAGTGTCCCGCCGTGCCCCTTTAAGAGTTCCAAAAAGCACCTGTCAAAACAAAACAACGACCACAAAAAAAAAGAAAAAAAAAGTTGGCCACTCGTTGTTCTTTATTCTTCGGCGCCAGTCTCAGGCATCTGCTCACTGGTCTTGCTGCCCTGTTTCCCTAGTATTGGGGTCCCTATCCATTTAAGACTTCCAAAAAGCGCTCGCCAAAACAAAACTGCAAAAAAAAAAAATGGTCACGCGCTTTTTTTATGTCCTCCGGCACCCAGCCTCCGGTGCCCGCTCACTGTTCTTGCTGCCCTGTTTTCCTAGTATGCAGGGCCCTGCACTCTGGCCGGGATGGCTGGGGCTGGGTGTTCGGCAGTCCTGGGGTCCGTCTCCCTCCCGCTCTGCCTATTCTTCTCCTGCCGGGAGTTGGGGGGATGGCCGCTCGGCTCCCACCGGGCCGGGGCTTGTAATATTACCCCTTTCGCGAGGCGCTGGGTTCTCTCAGGTGCGGATGTGGTCTGGATATTGTCCTGTGTCCTCTGGTCTTTATTCTAGGAAGGTTGTCTTTGTTTTATTTTCATAGATATATGTGGTTTTGGGAGGAGATTTCCGCTGTCTACTCACGCCGCCATCTTCCGCCCCTCTCGATGGTGGACTCGTCTATTTTGTCTTATACAACTACTGCAACACCTGCATTTTTCTTCCTATTAGTTGCATGAAATATCTTTTTCCATCCCTTCACTTTTAGTCTGTTTACGTGTTTGGGTTTGAAGTGAGTCTCTTGTAGGCAGCATATATTTGGGTCTTGTTTTTTTATCCATTCAGTGACTCTGTGTCTTTTGATTGGTGCATTCAGACCATTTATATTTAGGGTGATTATCGATAAGTATGTACTTGTTGCCATTGCAGGCTTTAGATTCATGGTTACTAAAGAATAGCTGTATCCTAATAGTCAGAACTCATAATTGTAGGTGACCAAAAAAAAGTGGGATTGTGGGGAAAGTATGTTGTTGCTTATGCAACTAAACTGCTAGAAGACTTTGGCTAGAGCTAACAGGACTGGAACCTGGGGCCTGAATATTAGGATGCTTTTTCCTCCTCTTGTCTGAGTCTGTTTGTAGGTTGATTTTATTCTTGCTAGAGAATCTGTACCTGTAATGTAAATTCTGTCAGTAGAGGTGGAGCTCCAGTGACAGCTCCAGTAGGTACTGAGTTGATGTGTGTTGGATAAATAATCTTTTCTGCAAAACAGGGTGGGGATGCTGCCCATGCTTACTCATTGTTTAGAGAACAGTGAAAGTGGCCCTTCCTCACCAGTTCCATCTTAATGAATCCTGCTGAAGAACTCTGCCTACATTAGGCAGTTTCTATTACTAGGGAATTTTGGATTGGCAGCCTCCACAAAAGCTATATGGTTTGAAGGAGCCCTTTCCAAAACAAGAGGTGCTTCTCTGGGTAAACATAATTGGCCACAGCATTTCATTTTATAAGATGTAGAAATAGAGGGTCTCAGAAAGGGTAGACACATTGACCAAGTCACAGATAGGAACCTGATTTTAATTGATTCTTTGGTTTATGTTATTTTCACTTTGCCACCACATTGTAATAACAGGAGCTCATCGAAGTGAAAGTTGGAACTGGAATAGAGTAGCATGGCAGGATGATATTCTTTCTTCAGAGTGCTTGACCCCTTGAACCTTCCTCAGTGTGGTATTGGTGTTCACAGATGCTGAGCTGTTCTAAGAACCTCTTGCTAACTCCAGATAGGAGATACAAAAGAACCAGACAAAATTTTGTTTTCCTTTCTGAGTTATTTTGGAGACAGATGAAAGATGGAGACATTCTTCTTTGTAGAAAAATGAAGTATTTTAGGCTACTAAATAATTTCAATAGAAATTTTTTTCTTTCCCCCCTTTTTTTTGGCTGCCTGGTTTTCTAAACTATTTTTTAAAAATGTGTAAGAATAAAATACAACTGTCCTCAGGACTCAGTGAATGTGAATTTGATTGTGCATGTTTGCAAACAGTCCTTGACTAACTGTAATCATTTTTGCTAAGTGGTAGATGTAAGAGTGAATTTTTTTAAAGAAGTAATTTGTCATAACCCAACTCAGTCTTCTTTGAAGGAAGGCATATGAACGCTAATATTGCTACTGCATTTGGCTCATTGCAAAAGGTGCGGTACCCAAGATTGGAAAGCTACTTTCAAATGTGCCCTTACCCCTCAGGGTGTTTTCTAGGAATGTATTTGATAGCATGTCTTTGTAGGATAGTCTTAGAGTTTGTCTTCTGTAATGAGAAAGAGATTAGTCAGTATTTGGTAATGTAGCAAATGACTAGCTGGAAAGAATCTGTGTTAAGAATTTTAAAAAATCTTACCTAGATGCCAAGAATGGAACTTGCAATGTGGGAGGCTTTTTGGGGTAGAATGACCAGAACTGCTGTTTGAGACTGTGGAAGCCAGTGATGCAGTGGTTTCAGCTCTTGAAAAATCAGTCTTCATGAATCTGTATGTCTTATATATAGTAGACGTTCATTTCTTTTAATATGATAAAAAACATTAAAAGAAGTGCAGTTCATCATAAGTACTGAAAAATGAGCTGAATTACATAAGATTCTCAGTGACTTTTGGGCATGTTATTTTTTAAAACACAGTAACAGAAACTAATTCTCAACTCCCTTTTAAAAAATTAGTTCTTTCAGTGGCTCAGTGGTTGTCAGCCTTTTTTTGGTCTTCACTTCACTAAGGAGTAAGAGTTAAGAGAAGTTCCTGTGGTGGGGAGGGTTGGTGGTGGTGATTATGCTGCTTGTGAGCAGTACATAGTTAGAAAAAACTTTCCACTGAGAGTTACTGCTAGTTGTTGGGTATTGTGGAAAATGCTTAGTCTTGAAAACAAAATGACCCTTGTTTTTATTATCATTATTACTATGGCATTGTTTCCATTTTCATATTTGTGTTTTTTTATTCTAAACAGGCAGAGCTAAGTGATGGACATTTTTAAAGTTTGGTCACTTGTAGCCTAATTATAACACAAACTAAAAACATTTAAGAGCAGATGTAATCATTAAATTATAACTTCCCTCCTGAATATATCTTTACTTTTCTAGAAATCTTGTAGGCAGTTGTTTTCTAGACAATTTTGCAAGTAAGCTAAATTATCTGTTTGTTTTTGATATAGCTGTATCATTTAGAGCTGTGAAATATACACAAATTTGCATACATTTCTTTTTCTTTAATATTTTAGTTTTCTCTGAAGATGTCCTAGCTTTCTTTCTAGGAATCTTTAGTTGGGTGTGGAATTACTTTATTCTGGGGTCATTATAGTCTTCCCTAGTAGTTCTAGATAGACTTGCAAATGTCATATTAAGTAACTAATCCATTCCATTCTGGGCTCTCTGTATCTGCAGTTAGGTCCCTGAGAGATCTGTGGCCCTGTATGGATGCCAGCTACAAAACCGGTCTATGTGCTTATCTCCAGGGAAACTGGAGATCTCTTCTGAGGTTTGGGAATGTGAGGAGGGGTTAATTGCAGCTTTTGGTACCAGTTTACCCTCCTGCTCTTAGGTACAGAAAGCTAATTGGTACCAGGTCTAGGGGCTGCGCTTAACCCCAGTCTATCATCACCAGACTTATGACTTAAGGTGGTTGGCCACTTCCCAGACTCTTGAGGTAAAAGTTCCTCCTTTGTGCTCCCATAGAAACCCTGCCCCCATATCATACCCTAGTATTGATTTCTGTTTGCCTACAATCAGATGACTGAGTGAAGAATCAGTTTCCACAAAGACCAAACAGGTCTTTGGAATATCCAGTTGAAGAAATCTAAATGATACATATATTTTTCTTTTTTGAAAAGAGATCATCAAGTCATCATGATCTAAGGCCAAAAACAAACAAAAACTTGGCTTGGATTGACTGAATACCATTATTAAAAGTAAATATGGAAAATGAACCAGACCATGAGAAGGTGGAACAGAGCCTCTGTGCCAAGACGACTGAAGAAGAACTGAATAAGAATTTCAATCTAGAAGCTTCACTTTCAAAATTCTCTTTCATGGATCTGGACAAGGAACTGGAGTTCAAAAATGATCTGGTAAAAATTCGACTTGTGTCAAATGATGATATTTAACTAAAATGTTGGTTAGGGTGTAGTTTTGGACCCAAGACCTAAGTCTGTGATTTTTGTGTGGGTAACAGGAGTCTCTGTATAGTTTTATGTGACACCACTCTTCATTTGTATAGTTCATTACAGTTTATGAAATACTTTACATGTTTTCATTTGAGCTTTACAACACTCTGATAATCCATTTGGTAGAGGAAGAAAGAGAGGTGCAGCTATGTTAAATGACTTCTCCAGTTCATAGAGTTAGTAGTAGGTTTAGAATTCTTGTGCAGTGTTTTTTTTCCCCCATTGATGTGGTACTAATAGGTTTTTGTGACCATGAGAATATTCAATGACAAGTTGTTTGACTTAATCAAACAACTCTCACTAGAATTGATGAAATAACTAAGAAGTGCAATGTCAAACCTTTGTGTATTGCTTATGTCTGAACTTAGAAAATTAGGGCTTGTCATATGACATTGGTGTTATGTCATGTTTAAGAAAGCAGGTGCCAAAGTCCTTCAACAGAAGCTTTCTGGAAAGGGCTGTCAGGATGGTGCAGTCAATACATATTTGTCCTTGATAACCACTGAATATGTGGGTAGAAAAGGAAGCAATTCTGTAGTCTTTTGACCTGATGCTTATTACCTTGGATTATTGAGTTGGTTGTCTGTATGATCAGTTTGGTGGTATGTTTGTCTCTTAATAGATAGTGGTTCTAATCAATTAAAACACCCTCATCATTTTAAGAGGGAAAGAAGCATTATGTGAGCATTAATTTCTTTTCTTGATTTAGATTGATGACAAAGAGTTTGATATTCCTCAAGTTGATACTCCTCCAACGCTGGAAAGCATACTAAATGAAGTAAGTATATATTAATGATCACTATCATTTCATGGCATTGATTTGAGTTCTTCTGGGTTAGTTGTAGTGTGTGTGTCTAGATCTGCACTCTCCAATATGGGTGCAAGTAGTCCCATGTGGCAACTTGAATTTAAATTAAATACAGGTAAATAAAAATTAAAAATTCAATTCCTTAGTTATTCAAGGAGCATTTCAAGTGCTGTAGAGGCACATGTGGCTACCATAGTGGGCAGCATAGAGACAGAATGTTTCATCTGCTGCAGAAAGTTCTGCTGGACAGTGCTGATCTAGACTGGGAGCTGCTCCAGGGCAGAAGCCATGTCTTGTTCATCTCTGTGCCCAGTACAATGCCTCATACTTGGTAGATTTAAAAAAAAATGTTTTATTAAGTGAGTTAAAATACTGAATTCATGTAACTTTGAGATTTTTATTATGTTTTGATACTGTTATCTCTACCAGTGATATTCAAATAGCTCATCCTCTGATGCTAAAGAACAACCTTGTAATGCATCTCTTCAGCTCAGTCTTCTTGATCTTTTAAAAACTTAGCACTCCCCTTGGAGGTTTTTTAATATATTAATTTATTTCAGCTCTGCAGTTGTGTTTTTTAAAAGGTAATGATGCAAAGATTCCCCAACAGAATGCCCACTGATCCCATAGCTCTCAGTGAATTGGGCCTTGGTCTTTATTATTTACTTATACTTTCAGGGTTATAGTCCACAATTTTTAGGATGCAAACTACTTTTTATGAATTGTATCTTTAATTTTTCTTGTATAACTCATTTCTATTTTTTATATCAGTTTGATGTTGCTGTTACTTTGAATATATTTTAACTTTAAAAAATGTTCTGATCTGTTAAGACTTAAACATTTTTAATTTTGACAAAGAAGGCTTTGGTCAATGAAAAAATATCCTGCTACAGTGATATTTATTTATTGCTTTCTAACATAAAATAGATCTTTTATTTAAAATAAAGAGATTAATTTTAGTCAATTTTGTTAATGTGGTCTTAATCACATCCAGTTATTTTACTCTAGTGAAATAAAAATAGTCTTGGAGAACTGTAGAAAGCCCTATTTGTATAATAATGGCAAAGAAAATGCTCATATGAGCAAGACTATATATAGTTCATAATGAAGGACAACCATCTTTGCACAATTTACTTATCTGTGAGTAATAATAAGTATAATCATTAGTGGTTTCCTTAGAAGATAATACTGTTATCATCCCCAGTAGTAGTTTGAATGCCTTGTTATTTGGGTCATAGTGTTAGATGTTGGGATTATAAAGGGCTATATGATGGTCTCCCACTTTGAGAGAGAAATGGAACTGAAATTGGTCAGCCTTTGTGTCTCCAGGGAGCTAGGCAGGTGGATAAGTGAAAGTAAAAATAATCTGAGTCATATAGCATAATAAAGATAATAAGGGGGAAGAAGTATTAAAGAAAATCATTTTTTAAAAGAAAAAAACAAAAGGGCAGAAGTAGAAAATGTAAGTAAGCACTTGCTCCAGGATATGTGGGTGCATATGTATTCTATAATATTAATTAATATAAACCTGAAGAGTAGCTGAGAAGAAATGGACATCCAAGATACTTTACAGAAGGGAAAGTTAGAGATTACTGAGACATTGTAAATGTCAGAATTTAGGACATGAAATAATGTTACTAGGCCTTGTCATCTTCTACAACTGTGCTGCCTCTGAGGTTTTTAATTTTGAAACTCCATTCTTTAACCATAATACCCCTCTCTCCCCTGACCATTCCCTTATTTCCATCAAACATGCTCTTTGACCTCATCCAGACTGTCTCTTGATCCTTTCTCATCTCTGAGTCTCTGAGAGTAGAGTTGGCTTCAGTTCAATGCTATTGTTGGACTGTGCAGCCTGAAATTTCTTTTAAACTTGTAATTGATGTATAACATACATATAGAAGAAGTACACAGATCCTAAGTGTAGAGCTTGGTGAATTTTCACCAACCGGATATGCTTTATAACCAGAATCCAAATATAAAGAAGATATAAAACATTACTACCACTCTAGAAACTTTTCTTGTGCCCATTCAGTAGCAAACCCCAAGATAATCACTATCCTAACTTCTACCAACACTGATTAGCTTGTCTGTTTTGAACTTTATATAAATGGAATTATACAGTATGTGCTTTTTTGTGTCTGACTTATTTTGCTCAGTGTTATGTTTTTGGATTCATTCATATTTTGCATATAATTGTTTATCGATTGCCATTGTTATATAAATTCTTCATGTGTATACCATTATTCACTCATTTTCTTTATGGGCATTTGTGTAGTTTCCAATTTTTGGCTACTATGCACTGCTAAGTGCTGCTGTGAATATTCTTATTCATGTTTAGATATATACACATACATATTCTGTTGGGTATATACCAAGGAATAGAATGGCTGGTTTTCAGATGTCGGTATGATCAGCTTTAGTAGATGCTGCCACAGATTTTTCAAAGTGATTGGAATAATATATATACTTCCAGCAGCAATATGTGGAAGTTCTGGGTACCCATCTTCATCAACTTTCAATTTCTCCTTCACTTTAGCTATTCATTCTTACAGCATAGATTTAATCTGAATTTCCCCTAAGACCAATGGAATTGCCTACCTTGTCATAATTTTTGGTCATTTGAGTATGTCTTTTGTGAATTGCTCTTTCATGTCTTTTGTCCACTTTGCTATTGAATTTCTTAAAAACCAATTTTTATGAGTTTTTTTAATGTGATGGTTATAAGCCCTTCATTAAATATATGTATTGTAAGTATCTTCTTGCATTCTGTGGGATACTTTTCCACTCTTAATTTTTTTTGATGAGCAGAAATCTTACTATAGTTCAGTTTATTAAGTTTTTCCATTATAATTTTTTGTTTGTCCTATTTAAGAAAATTTTGCAAATTTCAAGGTCATGAGATGCTCTTTGTTTAAAAATTTTTATTGTTCTACCTTTCACATTTAGGTCTGCAGTTCATCTGGAATTTTTTTGTGTATAGTGTGAGGTATGAGCCAGCACCATTTACAAAAGTATTTTTTTCTGTGGTGTTACTTTTGTTTTAAATTGGGTGATCATATATGTGTGGGTCTGATTCCCTTGGTATTTCTATACTTGTCCCAATATCACATTTCAATGTTTGAACCTTTATAATACGTCTTGATATCCAGCAGTTCCAAAGTTTCTAGCTTTGTTGTTGTTCTTCAAGACTGCCTTTCTTATTCTGGTCTTTTGCTTTTCCTCATTAGTTTTAGAATCATTTTATTAGTTTACACACACACACACACACACACACACACACACACACAATTTGATTATGTA
The DNA here is from genome assembly GCF_030020395.1 of Manis pentadactyla. NCBI lineage: Eukaryota > Metazoa > Chordata > Mammalia > Pholidota > Manidae > Manis > Manis pentadactyla. The sequence continues at coordinate 114,891,581 of NC_080019.1, forward strand.
GACTTTACATATCAGTTTGGGAGAATTTATATCTCTACTGTATAGTTACTAATTTTGAATTCAGCCTTATAACTCTCAATTTTCTTCTTTCACTTTTTCTTTCATAAATGAAAGAAAGCTTTCAGCTCTGGTTTAATTTAGCTTATCTGTTTTCTTTAAATATGTCCCCAGGCTGCTTAAGAAAATCAGATAAGATTCTCATTGACTCTCTTGCTTAATCAGTCTTTGGTGCTGCAGTTCTAATTTCTGAATTCTTTTCCATTCCCTGCAGTAGTTGTTCCACTCTCATATAGCTTGCAAGTAACAGATGATGTCCTTGCTATCCCCTCGCCCTGTTCTTAGTGGAGTTGTATGTGGAGCTGTCTTTAAAGCAATTTGAAGTACAGGCCTAAACCTCAAGAGAAATGTTGATTCTGAAGATACAGATTTTGGAGTCGTTAGTATGACATGGTACTTGAAGCTATAGATATGGATTAGCTTGTTAATATAGAAAGTGTGTGAAGTAGGAAGAGAAGAGAGCTAAGAGTATAATCCTGGGGAACAACATCATTTAGAGTTTGGTCTAAGTTAAAAATAGAACATGACTGATAGAAGAGGCCACACAAGTTGGAGGAGTACCAGAGAAAGAGAGGTGTTGTAAACTGAGGGAAGAGAAAGTTTCCAGAAGTAGGGAGTGGCCACTAACGTTAAGTGGTGCACAGAGGACACGAGTATCCTATCTGGAAGTAAACCCGGGAATTTGGCTGGTAACTTCAGCAAGGGTAGTAGTCAGCAGCTAGTAATGGGTGGGGAAAGTGGAATGACAAGTATGCACTGCTCTCTCAAGAACACTGGTGGCAAAGGTTAAGGCAGAAGGTAGAAAGTATTATCAGAACATTTTTCTTTAATGTCTGTTGCTCAGAACCAACTTGTTCAAGGCTGAACTCATTCTGCTTTATCTTCTACTATTCTTCTGCTTTCTTGTCTCAGTAGCATCACCTTTTGCCTACTTGCTCACGCTGGAAACTTTGGAATCTTTGACTTCTCCCTTACCTCCCTCCACCCCACCCCCATTTAAAAGGTAACCAGGGAATTTGGATTTTATCTCAGTAAGGTCTATTTCATTATTCCTTCTCTTGATGTCTTCTGCTGCATTTCTAGGCTGGGCTCTCCTCTCTTTCCTGGACATTGCACTCACCTTTTTACTGGTTCTTAATAGCCTCCCTGCCTTGTTCTCCTCTCTCCCCTTATCCATCTTCATACTGCTGTGTTTAATTTTCTAAAGCTTGGTTCCCATCATGGGTGTCCACATCTTAAAAATCTCAGTTGCTTCCCATTGCTTGCTCAGTTGCTTTCCCATTAATTCATTAAATAAATGAGTACTGATTGTGTGTCAGGCATTGTACTGGGCACTAGGGGTACAGTGTGGACAAGAGAGATATGGGTCTTTGCTGTCACCCAGCTTAATAGAATATAAGGCTTTTTACAAGTCGAGTCCCAGCTAATCTTTCTAGGTTCACCTCCAACGCCTGCTCATATACTCTAGTCATTCTGGACTACTTTTCCATGGGCAAAATCTATATTACGAATTCGCTGTGTTTGCAGATGCTGTTTCCAACCCAGAATGCCTTTCTTCTGTCTGCCTGTCTTATTTTTCATGGTATATTGTAGTCAGGTGGTGTTTTCTTCTAATTAGCTCTCAGCTCTTGTTAACTAGTAAAGCATGCATTCAAGTTTGAATTTTAAGAAATATTCTGCAGCTAGCAATGATCTATATAACTGCTACTGCTTCTTCCTGCTGCAAGAATGAATTATTGGACTGAAAGAGCATATCTGCCTTCAAAGAAAGCATATCTGTCTAGAGTTGGGCTCTCCTCTCTTTCCTGGGCATTGCACTCACCTTTTTACTCATTCTGTACTATGCCTCTCTGGTCAATAACAGTGCACGGAAAAGAGGTAAAAAGCAGAAATAAGCATGTGAGTGTTTTGGAGAAACCCATTAAGGCCTATTAGACTTACAGAGTATTTGGAATTTTGAGTTTATTGATCCATATTGTTCCAATTTAGACTGATGATGAAGATGAGTCTTCTGTTCTGGAGGACCCTACATTGTTAAACATTGATGCTATTGACTCTCACTCCTATGATACGTCATCTGTGGCAAGTTCAGATAGTGGTGACAGGACCAACTTAAAAAGGTAAGTGTTCATTTAAGTCACACTTGTATATGGTTGAAGTATTTAATCATTTAAAATGTAAAATCTCTTTAGGTACAGTATGGTCTGCTGAAGCCCTGCAGAAGAAAAAGAGGCCCACTTGGGTAGAAGTAATATTCTTATTGGACCCTACAGATTTTGGCACTGTTGGTGGGAGAGGATAAAAAGGTAGATGTCATGACCACTGCCTTCTGCACCCCCAGTAGGAAGCCATAATAACAGCCAGAGATTCCTGGGAGCAGGAGAGCCCTTGGAGGGAACAGATCAAACCTGGCATAGAGTGTGTGGTGGAAACATGGGGCTTGGTTTATCTCCCCACCTTCTGTTCCCTGCACTCCCCACTCCCTTCTTCCCACTCTAAGGTCAGCCCCAGCATTCCTTCATTCCCTTGGAGTGGATTCAAAGGAGAATCACAAAGATGATTAAAGATTTGGGAAAAGGACTTCTAACCCTAACAAACTTCATTTTGGCTGTTTTTCACCTTCCAAATTCTTGGAGAGCACATGAAAAGGAAAGAGAAATGAAAGAAGCATGTAAAATACTTTATTAAATTCATGTGTATATTGAATGTTGATAAAGTCTGTATTTTTCCTCTTTTCTTAAATTTTGCCTGTATCAGTAGTCTTCAGTTCATCAACTCTTACGGGATAGCGGGCCATGCTGGTCATATTAACCTGTTCATCAAAAATAGATAACTATTTAATTAGATAAAAATAGATAATTTTTTCAGCTTTTTTGATATGTAATTGACAGATAACACTGTGTAGATTTGATATACAATGTGATTCTTTTTTTACTGAAGTATTGTTGATATATAATCTTATATTGGTTTCAAGTATACAACACAGTGATTCAACAGTTACTCATATTATTAAACCTTCACCCCCACTAGTGCATTTACTATCTGTCAACATAGGAAGATGTTACAGAATCATACAGTGTGATTCTTTTACAGGCATATGATTGCCACAATAGGATCAAGTTAACACCTCTGTCACTTCACATAATTACCATTTCTTTTGGTGGTGAGAACATTTAAAATCTCTCTTAGCACCTTTCAAGTATGTAATATATTGCTGTTAGCTATAGTCACCATACTGCACATTAGATCCCATGTACTTATCTTATAACTGGATGTTTGTATCCTTTGACCAACATCTCTGCATTTTCCCCACTCTGGCAGCTACTGTTCTACCCTCTGTTTCCATGAGTTTGGCTTTTTTAGATTTTGTATACAAGTGAGATCACACAATATTTATCCTTTACTGTCTGATCTATTTCATGTAACATAATGCCCTAAATTTAAGGGCCATCCATGTTGCAAAGGCAGGATTTCCTTCTTTCTCATGGTGGAATAATATTCTGTATACACATAAATACCACACCTTTCTTCATTCTTCTTGGGTTGTTTCCATAATCTTGGCTATTGTGATAATGCTGCAATGAACACTGGAGTGCAGATATTTCTTTGAGATCCTGATTTCCTTTTCTTTGGATATATACATAGAAGTGGGTTTACTAGCTCATGTGGTAGTTCAGTTTTTAATTTTTTGAGGAACCTCCATACTGTTTTTCATAGTGGATGTACCAATTTACATTCCCACCAACAGTTACAAGGATTCCCTTCTCTCTATATCTTCACCAGCACTTGTTATATCTTGGTTTTTTTTGATAATAGTAACCCTAACAGTATGAGGTGATATCTCATTGTGGTTTTGATTTGCATTAAGAATCCCTAGTGATTAGTGATGTTGAACATCTTTTCATGTACCTGTTGTTTGTTTGTACATCTTCTTTAGAAAAACATGTATTCAGGTCCTCTGCCCAGTTTTTACTCAGATTGTTTTTTGGCTATTGAGTTGTAAGAGTTCCTTATACAGTAGTTCTCTCTTATCTGTAAAGTGTATCTTCTAAGACCCCCAGGGGATGCCTGAATCTATGGATAGCACTGAGCCTTACACACACTATGTGTTTTCCTATACATATTATGATAAAATTTAATTTATAAATTAGGCACAGCAAGACATTAACAATTATTAATAAAATAGAATAATTATAACAATATACTGTGATAAAAGTTATGTAAAACTGGTCTCTCTCTCTCTCTCAAAATATCTTATTGTACTGTACTCACCCTTCTTATGATATGAGATGACAAAATGTCTATGTGATTAGATGAAGTGAGGTGAATGATGTAGGCGTTGTGATGTAGCATTAGGCTACTACTAACCTTCTGATGATATGTCAGGAAGATTATCTGCTTCCAGACCATGCTTGACCATGGGTACTAAAATCCTGGGAAATGGAAGGATGGATAAGAGGGGATTACTGTATATTTGAGATATTAACCCCTTATCAGACAGATGGTTTGCAAATGTTTTCTATTTTGTAGGCTGCCTTTTTGTTTTGTTTTTCCTTTTGCTCTGTAGAAGCTTTTTAGTTTAATGTAGTCGCATTTATTTACATTTGCTTTTTGTGTCATATGTAAAAAACTGTTGCCAAGATAATGTCAAGGAACTTTTCCCCTGTGTTTTTCTGCTAGGAGTTTTATGGTTTCTGGTCTTATGTTTAAGCCTTGAATCCATTTAACTGTTTAATTTTTGTGAGTAGTGTGAGATAGGGGCACAATTTCATACTTATAAATGTGATTATTCAGTTTCCCAGCTCCATTCCTTGGAGAGGGTATTCTTTCCCCATTGAGTATTCTTGGCTCCTTTGCCAAGTATTAGTTGACCATATATGCAAGTGTTTATTTCTGGACTTTCAGTTCTTTTCCATTGGCCTGTGTGTTTATTTTTATGCCAGTACCATACTGATTTGATTACTATAGCTTTGTAATATAGTTTGAAATCAGGAAGTATTATGCCTCGAATTTTGTTCTTGTTTGATTGTTTTGGCTCATTGGGGTCAGTTGCATTTCTATACACTAACAATGAAACATCTGAAAAAGTAATAAAACAATCCCATTTTCAGTAGCATCAAAAACAATAAAATACTTAGGAAAAGGTGAAAGAGCCACATACTGAAATTTATAAGACATTGATGAAAGTGATTGAAGAAGACACAAATGGAAAGATATCCGAAGTTCGTGGATTAATATTGTTCAGATATCCATCCTACCCAAAGCCATTGATAGATTCATTGCAATCCCTATCAAAATACCAATGGCATTTTTGACAGATACAGAAAAAACAATCATGAAATTTGTGTGGAACCAAAATTACTGAAATGTTTTTGATGATCTGGTCACTACCTTCTTAAAAAATACAGTGTTTTCTTTTTGCCTACATAATAATGTAGCATCAGTCTGGACCCTGCTTACCATTTTGACCTAACCTCTAAACATTTCCACTCCTGTCTTCCTAGTCCATGCCTGTTGCATACTTACATTCCCCACATGCACTGTGTGCCTTTACATCTTCATATTTCTACTTGTGTTTTTTTGTCGCCTGACAAACATCTAGTTATCCAGTGAGGCCAGATCAGATGCCTTGTTTTTTCCATGATAACCCCCTAATAAATAGTATTAAACTTCTTTATTTCACTTCTATAGTACTTTGTTCATTTTTATTTTCTGACATTTATCCTTTAAGGTGAGTTACTTACTAGTCCTTCTATTTAGGCTATGAGGTCCTTGAGAGTAGGAACTTTGACTTTCTTATTTTTGTATTTCCAGAGGATACTTTTAGTCACACAGAGTAGATGTTCAATATTTGGTAAAAGAAGAGACATTTTTGGTAAGAGATGAATAGGGTAAGTGAAAGGAGCTTTTAGTAAAAGCAGCAGAGAATGAGTAATGAGTGGGGAATTTGAGGTGTTTGGTTGAAGAGTGAGAGGGTGGTTATAGAGAGGAGGGCAAGAAGAGTGGGCAAGGGTGGATAGCAGGTAGGGGTAATGTGGGCATGTAGGGCAGGAGGAGTGCTCTACAGGCAACCTCTGGTGAGTTGCAGAACCTCTTGCTATATTAGGTGGGCAAGAAGCAGTTTGGATCCATGAAAAAGGAGTAGTGGCTTTATTTTCAGGCTTGCTTTCTGAGGTTTGGTGGGTTTAGTACATCTTAATGTGGTGCTGTTAGACTCCTTTTACCTCTTGTAGAACTACATACAGTGTTGTTTTTTGCTTTTCTTTTATGTATTTTTATTTCAAAGCTTTGAGACCTGACTTTTCAATTTTTTTTTCTTTCATTAAAAATTTTCCTTCTTTTTCAGGAAGAAGAAATTACCTGATTCTTTTTCACTCCATGGATCAGTTATGCGGCATTCACTTTTGAAGGGAATTTCTGCCCAGATAGTGTCTGCAGCTGTAAGTACTTTGTTCTCTTCCCTCGGCTTTATAACCTGCAATGGCATAATATAGTAGGAATGAGCATAGAACAAAGCACAGTACTTCTCTTGGCCCGAGGCTTAAGAAAAATAGAATCTGGCTTTCATGGGTTTTGTGTGATTATTTTTGACTTACAAGACATGGCTACACATCTTGACATAGAAATTAGTGCAGCCATGAAATAAAGGTCTACTCAGTGTCTTGGGTGTGCCTAAATGAAATTTGGAAGCAAGCCTCAAAGAGACATTATCTGCCTTTTCTTAAATTCCTTTTTGGTTTAGTTGCCATCTTGTGTATTTGCTTGAGGTAGAGTCCTTGTTTTTTTAGTCTTTTCATATGGAGAAATGATTGATCAGAATCCTTTACAGCTGAGTGATTTGTTTTTTATAATTCACAGAAGTCTTTTCATATTCCTTAATTCATTTATGCTTACAACTTTGAAAGTAGAGAAAGCCATATCCTATTTTACAAATGAGAAGTCAGGCTCAGAGAGGTGATTACATCATTGGGTTAGGAGATAGCAGAGCAATTACTCAAAATTGGGGTTTCTGGCTCTAAGTGTAGTGAAATGGAGCTGGTATTGGTGAATGTGGCCAGTGTATAATGGCTGGAAGAGAATATTTGTGGTCGTTTTTGAAAATGATTTAGAGCACTAGGTTAAGGCAAAAATATTTAATAGTCTGTCAAGACAGTAGATGCTGAGTCTGGAGTGTTTTATCAAATTTTCCTTTAATCTTTTTTTTTTTTTTTTTTTAAGATAATTATTTTTTTTATTGAAGGGTAGTTGACGCACAGTATTACATTACATTAGTTTCAAGTGTACAACACAGTGATAAAACATTTATATACATAATTCTAGGTTCCAGCTATCACCCTACCAAGCTGTTACAATAACTTGACTATATTCCTTATGCTATACATTGCATCCCGGTTACTTATTTATTTTACCATTGGAAGTCTGTCCTTTTTTTTTTTTTTTGTGAGGGCATCTCTCATATTTATTGATCAAATGGTTGTTAACGACAATAAAATTCTGTATAGGGGAGTCAATGCTCAATGCACAATCATTAATCCACCCCAAGCCTAATTTTCGTCAGTCTCCAATCTTCTGAGGCATAACAAACAAGTTCTTACATGGAGAACAAATTCTTACATAATAAATAAGTTACATAGTAAACAGTACAAGGGCAGTCATCACAGAAACTTTCGGTTTTGCTCATGCATTATGAACTATAAACAGTCAGTTCAAATATGAATACTCATTTGGTTTTTATACCTGATTTATATGTGGATACCACATTTCTCTCTTTATTATTATTTTTAATAAAATGCTGAATTTTCCTTTAATCTTTAAGCCTATAATTTTATGTAGTCTTTCAATCTAAATTTTCTGAATTCAATATGTAGATCCTGTAAATAATAATAATGACAAATTCATAATGACAGACACATCATTTGATGTGTTTTTATGTTCTTTTCATGGAGTTTAATTGGATTTTGCATATTCAAATTGGATGAAGCTGGCTCTTTCAGGAAGTTAAGAGATTGATACAGAAGTGGCATCATGACATCATTAGTGCATTGCAGTTGTCACATTTGTCAAAGAATGCTCTTATTACAGGAATCAAAAAAAGAGAAAGAAAAAAGAAAAAATGTTCTCTGTGGGCAGTTGGTATACCCCAAGCCAGCTCATATATCATGAATTCAGTATTAACAGATAGTCAAGCAATGGAGGAAACCTGGGCAATTGTCCTTCCTCTTTTAGGTGGAGAGTAACTTATATTTGCTATAATGGGAACCACCTGTTGAGGATTATATTTCCATGACGTTTTTGAATTTAATCCTTATGTAGGTGATGAAATTCATTCCTTTCAAAATCAAGATGAACCATAACAGTCATTTGACCCACCTGTGCAGTTTTAAAAATATTTTGAATAATGGAGACTGAACTAAAACTCAGACACTGAACCATGATTAGATAAATCTGTTATTTAAAAGGGGGTTTCTCCTCTCTCTTGAAGAGGAGGGGAAAATTCTAATAAATCCCAGAGTGTTTGCATTCTATTCTTCCTTCGTTACTATGGCTGAGCTCCTTTGGTATGCTGAAATGAAAACTCTTTTCCTGTGACAGTCTTCATACTCTGCTTCCTAATTTTGTATTACCAGCTCAATTTAAATTGTATGCTTTTCTGTGATGGTTGGTTTATTAATGTGTAAAACTAGTTATATTTTTGGATATCTCTCCTGAACAGTTGTTTCATAATGCCTTCAGCCATGTGGATAGTGATGTTATTAGGGCTGCCTAAGGGCCTTGATCACTAGGGCTTTGTAGTCCACACATGGTGTCTTACCAATGGTTTTCAGCCCTGGACAAGTTCACTATGGATTCAATGAGACTGAAAAATGACAGTGGAACATTCTTGGGGTGAAAGGGTTTATACCCAACTTTATTCCCATGGTGGCAGGGCAATCACTAGAATCCCGTCCACTCAGAGTGAGTCTGCATGCAGCAAGCCACTCTCTGCCTCTGGGCCTCTCTGTCCCTGCAGCCGTCTCAGTCTCTCTCCTTGGCACTGTCACCACTCCAGTCTCTGCTCTTCTGCAGCCTTGCAGCAGCCATGTGGCCATGCCACTGTGTCGCCCAGACTGCTGTGTGGAGCTCTTTATATAGAGTCATTAGCAATGTATTGCCACATATGTGTAGTGAGCTAGCCTACCATGGCCGGGTAAGAATCCTGGCCATAGAAACCTTCACTTTATCCACACATGGAGAACACTTAAGAGAGATGAAAGTTTTGGAGTTGTGAATCTTGTTTAATTTTGGACTCCTCAAAGTAATGTGACATGAAACTATATTTTAAATTCAAATTAGATCATTTTTTAATGATCACCTAAGACAATAGAGATCCCTTAGCACGTGTTTTTGCAAAATGTGTCCAACGCATAAGAATCTACTGGGGTGATGGTTAAAATGCAGTTTCCTGGACACCACCCAGAACTGCGGAATTGGAATCCCTAGTAGGGTAGCATAGGGATCTGTAGTTTAACAGGTATCCCAGGTGATTCTAATGGACCCTGGCTTTGGAGAGTCACTACCTTAAGATGTTGCAACACCAGAACTAAAATTCTATAATTTCTAAAGTGCTTACCACATCTGTGTTTTTTTTAGCTTTTAAAATTAGCTGACTTCTGATTTTTCATTATTCAGGTTCCATTTTAAATGTAGTTTATGTTCTTCATCTGCTGTCTCATTTTTTTCCCTATCTGGAATACAAATCAATCATTTATTGACTAAGTATTTATTGTGTGCTTCTTAATTGTCAAGCATGCTGTTAGGCATGCTTTACACACTCATGTCCACACACAGTCTGCCATCCAGAACATTGTGCATAGCAGCCTTGGGGATTGTTCTTCCTCACATTCCTATGCACTGGAGTAAGATTCTTTAGTTAATTCCCAAGAAGCTCTATAAAGTTACATAAAATAGACTTTGCCTTCTGATAGATTATAGTAACTAATTGACCACATTGACAAGGACAGACATTGAAAAGAAGTGTAGAAGTGATATAAAGAGCCTGGCTTGGGAACTGGAAGCCCTGAGTTAGAGACATAGTTCTACCACTTACTGAATAATCTTGGGCAAGTCAGTTCAGCTCTTAAAGACTTCTGTTTTCTTAATCTGGAAAATCAGGAGAATATTACCTGTTTTATCTCTCTCCAGATTTGAGAATCAAATAGTGTAATATATGTATGTGATAGCTCTTTGATACTACAGTGCTAATTGTTGTAAGCTCTTATTATTTAAAGCTATAGAAGCGTCCACTAGATACCCTTACATTTAATTTGATCCTGAGGACAACTGAATGAGGTAGGTAGGCAGTATTTGCTATTTCCTTGAAGAGATGAGGAGACTAACACCCAGAAGGGCGGGTGTTTTTGCTACTGTCAGACAGTTCCTGGTAAGGAGCTGGGACTAGCACTTTACTTTTGGTTTTCTTATGCCTGAGAACTGACTGTCCTCTGCTCAGGTTTTATTTAGGAGTTACTGGATAATCTGCTGGATAGGCACTCCTATTTAAAGAGTATCTTTACCATGTTTCCCTTTTTAAAAATCTTTATGCACTCTTACCATTTTGACCCATAATACTTACAGTTTATTCACATTATTGAAAATGTAAGCTCTTTCCTCTCTTTCCTGAAGCATGTGTTACAGTTCATGAAATAAAATGATCTTTTCTCATGTTCTTTATATTTTGTTGCTATAGACAACTTCTGTAGTTTCTCTTAGTTGGGGACAAGAAATGAAGTTCTACCTCTTGTCTGAATTGATTTGGATCAAATTTATGTTAAGAGAGGGTCTTAGACAATTTTCTGTTTAAAAACGGGAATATCTTTTCAAATACTTTTTTTTTTCAATTTCATTTAGGATAAAGTAGATGCTGGCTTACCTACAGCAATTGTAAGTATACTTTCAATAATCCCTTAAAGGTAACTTTCTATTTGATTGGGTTTTCTTAGACTTATCATTCTAATGTTCAAAGTTTTTACATAAATTACTGTGATAATAAATGAATAAGTCATTTACTGCCACTAATCAGATTTAAAACTTATCCACGTTGAATATTCTCTTTCTTTCTAATGTGTTATTACTCTTCAGGCTTTTGTTTGAAAAGTATATTATGGAATAATGACTAGCCTTTTCCAGGTTTATTTGTATGTGGTACTATCCTGTCCAAATGAAGTTGGTCCTCTGTAATTTGGCCTCCCTTTGGTTATAGGGAGTGGAAAGCAGTATTTGGTAAAATCACTTTCTGCTAAATAGTACATTTAACAGCCCTGAATTCCATTGCCAAGCCTGTGAAATAGTAATCTGTGGAATGATAATGGAGAACTGGGGGATATTGAAAGCACACTAGTGCCTCCTTTTCTCAACTACTTCCAGCTGCCTCCTGTAGCTCTCTTACTAGTAAATTGGTGAGGAAATGGGCTAAATTTTGAATATTTCTGGTGCTCTGTAGTTCCTGTGAATAAACTGGAGAAGAGCTTTCTATCCCAAAGTGGGCTCTGGGTAGTATGAGTGCCTCTTACTTTGTCTGGGTCCCTGAATTAAAAAAAAAAAATTGCTTTAAAGGAAGTTAAGTGTTTCTGCCTTTAATGTTGAACATATGATATTTTGATATTGTTACCATTACAGTAAATTTAGAGGGATTCCTAGAAATGTCCTGAGTTTCATTTCCTGTTTTGCCTCCTAGATGAAATTCTCCTAATTTGTAATAGTTGGTATGTCATCTGGTGCCTAGAGGAAAGACCAACAAATTCAGCTCTGATTATCTTGAGATGCTTGATGTAATGTCTTAAAATGTAATTTTTTCTTTTGTTCTCAGGCAGTGTCCAATCTGATAGCAGTGGGTACATCTCATGGATTGGCTTTAATATTTGGTAAATTTTCTAAGTACTTTCCTTATTTTAAATATTAAATATCCTTTTGGGTTTTTATAATGTCTTTTAATCGCAGTTGATAGTGAACTTTATTTTCTTGAAAAAAAACCAGGAACACTTGAACATTAAAAATACTTTTATATTAAAAAACTATTTTATAGTTAAAAATTACTTGATTCAGCTTCATTTTGTTCATTGCAAGTTTATTTTCTCCTTTATGAATTTGTAAACTATCATGCCATATCTTTTGACTTTCTGCAGACCTAGACAAAAAGAACAGAGGGTTGAAAGGGGCCTTGGGTTGTCATCTTGTCTACCTCCAGTTTGTACTGTTGGTGATTTTTTATTCTAAATCATATCCGAGTAATAGGTATTCTAAAAGATCTTCAGGGAAATTCAAGGCTTTCTCAGTAGTTTTGAGTAACCTTCACTGACAGTAAGTTCTTTTTCATTTGCATTGTAAATCTCTCTAAATTGAAAAATGTTTAGCCTGTAATCACGTTTTTTTTGTTGGTTGGGAAGAGAACTCAACTAGTTTTGTTTGTATAGTAACTGAGATGAAATAACCCTACTTTCATTAATCTTCCTTTGCTTTTGAATTCAGTACTATGAGCAGAACATTTTGTTCTTGTTTTTTTATTTAAAAACTGTTAGATATTATTTTTCTGTAATTTTTACTGCTCTGTTCTGGATCATAGTCTTTTGCATCTTTCTTAAATGGAATTTCTGGTGAAACTGTATTTTAGTAAAGAATCTACAGACGCTATGTAAGGATTACTTGGGAATACTTTAATAGCAGAACCACAATTTGATCTCTCTGGACTTTGCATCTTTATTTACTACATGAGTGAATAACCAGTTATTTTCCCTTGTTTTTGAACAATTTAGCTTCATACTTATAAATTTTCCATTGTGCCAAAGCCTTATTTATCCAGTGATTTTAACACCTTGTCTTTTCAAAGGTGATTGATTTAAATAACAGAGTTTTATTGTTTGAGGATGAGAAGAATGGAAATAAAAATATTCTCTTGAGAAAACTTTAGAATTGATTATTTAAACAATTTTTTTCTTATGCTATGATTGATATGTGTTCATAATAGAAAATTTAGATGAGCAAAAGGTTGAAGATATAAAATGCCAAATTCTTCCTCATGTTAATCCTAACATTTCTATATAGACTTCTAATCTTTTTTCTGTACTTGTGTATATATATGTACGTACCAAAAATGGGATCATGTTAATTTGTAGCCTCCTTTTTCATTATAATGAAAATCTTCCCATGTAGTTTTATGTTTATCCATACATCATTTTTAATGGCTAAATAGTATTCTTTTAAATAGATTCACCATAATTTACTTAACCATTTCCTACTATAAGACATTTAGGTTGTTTCTAAACAAGCAATATAGTGATGAACATCTTTTTAACTACATTTTTGTGCATGTGATTATTTCATTAGGACAAATTCCTAAAAGTATAATTGCTTAGGTCAGGGTTTGAACATTTTAAACACTTCTGATGTATATTACCTGATTTTCCTCTAGAAAGTTTTACCAGCTTGTTCTCTCATCAGGTGTAAGAATGCTTATTTTCGATAGGGCATAAATTGTTATTAGGTTGATACAATGGGTATTAGAAGAGTATTAGAGGGAAGGATATTAAAAGGACTTTTAGTTCAGTCCCCTTTTTTTTATATCAGGTGATTCAGAACCAGAGAAGTTAACTGACATGCACAGAGCCAAGTTCAGAATCAAGGAACACTCAATCCTAGATTAGTGCAACTTCACCATTCTGAGCTCTTCTGTCCTGAGAGAAAAGGAGACGAATTCCAAGATATATGAAGGAAAGAATAGAAACTAAAGGATGAGTGCGGATAGAATATAATCCATATGTTTGTCAACAAAAATAAGAATGCATGTTGATTTTTGTTCCCACTTACCAGTACTCACTTTTCCTCAGTTCTGTCTGCTTTAACATCCCTACCTCACCACAAGGTTATAAGAATATGTGCCTGCTTATAATCAAACCCATGTAGAGCTTACTGCAACAAATTAAAATGAATACTTTAAAAATAAAAACCAACAGAGAAGATCACTTAGTCTTTTGCTACTGTCCTTAATTTTCTTGGGCCTGCTTCCTAATTATTTTAGACCCCAGCAGTTTTCTTGTAGAAAGATGAAATAATTTTTCATTACAGTCTCATGGAAAAGAAAGTATGCCAAAGGGAACATTTTGAGAAAGAATCATAATGTCCTGACTATGCTTTGGGTTTTTAATCACATAGTTAATAAATTTTATTCATTATTTTATAGGAAGCAGATATTAGGACAATGAGTTTTAACAAATGGGTTAAAATTTGCTCAAAATCCAGGAACAAATGGCAGAGTAATAATACTGTGAAATGTCTAAATTAGAAGTCTGGGTTCAATCTGATCTTATTTAAATATCTTTGTTGATCATAGGAAAAAATGCAGCAGGAAGAGCTATACTTGTTTAAGTACCATTAGAATCTTTGGAATAGAGGCCAGGGTCATTAAAGTAGTAATTATTGTAAGCTTCTTAAAGTTGGTGTATGTTGCTTATTCTTATGGAATTATAAGGCATATGATATTTATTATGTATTTTGTTTCTTACCTCTATACAGGCTCTCACGAACTCAGGTTTTAGTAAAGATGTCTCCCTATCCCAAGGCCCTTAGTTTTCCTTTTTTTTTTATTGTTAGTATATTTTAATAGATCATCTTTTTGAAATTATTTTTGTTTCTATGAAACCTAATGTACTTGGGTTTACTTACTGTGATATTATGCATTTTCTCTACTTCCGTAACCAATACTTGAATATAATAGTAAGTGCTAGAAACATTAATTAATCACATTTAGTATCATTCCCACAGATAACTAAAGTGTGTCACTTACACTCTTGAAATTTTACCTGTCTTTTCTTTGAACTTTTAAACTGATTTCTTGCTTTTCTCTTTCTTTCGATCTTTTCTCTATGGATTCAAAGGAAAAGGTATAGTAATTTTGTACTGCATGAGTGACTTTTTTTTTTTGACCTTTCTAACTGTTAGACCTAATGCCCTATTATGAAGTGCTTGTTGAAACAAACCAGCTAACTGAAATAGGTTAAATCAGGGAATTATTGAAAATTATAAATATAAGTATACCTTCAATGTTTAATCTTAACTAAAAATATATAAATACTAATTTTCCCCTTAATCTTTTGACTTGTTCCAAAGTCTTTTCTTTGAGTTTGTATGTGCCAGTTGGAAGTCTGGAACATCTTTTTGTGGGTATAAACTGCATCAAAAAAAGGTCATGTAAAATTAAAAAAAAATTTTGTTTTTAAAGTAAAAGCTTAGGCACCTCTGAATCAATTAAGGAGTGCAAAATTGTAGATTTTCATAAAACTTCTCTTTAGTCTTCTGTAGGTATCTTGTCCACACCTTACTTCATGACAGTTTTTAAAAGCTACTCATCTTTACCAGGTTTTTATAAAGGATTCATTTAGTTTTCATAGAAACAGCAGCTCTTTTCACTCTATTTTATCAGTTCACGTATTGTTTTAAGTTTTTAAAGTACAGTAACATTACAGTGGCATGAAGGGGTTTGGAAATGAACATACCTGACTATTCCTAAGCATCAGCACTCAGGAAAATAGCCAGTCAGCTATGGGGATTCATTGTGGCCTGGCCTTGAGTCAGTAAGCTTGATAGAGGGAATAATGAGAACTTTAATTCTGTGTGTTTGTTAGATGGAGGTCTGGTAAAGTGCTTCTGCTGTATTGTGATCATTGATGAAAAATGTTTCCTAATCTCTTTTCTGCCCCTTTGGTCTTAGAGAATATTTTAATATGCACAAAGGGTAAGAAAAGAGTAGTACTGAAGAGTAGTGCATACTGGCAATAACAATAGAGCTTTAGACACCCAGTTCAATTGGATTCCTTCTTAGATCTAGGTATTTCCTTCTTTGGTAGTCTTTGGGAACTAAACTAGTTAAAGCAAACTAGGGGTGATGAAATAGAGGACTGGGTTAGTTTTGATATAAGAAAACAGTAAAAATTCTTGAAGTATGTTCAAATTTAGATCTCATGGCTATTATAGACTATGTACATGGCTCTTCTTTGCTATTTAGAACATTACTCTTAAGGCCAGAATATGCTGAGGAGATCTACCCTAAGAAGTATGCTCTGAAAGATATACTAATAAAAGAAATAGGTGTGATGCACTGCAGTGTCAAATAGATGTGCTTTCTGTGGTATTAGGGCTTCAAGTTTTCTTAATTAATAAGCTATTTATTATGATTAATAATAATTCCTTGCATTTGTACTATTTGATATAATTTTTCATAGGCATTTGCTTATTTAAGCTCTATGCCAACTTTGTGACATTTATAGGAAAAATGATAGTTGTATTTCACATTTTTTGCCCAGTCATTTGCTTCATAAGGACTCAGTCCAATTTTTTTTAAAACTAAGCTGACAATGCCAACTAAATGTGAACTTTTGTGACTTTGTAAATGAAATTAGATGCACTACTAATTTGATCTTTTCCCAACAATAAACAAAGGAGACTTCTGAGAGTAGGAGGAGAATAGAATTTTTCCTTTTAAATTAATGAGATCAAGATCCCCCTGGAGGAGCAGAATATGGAGAGCTCTGATTTTCACTTTTCTTCTGTCCAGGTCCTTTTGTTTTTTCCCATATAACTTTAGAATTTACATGTTTGGAAGAGGTTTTTCACCAAGTCCCTCTCCCCAGAATTTTCCAGAATTATCTGGACTACAGTATATTTACTCTAGTGAAAGAAACCTCCCCAATAAGGCTCTGCTTTCTTCTTTCCACAGAAATTCTACCTTTTCTGAATGTCTAAATTGTATAAGAGCAAGTTTGTTAATATGGTATCATAAATATAGGATGTATAAAGAGAGCAAAAAGAATTGATAAATGTCATTGTGGAGTTAAAACATTATATTTTATACATTTCCCTACACCTCACTGCCACGCTGCCTTCTAAAGGGACATTATAAAGATAATAAATACATTATAAAAATCAAGGAAAATCAAGAATGTTTTCATTAACACAGTCCTATGGGATGTAAATTCAAAATGTATTTCAGGAATGACTAAGGTTGATAACTGGTCTCTTGTCTTAACTAATTCTTGGTACTCAGGATGCACAGTCAGGAAAGTAGTCATGTTTGAGTTTTTAATATAGAAGTTAGATGTGTCTTTTTCCTCCCACTTTTCTTCCTATTTGTTCTTTTTTATTGGCACCTTTATTCTCTATTTTAACTTACTCCTTAATTCTATTCTTAGTTTCCCTGAGTTATAAGAATACTTATAATGAATTTTTTTAAATCAGAGGGCAAGTAGTGAGTGTTTTTAAATATTGGTGGATCAGAACCATGTAGAGTTTGGAACTCAGAACAGGGACTACAAATAATCCCAACAGGACGCTGTTCAGATACTACTCTGTGCTTGGAAGGCAGGTAGCCCAAACTTATGGGACTTCTTTGTGAAGCTGGTATGGAGTTGCTGTATTTGTCCTCTTATTTTCAGTCCACCTGTTGCCTATGCACATGACCATAGTAGTGATATATATATATAGAACACTATCACCCAATCATCTTATCTTGACAGTTTGCAAAATAAGATATGTGGATAATCCAGTAACTGTATGAGGTTGCAACAACAAAATAATGGTCATGGAAAGCACTGTTTTAGGCTGGCAGTTTCAATAAAGCAAAATAAAATGTCATGTCAAATTTAGAGTTAGAAAAATAGAATAAGGGAAATTTTAGTAATTCAGATTGATCTGGGAGATGGAGAAAAATTGTGTAGGAAAAAGTCTGTAATTGTAATCTAGATGTGAATAAAAATAATGTTTTAAATACTTCAAACCTTGTGTATTTATGAATTGAATTTTATTCCTTTCCAGTGTTGGAAGAAAATGTTTCCATCTAGGAAGGCTAAAATCTAAAATGATTTCAGAAAACATCGAGTATTTTCTGTATACAGCCATTGTGTCAGAACTCCTTGGGGAGGTGGGGATCGCTATTTGAACCAGCCTGTGACACAGAAAACATCCTATGGTATTCACTTGGGGCAAAATGACTTAGGTCATGTTTTTCCCTAGACCTGAGAATGAATGTCTTTAGGCTCTTTCTGATAACTAGATTTACCCTTACAGAAGGTATATTTACAAATGTTTACTCTAGTGGTTATCAGATGCCTTCTAAGTGCAAGGCACCAGCCTAGGTATTCTGAGAGTGTTCACTCACTCATGATCTCAGCCCTTAGAGAGATCATAGTCTAGTAGTGGAAGTAAGGCATATTTACCTCCAAGAAGTAGCATGCAGATAATTAAGGGAAGTACAAAAAATTACTGGGGTAATTGTGAGAACAACAGGTTGTGTAAGTATGTGGGTTTTTTCCCCCTTGCACAGTTAAATTTTGCAGGCCTGCCTTATACTTAAATTTTTATTTCATTGTTTTCAAGTGGGTGCAATAATGAACTCTATACAGAATAAGCATTGCCTAGGAGAAGCCTGAGAGGAATTTCTTTTATTAGACAATAAAGTTTAATAAATACGTAAGTGCCTCCTGGAGAAATCAGAGGTGATTAAGGCAATATCCTTGCCCTAAATAACATAATCTAGTAGGGATTTTTATTATTTGCTTTTAGCACATCAGTTGTTGATGCTTGAAAATAATTTTCTTAAGTAGTTTAAACGTTTACTCTGTAATTTTATTTGCACTGTTAATTTGCCTAGTAAGCACTTTCTTCATGGATATTAAAAATGTACATTTCAGCCAAATTCTAAATTAATAAATTTTTATTTTGAAGTTTTAAAATGACCTTAAAAGATAGTATTCCCTGTAACCTTGCATCCTGAAACAGCAAGAAATACAACTCAAGAATGAGACAAAAAACGAACAGTTGATTTGTTCAAGGAGATGCAGATTTCTTAGAATTATTTTGCTTATTATTAGTGAGTTTTGCATTCTGCTTCCTTATTTGTTTTTCCTTGCATTCTTAGTGTCTAATTCAATGCCCAGCATCTAGTAGGTACTCAATAAATATATTTTAAAATGAATGTAACTTCATCATTTGATTCTTTTAATTCTTGCTACCTCTCAAGTCTTTGAAAACAAACCTATGCTAAATATATATTTATTCACTCTTTTCTTTCACTTGACTTTATAAATCACTTTCTTTAGATCAGAATCAAGCTTTGCGACTCTGTCTGGGTAGCACTAGTGTTGGAGGTCAGTATGGAGCCATCTCTGCGCTCAGTATCAACAATGACTGCTCAAGACTTCTCTGTGGCTTTGCTAAAGGACAGGTAAATATGAGCTTTATTTTATCCATAAAACAATGTTAAAGTCAATTAAAAAAAACTAGTATCTCCAGGTCAGTATCTTGAAGACCAAAATATTTGTTATTAAAAAGCCAACCTGAGGTTGCTCACTTTGACTTCTGTCTTGTTCAAATTTTGTAACAATTACTATTGGCTGAGCCAGAGTAGAATCTGATTTTTAATGTCTTAATTTATGTGTCTACATAAGTGAATAGCATTTATAAACCAACCAGTCTGTTATACCAAAATTTATTTCCTTATAGAAGTATAGATAATTGTTGCTGCTTTTAAATATGCTATATTCTGTTTTCTGTATTCTTACTACTGTGTTCCTGGATAACTATTTTGGTAATTCTTTCTATTTCTGAAACTGGCAATAATTTTTTTTTCTCATCTTCTGACTGACTAGTTGGTTTGGGAATAAGCCTGTCCTGTAATTTTTACCAGTGCTAAGGAGATGGACCCATTAAAGAAATTTCATTCACCTCTCAGTGTAAGAACAACATTTAAAATGTGAAGAGAAAAATAGATTGGGCAGGATGAAGGGAGGATGAATAAGGAATATAGGCTCTGTACTTTAATGGTCTGCAACCTTTAGTTATGTCTTAACATATTAACATATAAACATTCTTTGCCTTTAATGTTTATAGACTAGGAGTAAGTAATTTCCTTCACAAGGCAGGATACTTAAGTGCAAAAAGAAACAGTACATTTGTTTTTATTTATTTATTTATTTTTTACTTACAGTATCATTGGTATACACTCTTATGAAGGTTTCACAAGAAAAACAATGTGGTTACTACATTCACCCATATTATTGAGTCTCCCCCATACTCCATTAAAAAATTTTTTTTATTAAGGTATTATTGATATATACTCTTATGAAGGTTTCATATGAAAAAGCAATGTGGTTACTACATTTACCCATATTATCAAGTCCCCACCCATACCCCATTGCAGTCACTGTCCATCAGTGTAGTAAGATGCCACAGAGTCACTATTTGCCCTCTTTGTGCTTCTTTGTTGCCTTTCCCCGTGACCCCTCACAACATGTGTACTAAACATAATACCCCTCAATCCCCTTCTCCCTCCCTCCCCACCCATCCTCCCACATGCGTCCCCTTTGGTAACCACAAGTCCCTTCTTGGAGTCTGTGGGTCTACTGCTGTTTTGTTCCTTCGATTTTGCTTCATTGTTATACTCCACAAATGAGGGAAATCATTTGTCACTTGTGTTTCTCCACCTGGCTTATTTCACTGAGCATAATATCCTCCAGTTCCATCCATGTTGTTGCAAATGGTAGGATTTGTTTCTTTCTTATGGCTGAATAGTATTCCATTGTGTATATGTACCACATCTTCTTTATCCATTCATCTACGAATGGACAGTTAGGTTGCTTCCATATCTTGGCAATTGTAAATAGTGCTGCAATAAACATAGGGGTGCATATGTCTTTTTGAATCTGAGAACTTGTATTCCTTGGGTAAGTTCCAAGGAGTGGGATTCCTGGGTCAAATGGTATTTCTATTTTTAGTTTTTTGAGGAACCTCCATATTGCTTTCCACAATGATTGAACTAGCTTACATTCCCACCAGCAGTGTAGGAGGGTTCTCCTTTCTCTGCATCCTCACTAGCATTTGTTGTTCCTAATCTTTTCAATATTGGCTGTCGTAAGTGGTGTGAGGTGATATCTCATTGTGGTTTTAATTTGCATTTCCCTGGTAATTAGTGATGTGGAGCATCTTTTCATGTGCCTGTTGGCCATCTGAATTTCTTCTTTGGAGAAGTGTCTGTTCGTATCCTCCACCCACTTTTTAATTTGGTTATTTGTTTTTTGGGTATTGAGGTATTTGAGTTCTTTATATATTTTGGATGTTAACCCTTGTTGTATATGTCATTTACGAATGTATTTTCCCATAGTGTAGGATGCCTTTTGTTCTGCTGATAGTGTCCTTTGCTGTACAGAAGCTTTTTAGCTTGGTGTAGTCCCATGTGTTCATTTTTTCTTTTGTTTCCCTTGCCCGATGAGATATGTTCAGGAAAAAGTTGCTCATGCTTATATTCAAGAGATTTTTGCCTATGTTTTCTTCTAAGAGCTTTATGTTTTCAATGTCTTATATTCAGGTCTTTGATCCATTTTGAGTTTACTCTTGTGTAAACTGGGTTAGACAATAATCCAGTTTCATTCTCTTGCACATAGCTGCCCAGTTTTGCCAACACCAGTTGTTGAATAGGCTGTCATTTCCCCATTGTATATTCATGGCTCCTTATTGTATATTAATTGACCATATATGCTTGGGTTTATGTCTGGGCTCTCTAGTCTGTTCCATTGGTCTATTGGTCTGTTCTTGTGCCAAGTACATTTGTTTTTAAAGCATTTAGTTGTCTTGTAGATCACCATGTGGGATTTGGCCAGTGGAAAACTTCTAAGATCAATCATAGATGCTCATCCTCCAGGAACAGCAATATTACATATTAAGGTAATATCTTTGTTTTCTTTTTCTAATAATTTTTATTATTGTACCTCTGCATACATTTTTAAGTAAGTTTCTTTATAAACAGAATCCTTGAAAGTGAGTTGTCTTTTATTTGACTTGCTCCTACGAGATGTTTTCCGAAGTTAAAACCAGAGATAGGCTAGCAAGGGAGTCTTCAGCAGCAAGTTGTATGAAAGTCTAACAGGTATAGCAGCAAAAAGAGTTAACTGATGTGATCCTAGGTGAGAGGTTGGCAGCAAAGACAGGCAGTACCCTGCTGCAAGCTCACGTGGAAATTTAAAATGTCTTTTTAATCTTTTGTTTAGTCCATCAAGGTTTTATTGCTGAGATGGTATGTTCTGTCACACTTTGTTGGGAGTTACCTGAGGTTCAGGGCACAATTGTAAAAGAACTGATGTTTGCAGTATGTTTAGAAATGAATCTGTTGGTTTATTTTCTTTTAGGCCTCTAAAGGAAAACATTAAGATTTGAGTTCGGCTTTCTCCTTACAGGTCTGAAAAAATACACCGAGTTAGGTAACAGATTTAATCTATAAATACAATGTGAACCTTGGTTTTTGTATGCTGTCAAGCCCATGTTCATAAGCATAAAAGTAAAGGGCTATAAATAGGGAAGTCTAAAATCAGGTCTTCTAGATTTTAATGATATGCACATTTGGTTGCTTAGCTGTGCAGACCTCTCTTATCCATGCATAAGCCTTTTTAAGTCTGCAAGCATCTGGAGTTTATGTATCTGCATCTAGAGTAGTTGTAGAAATGTCTTCTGTGACAAAGCAGAATTCAAGCATTTAGTAACAATGAAAACAAATCAAGTAAATGTAGTGAGAATAGCTCTTTTTGAACACCAATGGCAGTTTATTTTGACCTCTTTTCATATGGAATGTGCCAACTTCTAATATGTCATAGCTGTTTGTGTTTATATCTTATCTCCTTCAATAGATTAAGACCTTTAAAACCAGAATCTGTTATTTACTTACTTAAGTGTTTGATGCATAGTAGCTGCTCAATAAATATTTGATGGAAAAAATAACTAGTTGGTGGTGTTCATACAAAGCCAGTCCATTTGCAGAAAAAAGCACAGTTTAGGGGAGGAACAATAGAAAACAGAAGAAATAAAGACAGAAAAGGGAAGAATGCAGCTAAGGTTAAAAGCATAGTAGTAGTCCATTGTGTTGCTTGGGAATGGTGACAAAGTTGGTGTGTGCTGACACTGTGACATTGGAGAAAGAGCAAGAGATACATGATTGAATACTTCTGAAGTCTTGGATTGACAACAGCCACTTCCATTTCAGGGCTCTTACTGTTCTTTAAACTTAATCCTACATTTCATCTGTAGTAATTTGGGTTTTCACTCTCCTTAATAGATACATTGTGTCCTGGGGGGGTCAATGGGATCTGTACTTTTCTGTATACACACATATATAGAATTGTATAAATGTGTATTAATTGGAATTGGAATATTTGGAATAATATCTAGGTTTATTTTAAAACACAGGAAGCAGAAACTTAATAAGTAAAAATATGAGTTCTATTATTTTTCCTACACTCCAGGGGTATATGCCTCCCCACTTTGGCAATTGCTCCTAGGCTTTGAGAGCTAAGGTGTAGGGCTTCTTTACTATGCCTGTGCTTGTGGTCAAGGAGGAATAATTTTGCAGTATCCTTCTGTACATTAACCATACCTAACAGCACATAGGTGTGCCACTTAAGATGGTTCACCAACCTTTGGGGTTAGGGAAACTAGTCAGTGTAAATGTTACAAGTTAAGTTACTCAATTTTGTATCATACAACATTCACATTTCCCATACCTTATAAGCCCTTAGGATGTTTGTCATGTGAACAAAATACTTCAATAAATAATAACTGAAGTATCCTCTTTTGAAGAAGATCAAGGATTTTTCTGTATTTGGAAAAATTACTAAGAAGTTAAACTATTTTAAATATAGTGGATTAACTCTTCAGTTATTCAGAAAACATTCAGACAAGTTTATTTCCCAGAGATACCAAATATCTTTTACTGTGTCTTTATTCTTGAAAACTAGGCAAGTACAAATGTATCTAAAATATCTTATTCATTTAATAGCATGTTAGAAAAAGTTAACTTAAGAACCCAAATAGAGAATTTTAGGGCTTTACGAATCATAGTTTGTGTTTTTCTTTTATTCTGATGAAAGGTGGTTTTGCTTTTTTAAAGCCTCAGTTTTTTAAATATATTGAGCTATTTTTATTCTGAATATGGGTAAGGTTGTGTATTTAGAGTGATGAGCTAAATCTAATTTAGGTGATTCAAATGCTATTAAATGTATTTATTTTAAATTTTTAAAATTTTATAATTTTTTTGCCCATACTGTCTTAACACTTGACTGGTTGTTTAAAAATCTGTAAGAATATAAATTCCTTCTCTGTTTAGTTTACAGATGATCCAACTCTTGCAATTTGCAACGACAGCGGAGGCTCTGTTTTTGAATTGACATTTAAGTAAGAGGCTTATGAACATTTGTTGACAAATGAAAAGATTAGCTCTGGTTTAATGACTTGAAGTTGAACATAAAGAGGTCTGAGAAGTCCTTGTGACTGAAAACAAGTTATGGCTGTGTGCTATGATTACCTGGGGAGGCATATAGAACATACAGGGTTCTAGGTCTGCCCTCCCACCCCAAGTTCTATCTCAGTAGGTCTGAGTTGAGATTCTAGACTCCTACTCCCCAAAGGATTCATATGAGCTGTCAAGCTTGGGAACTGTTACTCTTGAGTTTCTCACTTATTTTGGTTTAGGCCTCCAGCCCAGTTGATAATAACCATAATGGCCAGGTGTAGAAAGGTTTTTTGGAATTGCCTATTTACTCTTTAAGAATAAAGACTGTCTAGATACATGGAAGAACATTTGTAAAGCTGAATTGAAAAAAAACAAGTCAATCTATGTTATGTTTCCACACATTTTTCAGTGTAAGACTATATTTGTTTCTTGTGTTTTTCATACCTTTGAACAATGCTGAGTCCAAGGTAATTGCTTAAAAAAATAGTATTCATTTAGCTAATGTTTATGAATATTTCCTATATGAAGGCATTTGTTCTAGGCGCCAAAGTTGCAGCTGTGAACCAAGCAAGGCTGTTACTCTAATAGAACTTACATTCTAGTTGGGATGGGGTTGGGAGGCAGACAATAAACCAACAAATAAATGAGATATTTGCCATAGTTAATGAGTATTGTGAAGAAAATAAGACAGGTCATTGTGCTGGAGTGTACTGGAGGATAATTTAGGAAGGTCTCTTTCAGAAGGTGACATTTGAACAAAGACCTGAATGATAATCTGCCAAGATTATCAAATGCAAAGATCTGAAGATGTGTCCCAGGCAAAGGGACGTTCAAGCACAAAGGCTTTGAGGTGGACACGAACTTGGCCTGCTGGAACAAAGGAAAGAGGCAGTGTGGCTGGAGCTTGACTTTGTCAGGAACAACAGTAGTAGGAGAAGAGTGAAGGCAGGAGCCAGATCATATAGGACATTTTAAAACATGGTGAAGAGTTTGGATTTAATTTTATGTACAGTGGCAAGCCTTGGAGTGTTTTCAGAAGAGTGATAACTCTGACCTGTATATTAAAAGATCATGCTTATGTCATGTGGAGGATTGTTGAGGACAAGAATAAGAATTGGGAGGCTGTTGTAGTCCACACCAGAGATGATAGTGCCTTGGATGTTTGCTAAATCAACTCTTGAGTTCTTTTGTTACATTTTCAGGAGAGTGATGGGGGTGAGAACGTGTGACTCTAGGTGTCTGTTCAGCGGTTCCAAGGGTGAAGTTTGCTGTATTGAGCCTCTCCACTCTAAGCCTGAGTTGAAAGATCATCCCATCACACAGTTTTCCTTATTGGCCATGGCATCCCTAACAAAGGTAGGTGTGCTTAGAAGATGAAATTCTTAACTTTTGCAGCTTTGAATACCAAAAAATTGAAAATTATAGTGTAAATATTAAAAATGTTTTTCTCCTAAAGATACTGGTTATTGGATTGAAACCATCCTTGAAAGTGTGGATGACTTTTCCCTACGGACGGGTGAGTAAGCCTCTCCATCTTATTGGCAAAAGAGGTTGGGGAAAGAAAATGACTTGTATATGGTGAATTCTGTGAGATTGTCAGATAACTAGACATAATGGACATCAGTGCTCTGAAGATCATTGTGTGAACTTACCTTGATGTGACCGAAGCAGCATAAGCTTATGACTGCAGCAGTGTTCTGGAGATCATGAGACCCCTAGAGTGTACTTTTCTACCTTTATTGCTTTAAGTTTTTCTCTGTAAACAGCTGCTGCTTTGATATTGAACTACTGATTGGGAACCACCTTAATATCCAGCATAAATTGCTGCTTATACTCTGACTCTGACATTTTACTTTGGGGGTAATACTTCACAGAATATATTTTGCATGCCCCAGTTGCCCTTTTCTGTTCTGGTTGGTTGTTTTCAGAGAGTTGTGATCTTCCAGTGTCTATGTGAGGAGAGGCATTGATAGGTGGGATGGAGAATGATGGTACCAAACTAAGGCTAGTTCAGAAAGTGGCCTTTATACTGAGGGAGTTTTCTTGCTTATATTCTCTGTATCTCTGGGCCCCAGGGGAAGCACATCTACTTGTTCAGATGGCAAAGCTGGCATAGATTGCTATTAACATTTCTTACATGAGCTTTATTGGCTAATCGGTGCTTATCATGGTGGTATGTGTTTGCATCTTTTTGTATTTTTGATTGGTATTTTCCTCAACATTTTCATATGAATATTTTCAAACAAATACAGAAGTGGAAGGAATTTTGCATCAAACATCTGTATACTTATTAACTTCTACCATTAATGTTGTACTGTTCTTTCTTATATATTTATCCATCTCTCTACCTATCAAATTATGTTTTTTTAAAAATGTATTTCCAAATAAATTGCAGGAATCAGTAATCTTTTCTCTAAATATTCATCATGTATATGATTACCTAGAGTTCAGTATTTCACTTTTTCCTTTGGTGTAAAATTTACACACAATTTAAAGCACAGATCTCGAGTGTACATTTGTTTACTGTGATGACTTTTTTTTGGCCTTCTCCTCACTTAGATGGATCCTTCCAGTGTTCCGTTGCTGGCCTGGCACTTTGTGGCAGTGCATAATTATGTGAATCCCATGCTTGCGTTCTGCAGAGGAGATGTTGTTCATTTCCTATTGGTAAGTCCTAATATGAGGCTAGATCTATTATAAAGTCCTTTATCATAAGATTTTCTTCCTGATTCACCAATAATTTAATATTGTGTCAAAGAAATATGTATCATAATTATTTGGAGAAAAAGTGGTCTATTTAATTTTATTTAAGGCTTTAATGATTAACATGGAAAACAACTGATGACCCTCAACTCCATGCCCCTTCATTGTGTATTCATCAATTCTATCTCCTTTGACTAACAAATAATTAATGGCTTATGTATAAATATATGAAGGTACATGTGTTTATGTTAATGGCTTACCTATCAACATAAAGTGTATATATCAGACAACAAGTATCATTAAGTACCTGCTATGTTCTCTATCCTGTGATGGACACAGGGAGTATAAAGCATTGTTTTTTCTTTCATGTAGCTCAAAGTATTATTTGAAAGACAAAACCAGTATGGTCATTACTACTAGGGAGAACAGTTTAAGGATTCAACTCTGTGATGAGAATTAAAAGTTGGTATGAGTTCAGAATATAGAGAGATTTATATGGACTGGAGAGGCATGCAAGACTTTATGAAGGATATACAGCAAATGCTATAGGAGAGGTAGACATGCACATTGGGGCAAGTAAGATGAACTGAAGTTATAGAGGTAAGAAGGTGCCTGTGTAATCTCTTGGTTTCCTAGCTCAGTGAAGCCAGCACTATTGTCCCTTTAGTTTCTCCAGCCAGAAACCCAGGAGTTACCCTGCCTTTCAGTTACCCTTTTCCCTTTACTTCTGCTCCATTACCACATCCTGTTGACTGTATCTCCAGAATCTCCTGAATTTACTCTCTTTGTCTCTCCCATTGTTGCTTCTCTAGCCCAAACCACTGACATTTCTAGCCTCGGCTCTGAGTAGCTTCCTGAATATTCTCTGGCTTTGCTGTCTTTACATATCTTAGCTCTGCCAGGAAAGCTCTGTGCTCCCCTTATCCTAGCTCATGATTAACGTTGCCCTCCCTGACCGTCTGAAGTAAGTTAGCATTTCTTGCAGCATACACCCAGAAGACCTTCTCCTTTGTAACATTCAGCACTTTTTAAATTACTTGTCTAATATTTTGCTGTCTCAGTAAACTGAAAGTTCCATAGGTCTAAAGAACAACTCTACTGCTATATTCCAGTCACTAAGACAGTGCCTATATATAGAAGATGCTTAATAAATGTTTATAAATATGACAGGGAGAAACTACTACGGAAAATAAAACTGAATATATGGCATGAATTTAGATTAGGGGTTGGCAAACTATGGCCTGTGGGCCAAATCTGGCCAACTGCTTGTTTTTGTAAATAAAGTTTTATTGGGATACAGTCATGCTCATCTGGTTATATATTATTTATGAGTGCTTTCTCATGACAGTGACAGAGGTGAGTAATTGTAACAGAAGCTATGTGGTCCGCAGAACCTAAAATACTTGTTGTGTGGCCATTTACAGAAAAAGTTTGCTGACCTCTGGCCTGGATTGTATGAAAAATGACCTAGATTGGTAATGAGGTACCTTCACAGGTTCTTAAAGTGATAAAGATGTGATTAAGGTGATTTTTTAGGAAGATCAGTGTAGAAGTAGCAAAAAGAATGGATTGTAGGAGATAGGAAGGAAATAGAGGTTTTGCTGTTGTACTAAAGGTGTGAGATCTTTAGATAAGAGTGGTTAGTGGCAGTGAGAATTAGGGATGATATTTTGAAGGGAAGACAAGGCTCCTCATTGGATCTAGGGACTGAAGGATGTGAATTAAACATTGCATTTCTGACTTTGCATTTTAGAAGCTTGGAATATTTGAAGGGTTAGGGTTAGAGAAGATTTAAATGTGTTGAGTTGGAAGTGAAGCTGGGACTCCCAACTGTTGTATCAGGGAATGGCCTCTGGACAGATGGCAATGCAGGTCTGGAATGCATTTGAAATTTCAGGATATGGAGGGTAGTTGAAGCTGTGAAATTCAAAAGCTAAAGCATACATAACCTTGGCACACACTCACACAAAAGAAAGGAAAAACAAAACAGGAGTTCCTATAAAGCCGCATAGAGGTAGGAGGGGAAATAGGACAGTATGGTGTCACAGAAGACAAAGGGGAGAGCCTTCAGGTCAGTGTCAATTCCAAGGTAATACCAATACTGAATAAAGATCAAGGAGGAAGACTGAAGACGAAGACCACTGGATATACAAGAAGTCTCTCGTTAGAACATTTTTGTGGCCTAATTATCAATGGAATAGAGGTAGAAGTTAGATTGTAGAACCTTGTTAAAGCAATGGGTGTCTAAAAGAACAAATGTACAGTGTTTGGATGCAAGAGGAAAGAGAATAAGTAAGTATATCTATAAAAAGTAAATCAAGGGAAGGTTTTTTGTTTTTGTTTTTGTTTTTTATTCAAAGATAGAGAAATTAGAAACATGTTTGATAGTAAAAGGGAAAGGGCCCTTAAAAGGGAGTGATTGACTATACTAACAAGGGAGATGTAATAATAAACAGTGATGGAGGGGGTAGGATTTTGAGTATATAGAAATGAAATGATTTTCTTTAGCAAGGACTTGAGCAAATTTTCAGAGAATTGGTAATGTGGCTGTTGATCTTTTTGCTTATGAAACACTTTCAACATATGCAGAAGGTGGAACAATTTGGTGCTGTCTTATTTTCATTTTTCAAATGAGGAAACAGAGAGACTAAGTGATTTGCCCTTGGTCACACTGCTGCAATAGTGGAACTTACTCTCAAATACATGGCTGTAGATCCCAGGCTCCTTTTACCAGACCATCCTTTCTTACACGGGAAGTAGCTCAGGGAAGTGAAGATGAGAGGACATGAAGGGCCCACATTAAGTGGTCTCAGATGTTTCTTAAAGTACCTGGTGAGGTCAGTACTGCAAGTGATGGGACTGGATGACAAAGAGGAATGGGACAAAAGGGAAAAGAAGACATCTAAGACACTACTATGGGGAGTGTACAGGAAAACCCAGGTTGGAGGGAATGTCATGAATTTAGGTGTCAGTCATATATTGTGCTGTCTCCTTTCTTCAGTACTCTATCACCTTGGAGCAGAAGCAGAGAAAGCAAATTGTAAGGATGCTTGAAGGCTAGAGAGTATGTATGTACTCTCTCTCTCTCTCTCTCTCTCTCTATATATATATATATATATATAAATGATTGACACTGGAGGTTTTTTTTGGAAAGTGTGGGGCTGTTTGACCTATAATAATATGCTTCAGAAAAGTCTAGTTTTGTCACTGTAGCTTTTTTTAAATGAAATTTTGTTGGAGTTCACACCATGTCACCAATCCCATTGAATGCTTTAACTCTGGCTAAATACAATCATTGATGTGATAAAGTTAGTTCTGAATTATAAAAGAGTGAAAATAACATTACAGCATTTGTCAATACTCAAAACTAGACTACTGAGTAGATATGTGTTGGATTTTGGTATAAATCATGATGTGGATGATTTTTTTCATTTGTGTAATAGTTTCTTTTTTATTTTTCTTGGTTTTTCTCTTTTTTTTTTGTAGATAATTATTTTTTATTGAAGGGTAGTTGACACACAGTATTACATTACATTAGCTTCAGGTGTACAACACAGTGATTCAACATTTATATACATGATAATTCTAGGTACCAGCTATCACCATACCAAGTTGTTACAATATTTTGACTATATTCCTTATGCTATACATTACATCCTGGTTACTTATTTATTTTACAATTGGAAGTGTGTACTTTTTTTTGTTGTTGTTGTGAGGGCATCTCTCATATTTATTGATCAAATGGTTGTTAACAACAATAAAATTCTGTATAGGGGAGTCAATGCTCAATGCACAATCATTAATCCACCCCAAGCCTAATTTTCGTCAGTCTCCAATCTTCTGAAGCATAACGAACAAGTTCGTACATGGAGAACAAGTTCTTACATAGTGAATAAGTTCTTACATGGTGAACAGTGCAAGGGCAGTCATCACAGAAACTTTCGGTTTCGATCACGCATCATGAACTATAAACAATCAGGTCAATTATGATTATTCGTTTGATTTTTATACTTGATTTATATGTGAATCCCACATTTCTCCCTTATTATTATTATTATTATTTTTAATAAAATGCTGAAGTGGTAGGTAAATGCAGGATAAAGGTAGAAAACATAGTTTAGTGCTGTCAGAGGGCAAATGTAGATGATCAGGTGTGTGCCTATAGACTAAGTATTAATCCAAGCTAGACAAGGGCAACAAAACATCCACGGATGCAGAACATTTCTCTCAAAACAGGGGGGGTGAGGTTCTAAGCCTCACCTCTGTTGATCCCCAATTTCTCACCTGATGGCCCCCCTGCGACTGTGCCTGTCTTAGGTTGTTCCTCCCTTGAGGAATCTTACCCGTCTCTGGCTAACCAGTCATCTTCCGGGGCCATACAGGGAAGTGTAAAGTTGGTAAGTGAGAGAGAAGCCTTATTGTTTGAAAAGGTTAGCTTTTTACTTCTTTGCATATTTATGCCCTGTGGCTTCTATGCCCAGCATCTGTCTTGAGGTATCTTTACCACTTGGAAGAATTATGATACTCAGTAAATTTGATATGAGGCACAAATTCTGTTTAAGGGTTGTATTTAGGAAGGAAGAAGAAAAGCTATAGAAGTAGCAGGCGGAAGAAAACATGGGAAGATTGATTATTTCTTTGACATATCTTCTTGTAGAGTAACTTCAGCATGTATAGGTTTTAAACTACTAATTAAATTGTGCACACACATTAACATAACAGGAGTATAGTTACATAACCAAAGCATACCTGTAATTACCAGCCATCTCCAGTGAAACCAAGAAAACCAGTTAGGCACCTTAGGCATTTGTGAAAACTTATCTATGATATGGTGGATATTGTCCAACTGAGCTTGAACAGTCTGAGAGAAATGAGACAAATTAAAACAACCCATTCCTGGGGACTGTTCACATCCCATATGTTCTTTTAACAGTAAATGTCTGTAGTTGTAAGATTTTGGAGCGCTACAATTTGCACTTCTCCTAATTCTTGTTTGAGTTCCAACAGTATAGATCCAGTCAAATTTGTTGTTTTACTGTATGCACAGGCCAGCTTAGATATCTCCTTCTTCATTCCCATGGCAAGTCCAGGAACTGGTGGGATGAGTGCATCTACAGCTGTAGCAGTGCGTGGATCTTTGTTGGGGTTTTTTGATGATCATCTTCTGGCATGAGTCTTCCAGAGAGTGCTGATGTTGGAAGTTCTTTTTCATATCGTATCTTAGTTCATTTTCGGGGTAGTCCAATTAGGCTTTGATCCTCTGTATAAACACAAACAGATCCTTTACCTACACTTTTATATGCCCTTTATACCCTTGTGTAGGACGCATTGGAGGTCTCCACACAGGAACTGCCTTTTTTTTTCTTTTTTTTTGTTATCATTAATCTACACTTACATGATGAATATTATGTTTACTAGGCTCTCCCCTATACCAGGTCCCCCCTATAAACCCCTTTACAGTCACTGTCCGTCAGCATAGCAAATATTGTAGAATCACTACTTGCCTTCTCTGTGTTGTACAGCCCTCCCTTTCTCCCACCCCCCATGCATGCTAATCTTAATGCCCCCCTTCTTCTCCCCCCACTTATCCCTCCCTACCCACCCATCCTCCCCAGTCCCTTTCCCTTTGGTACCTGTTAGTCCATTCTTGAGTTTTGTGATTCTGCTGCTGTTTTGTTCCTTCAGTTTTTCCTTTGTACTTATATTCCACAGATGAGTGAAATCATTTGGTATTTCTCTTTCTCCACTTGGCTTGTTTCACTGAGCATAATACCCTCCAGCTCCATCCATGTTGCTGCAAATGGTAGGATTTGCCCTTTTCTTATGGCTGGGTAGTATTCCATTGTGTATATGTACCGCATCTTCTTTATCCATTCATCTATCGATGAACATTAAGGTTGCTTCCAATTCTTGGCTATTGTAAATAGTGCTGCGATAAACATAGGGGTGCATTGGTCTTTCTCATACTGGATTGCTGCATTCTTAGGGTAAATTCCTAGGAGTGCAATTCCTGGGTCAAATGGTAAGTCTGTTTTGAGCATTCTGATGTACCTCCATACTGCTTTCCACAATGGTTGAACTAATTTACATTCCCACCAGTAGTGTAGGAGGGTTCCCCTTTCTCCACAGCCTCGCCAACATTTGTTGTTGTTGTCTTTTGGATGGCAGCCATCCTTACTGGTGTGAGGTGATAACTCATTGTAGTTTTAATTTGCATTTCTCTGATAATTAGCGATGTGGAGCATGTTTTCATGTGTCTGTTGGCCATCTGTATTTCTGTTTTGGAGAACTGTCTGTTCAGTTCCTCTGCCTATTTTTTAATTGGATTATTTGTTTTTTGTTTGTTGAGGCATGTAAGCTTTTATATTTTCTGGACGTCAAGCCTTTATCGGATGTGTCATTTTCAAATATATTCTCCCATACTGTAGGGTTCCTTTTTGTTCTATTGATGGTGTCTTTTGCTGTACAGAAGCTTTTCAGCTTAATATAGTCCCACTTGTTCATTTTTGCTGTTGTTTTCCTTGCCTGGGGAGATATGTTCAAGAAGAGGTCACTCATGTTTATGTCTAAGAGGTTTTTGCCTATGTTTTCTTCCAAGAGTTTAATGGTTTCATGACTTACATTCAGGTCTTTGATCCATTTTGAGTTTACTTTTGTATATGGGGTTAGACAATGGTCCAGTTTCATTCTCCTACATGTAGCTGTCCAGTTTTGCCAGCACCACCTGTTGAAGAGACTGTCATTTTGCCATTGTATGTCCATGGCTCCTTTATCAAATATTAATTGACCATATATGTCTGGGTTAATGTCTGGATTCTCTAGTCTGTTCCATTGGTCTGTGGCTCTGTTCTTGTGCCAGTACCAAATTGTCTTGATTACTATGGCTTGACAGTAGAGCTTCAAGTTGGGGAGTGAGATCCCCCCTACTTTATTCTTCTTTCTCAGGATTGCTTTGGCTATTCGGGGTCTTTGGTGTTTCCATATGAATTTTTGAATTATTTGTTCCAGTTCATTGAAGAATGTTGCTGGTAGTTTCATGGGGATTGCATCAAATCTGTATATTGCTTTGGGCAGGATGGCCATTTTGACGATATTAATTCTTCCTAGCCATTAGCATGGGATGAGTTTCCATCTGTTAGTGTCCCCTTTAATTTCTCTTAAGAGTGAGTTGTAGTTTTCAGAGTATAAGTCTTTCACTTCTTTGGTTAAGTTTATTCCTAGGTATTTTATTTTTTCTTATGCAATTGTGAATGGAGTTGTTTTCCTGATTTCTCTTTCTGTTGGTTCATTGTTAGTGTATAGGAAAGCTACAGATTTCTGTGTGTTGATTTTGTATCCTGCAACTTTGCTGTATTCCGATATCAGTTCTAGTAGTTTTGGGGTGGAGTCTTTAGGGTTTTTTATGTACAGTATCATGTCATCTGCAAATAGTGACAGTTTAACTTCTTCTTTACCAATCTGGATTCCTTGTATGTTTTTGTTTTGTCTGATTGCCGTGGCTAGGACCTCCAGTACTATGTTAAATAACAGTGGGGAGAGTGGGCATCCCTGTCTAGTTCCCGATCTCAGAGGAAATGCTTTCAGCTTCTCGCTGTTCAATATAACGGTGGCTGTGGGTTTATCATATATGGCCTTTATTATGTTGAGGTACTTGCCCTCTATTCCCATTTTGCTGAGAGTTTTTATCATGAATGGATGTTGAACTTTGTCAAATGCTTTTTCAGCATCTATGGAGATGATCATGTGGTTTTTGTCTTTCTTTTTGTTGATGTGGTGGATGATATTGATGGACTTTCGAATGTTGTACCATCTTTGCATCCCTGGGATGAATCCCACTTGGTCATGGTGTATGATCCTTTTGATGTATTTTTGAATTCGGTTTGCTAATATTTTGTTGAGTATTTTTGCATCTACATTCATCAGGGATATTGGTCTGTAGTTTTCTTTTGTTGTGGGGTCTTTGCCTGGTTTTGGTATTAAGGTGATGTTAGCTTCATAGAATGAGTTTGGGAGTATGCCCTCCTCCTCTATTTGGAAAACTTTAAGGAGAATGGGTATTATGTCTTCCCTGTATGTCTGATAAAATTCCGAGGTAAATCCATCTGGCCCGGGGGTTTTGTTCTTGGGTAGTTTTTTGATTACTGCTTCAATTTCGTTGCTGGTAATTGGTCTGTTTAGATTTTCTGTTTCTTTCTGGGTCAGTCTTGGAAGGTTGTATTTTTCTAGGAAGTTGTCCATTTCTCCTAGGTTTCCCAGCTTGTTAGCATATAGGTTTTCATAGTATTCTCTAATAATTCTTTGTATTTCTGTGGGGTCCGTCATGATTTTTCCTTTCTCGTTTCTGATACTGTTGATTTGTGTTGACTCTCTTTTCTTCTTAATAAGTCTGGCTAGAGGCTTATCTATTTTGTTTATTTTCTCGAAGAACCAGCTCTTGGTTTCATTGATTTTTGCTATTGTTTTATTCTTCTCAATTTTATTTATTTCTTCTCTGATCTTTATTATGTCCCTCCTTCTGCTGACCTTAGGCCTCATTTGTTCTTCTTTTTCCAATTTCGATAATTGTGACATTAGACCATTCATTTGGGATTGTTCTTCCTTTTTTAAATATGCTTGGATTGCTATATACTTTCCTCTTAAGACTGCTTTTGCTGTGTCCCACAGAAGTTGGGACTTAGTGTTGTTGTTGTCATTTGTTTCCATATATTGCTGGATCTCCATTTTGATTTGGTCATTGATCCATTGATTATTTAGGAGCGTGTTGTTAAGCCTCCATGTGTTTGTGAGCCTTTTTGCTTTCGTTGTACAGTTTATTTCTAGTTTTATGCCTTTGTGGTATGAAAAGTTGGTTGGTAGGATTTCAATCTTTTGGAATTTTCTGAGGCTCTTTTTGTGGCCTAGTATGTGGTCTATTCTGAAGAATGTTCCATGTGCACTTGAGAAGAATGTATATTCTGTTGCTTTTGAATGTAGTGTCCTATAGATGTCTATTAGTTCCATCTGCTCTACTGTGTTGTTCAGTGCTTCCATGTCCTTACTTATTTTCTGCCCAGTGGATCTATCCTTTGGGGTGAGTGGTGTGTTGAAGTCTCCTGGAATGAATGCATTGCAGTCTATTTCCCCCTTTAGTTCTGTTAGTATTTGTTTCGCATATGCTGGGGCTCCTGTGTTGGGTGCATATATATTTAGAATGGTTATATCCTCTTGTTGGACTGAGCCCTTTATCATTATGTAGTGTCCTTCTTTATCTCTTGTTACTTTCTTTGTTTTGAAGTCTATTTTGTCTGATATTAGTACTGCAACCCCTGCTTTCTTCTCGCTACTGTTTGCCTGAAATATGTTTTTCCACCCCTTGACTTTTAGTCTGTACATGTCTTTGGGTTTGAGGTGAGTGTCTTGTAAGCAGCATATAGATGGGTCTTGCTTTTTCATCCATTCTATTACTCTGTGTCTTTTGATTGATGCATTCAGTCCATTAACATTTAGGGTGACTATTGAAAGATATGTACTTATTGCCATTGCAGGCTTTAAATTCGTGGTTACCAAAGGTTCAAGGTTAGCGTCTTTAGTATCTTACTGCCTAACTTAGCTCGCTTATTGATCTGTTATATACACTGTCTGGAAATTGTTTTCTTCTCTCCCTTCTTATTCCTCCTCCTCCATTCTTCATATGTTGGGTGTTTTGTGCTGTGCTCTTTCTAGGAGTTCTCCAATCTAGAGCAGTCCCTGTAAGATGTCCTGTAGAGGTGGTTTGTTGGAAGCAAATTCCCTCAGCTTTTGTTTGTCTGGGAATTGTTTTATCCCACCTTCATATTTGAATGATAGTCCTGCTGGATACAGTGTCCTTGGTTCAAGGCCCTTCTGTTTCATTGCATTTAATGTATCATGCCATTCTCTTCTGGCCTGTAGGGTTTCTGTCGAGAAGTCTGATGTTAGCCTGATGGGTTTTCCTTTATAGGTGACCTTTTTCTCTCTAGCTGCCTTTAAAACTCTTTTCTTGTCCTTGATCTTTGCCATTTTAATTATTATGTGTCTTGGTGTTGTCCTCCTTGGATCCTTTCTGTTGGGAGTTCTGTGTATTTCCATGGTCTGTTCAATTATTTCCTCCCCCAGATTGGGGAAGTTTTCAGCAATTATTTCTTTCAAGATACTTTCCATCCCCTTTCATCTCTCTTCTTCTTCTGGTACCTCTATAATATGGATATTGTTCCTTTTGGATTGGTCACACAGTTCTCTTAACATTGTTTCATTCCTGGAGATCCTTTTGTCTCTCTCTATGTCAGCTTCTATGCGTTCCTGTTCTCTAGTTTCAATTCCATCAATGGCCTCTTGCATCCTATCCATTCTGCTTATAAACCCTTCCAGAGTTTGTTTCCCTTCTGTAATCTCTTTTCTGGTATCTGTGATCTCCCTCCGGACTTCATCCCATATCTCTTGCATATTTCTCTGCATCTCTGTCAGCATGTTTATGATTCTTATTTTGAATTCTTTTTCAGGAAGACTGGTTAGGTCTGTCTCCTTCTCTGGTGTTGTCTCTGTGATCTTTGTCTGCCTGTAGTTTTGCCTTTTCATGGTGATAGGAATAGTTTGCAGAGCTGGGGCGAGTGACGGCTGGAAGAACTTCCCTTCTTGTTTGTTTGTGGCCCTCCTCTCCTGGGAGAACAGCGACCTCTAGTGGCTTGTGCTGGGTAGCTGCACACAGACAGGGTTTCTACTTCCTGCCCGGCTGCTATGGAGTTTATCTCTGCTGTTGCTGTGGGCGTGGCCTGGCTCGGGCTGCTGCTCCAAAATGGTGGAGTCGCGTTGGAGGGGGAGCAGCCTGGAGGCTATTTATCTCCGTAAGGGGCCTCCGAGCTCCCTGCAGCCCAGGGGATTAGCATGCCCAGAGATCCCCGGATTCTCTACCTCTGAATTAAGTGTCCCATCCTGCCCCTTTAAGACTTCCAAAAAGCACCCGCCAAAAGAAAACAACGACCACAAGAAAAAAAAAAAGAAAAAATTTTTTTATTAAAAAAATAAAAATTAAATTAAAAATGGCCGCTCGTTTTTCTTTATTCACCGGCACCAGCCTCAGGCATCTGCTCACCGGTCTTGCTGCCCTGTTTCCCTAGTATTGGGGTCCCTATCCCTTTAAGACTTCCAAAAAGCGCTCGCCAAAACAAAACAGAAAAAAGAGAAAAAAAAAATGGCCACTCGCTTTTCTTATATCCTCCTGTGCCAGGCCTCCGGTACCCGCTTACTGTTCTTGCTGCCCTGTTTCCCTAGTATCCAGGGCCCCCCGCGCACCCACTGTGTCGGCGCTCTGGTTCGTATGGCAGGGGCTGGGTGTTCAACCGTCCTGGGCTCCTCCCTCCCGCTCTGCCTACTCTTCTCCCGCCGGGAGTTCGGGGGATGAGCGCTCGGGTCCCTCGGGGCTGGGGCTTGTATCTTACCCCCTTTACGAGGCACTGGGTTCTCGCAGGTGTGGATGTGGTCTGGATGTTGTCCTGTGTCCTCTGGTCTTTATTCTAGGAAGAGTTGTCTTTGTTATATTTTCATAGATATATGTGGTTTTGGGAGATTTCCGCTGCTCTACTCACGCTGCCATCTTGGCTCCAGTCTCTGTAATAGTTTCTTTATCAGTATTTTTGGCTTATCTGTACTCTGAATGGAAATCATTTTCTATATGGAGTATAATTAACTATCTAAAAGTACCTAAAAAAATAGTTGATATTTATGTTTTTATTTCATCACTAGGTTAAGAGAGATGAATCTGGAGCAATACATGTTACTAAGCAAAAGCATCTTCACCTGTACTATGACCTCATCAACTTTACTGTGAGTATTACTCAAATTACATGTCTCCACTTATTTCATGTAATTGTTTTGACTCCATGGTGTATTAAAGCTTCTAGGATTTTGGCCATGAACTGTGGCCTTTAGGATTATCTAAAAGAAGGACAGAAGGTGAAATTCTGCTAATGGTGAATAAGGTCTCAGTTTGGTGTGATGTCACATTATTTTATTGTATTTTAGCTTTATGTCCTGCTGAACATTAGCAGGATCAGGAAAAGTTTTCTTTAATGTGGTTAGGTCAAAGGTGAGTTCAGAAGAATTTTGATGGGTTTCTTCAGTATCATTGCCTGGCTTTCTTTGTCAAACGTATTGTTGGACTTCTGAGCTTATCGTAGTTGGTTCTGGAGCTTATGTATTTATTCTTTCTTTGTGGTTAAAAACTGCAGAGTTTTCACTCTACAGTATATCTCAGTTGTGAGCAACTTATTTATATACTTATATTTGAGGGATTTTTAAAATAATTTTTTTAAAAATTATCAAATATATATCACAGTGGTTCAGCAGACCCCCTTCCCCCTTCCCCCATCCCTGGCCATTCCCCTCCCCCTTGGTAACCACTAGTCACTTCTCAGTGTCTATGAGTCTAATGCTGTTTTTGTTCTTTCTGTTTTGCTTTGTTTTCATATTCCACAAATAAGTGAAATCATATGCTATTTGTCTTTCTCCACCTGGCTTATTCACTGAGCATAATGCCCTCTAGCTCCATCGTGTTGTTGCAAATGGTAGGATTTGTTTTCTTCTTATGGCTGAAAAATATCCCATTGTGTATATGTACCACATCTTCTTATCCATTCATCTGTTGTTGGACTCTTAGGTTGCTTCCATATCTTGGCTATTGCAAACAGTGTACCGATAAACATAGGGGTACGTATATCTTTTTGAATTGGGTATTTTGTTTTTTTGGGGTAAATTCCTAGGAATGGAATTATTGGGTCAAATGGTATTTCTATTTTTAGTATTTTGAGGAACCTCCTCACTGCTTTCCACAGTGGTTGCACCAATTTGCAGTCACACAAACAGTGTAGGGGGGTTCATATTTCTCTGCATCCTCACCAGCTTATATTAAAGAGATTTTTGCCTATGTTTTCTTCTCAGAGTTTAATGGTTTCATGACTTACATTCAGGTATTTGACCCATTTTGAGTTTAATTTTGTGTGTGGTGTTAGACGATAATCCAGTTTCATTCTCTTACAGGTAGTTGTCCAGTTTTCCCAACACCAGTTGTTGAAGAGGCTGTCTTTACCCCATTGTATTTTCATGGCTCCTTTATTGATTGACAATATATATGTGGATTTATATCTGGGCTCTCTATTCTGTTTCATTGATCTATGGGTCTGTTCTTGAGGCAGTACCAAATTGTCTTGATTACTCTAGCTTTGTAGTAGAGCTTGAAGTCAGGGAGCATAGTCCCCCCAGCTTTGTTCCTCTTTCTCAGGATTGTGTTGGCTATTTGGGGTTTTTTGTGGTTCCATATGAATTTTAGAACTATTTGTTCTAGTTCATTGAAGAATGCTATTGGTATTTGTTGGGATTGCATTGAATCTGTAAATTGCTTTGGGCAGGATGGCCATTTTGACAAATTAATTCTTCCTATACATGAGCCTGGGATGTATGTCCATATATTAGTGTCTTCTTTAATTTCTCTCATGAGTGTCTTGTAGTTTTCAGAGTATTGAGCTCCTTGGTTAGGTTTATTTCTAGGTATTTTATTCTTTTTGATGCAATTGTGAACAGAATTGTTTTCCTGATTTCTCTTTCTGCTAGTTCATTTTTAGTATATAGGAATGCAACAGATTTCTTTATATTAATTTTGTATCCTGAAACTTTGCTGAATTGTTATTAGTTCTAGTAGTTTTGGAGCAGATTCTTTAGGGTTTTTATGTACAATATCATGTCATCTTCAAACAGTGACAGTTTAACTTATTCCTTAGCAATCTAGATGCCTTTTATTTCTTTGTGTTGTCTGATTGCCACGGCTAGGACCTCCAGTACTATGCTGAATAAAAATGGTGAGAGTAGGCATCCTTATCTTGTTTCCAATCTTAAGAGGAAATGCTTTCAGCTTTTTGCTATTAAGTATGATATTGGCTGTGGTTTTGTCATATATGACCTTTATTATGTTGAGGTACTTGCCCTCTATACCCATTTGGTTGAGAGTTTTTATCATGAATGGGTGTTGAATTTTGTCAAACAGTTTTTCAGCATTCTATTGAGATGATCATTTGGTTTTTATCCTTTCTATTAATGTGATGTATAATATGATGGATTTAGGAATATTGTACCATTTTTACATCCTAGAAATAAATCCCACTTGGTCATGATGGATGATCTTTTTGATGTATTTTTGGAATTGATTTGCTAATATTTTATTGAGTATTTTTGCATCTATGTTCATCAGGTATATTGGTCTGTAAT
The DNA here is from genome assembly GCF_030020395.1 of Manis pentadactyla. NCBI lineage: Eukaryota > Metazoa > Chordata > Mammalia > Pholidota > Manidae > Manis > Manis pentadactyla. The sequence goes on from NC_080019.1 coordinate 114,932,886, forward strand.
TTAATTTTTTGTGGTGTCTGTCTGGTTTTGATAGTAGAGTGATGCTGGCCTCATAGAATGAGTTTGGACATATTCCCTTCTCTTCTTCTTTTTGGAATGCTTTAAGAAGAATGAGTATTTGCTCTTCTTTAAATGTTTGGTAGAATTTGGCTGTGAAGCCATCTGTACCTGTAGTTTTGTTTTGGGGGAGTTTTTGATTACCAATTTGATTTCATTGCTGGCAATTAGTCTATTCAGATTTTCTGTTTTTTTCCTGGGTTAGTCTTGGAAGGTTGATTTTTCTAGGAAGTTGTCCATTTCTCCTAGGTTTTCCAATTTATTGGCATATAGTTTTTTATAGTATTCTGTAATAATTCTTTGTTTTCTGCATTATCCGTTGTTATTATTTCTTTTTTGTTTCTGATTCTGTTTATGTGTGTATCTATCTTTTTTTCTTGGTAAGTCTGACAAGGGGTTTATCTATTTTTTAAATTTTCTCAAAGAACCAACTCCTGGTTTCATTGATTTTTTTCTATTGTTTAATTTTAATTTTAATTTATTTATTCATTTATATTCTATTAAGGTATTATTGATATGTACTCTTATGAAGGTCTCATCGAGTTCCCCCATGCACCATTGCAGTCACTGTTCATCAGTGTAGTAAGATGCCACAGAGTCACTATTTCCTTTCTCTGTGCTACACTGTCTTCCCCATCATCCTTCCACATCATGTGTGCCAATCATAATACCCTTCAATCCCCTTCTCCCTCCCACAGCCCTCCCCTTTGGTAACCGGTAGTCCCTTCTTGGAGTCTGTGAGTCTGCTGCTGTTTTGTTCCTTCAGTTTTGCTTTGTTGTTACACTCCACAAAGGAGGGAAATCGTTTGGTACTTGTCTTTCTCCACCTGGCTTATTTCCCTGAGCATAACAACCTCCAGCTCCATCCATGTTGTTGCAAATGGTAGGATTTTTCTTTCTTATGACTGAATAGTATTCCATTGTGTAGATGTACCACAACTTCTTTATCCATTCATCTACTGATGGACACTTAGGTTGCTTCCAAATCTTGGCTATTGTAAATAGTGATGCAATAAACATAGGGTACATATGTCTTATTTATTTATTTATTTCTAATTTTGGTATCATTAATCTACAGTTACATGAAGAACATTATGTTTACTAGATTCTCCCCTTCCCCAAGTCCCCCCAATAAACTCTATTACAGTCACTGTCCATCAGTGTAGTAAGATGCTGTAGAATCACTACTTGTCTTCTCTGTGTTGCACAGCCCTCCCCGTGCCTCCCCCCACATTATACATGGTAATCTTAATGCCCATTTTCTTCCCCCCCCTTAATCCTTCCTTCCCACCCATCCTCCCCAGTCCCTTTCCCTTTGGTATCTTTTGGTCCATTCTTGGGTTCTGTGATTCTGCTGCTATTTTGTTCCTTCAGTTTTTTCTTTGTTCTTATACTCCACACATGAGTGAAATCATTTGGTACTTGTCTTTCTATGCCTGGCTTATTTCACTGAGCATAATACCCTCTGGTTCCATCCATGTTGTTGCAATAAGTAGGATTTGTTTTCTTCTTATGGCTGAATAATATTCCATCGTGTATATGTACCACATCTTCTTTATCCATTCATCTACTGATGGACACTTAGGTTGCTTCCATTTCTTGGCTATTGTAAATAGTGCTGCAATAAACATAGGGGTGCATATGTCTTTTTGAAACTGGGCTGCTGCATTCTTAGGGTAAATTCCTTGAAGTGGAATTCCTGGGTCAAATGGTATTTCTGTTTTGAGCTTTTTGAGGAACCTCCATACTGCTTTCCACAATGGTTGAACTAATTTGCATTCCCACCAGCAGTGTAGGAGGGTTCCCTTTTCTCCACAACCTCACCAACATTTGTTGTTGTTTGTCTTTTGGATGGTGGGGATTCTTCCTGGTGTGAGGTCATATCTCATTGTGGTTTTAATTTCCATTTTTCTGATGACTAGTGATGTGGAGCATCTTTTCATGTGTCTGTTGGCCATCTGAATTTCTTCTTTGGAGAAGTGTCTGTTCAGCTCCTCTGCCTATTTTTTAATTGGATTATTTGCTTTTTGTTTGTTGAGGTGTATGAGCTCTTTATGTATTTTGGGTGTCAACCCTTTATCAGATCATACATCTTTTTGAATCAGAAATTATATTCTTCGGGTAAATTTCTAGGAGTGGGATTCCTGGGTCAAATGGTATTTCTATTTTTAGTTTTTTGAGGAACCTCCATATTGCTTTCCACAATGGTTGATCTAGCTTACATTCCCACCAGCAGCGTAGGAGGTTTTCCCTTTCTCTGCATCCTTGCCAGCATTTGTTGTTCTTAGTCTCTTCAATGTTGGCCATCTTCACTGGCATGAGGTGGTATCTCATTGTGGTTTTAATTTGCATTTCCCTGATAATTAGCGATGTGGAGCATCTTTTCATGTGCCTGTTGGCCACCTGAATTTCTTCTTTGGAGAATTGTCTGTTCATATTCTCCACCCAGACACTTTCTATCCCATTTTTTCTCTCCTCTTCTTCTAGTATCCCTATAATATGAATATTGTTCCATTTGGATTGTTCACATAGCTCTCTCAGTATTCTTTCATTCCTAGAGATCATTTTTTCTCTCTGTGCCTCAGCTTTTTTGTATTCCTCTTCTCTAATTTCTATTTCATGTATCGTCTTCTCCACCATATCTAATCTGCTTTTAAATCCCTCCATTGTATTCCGTAATGATTGGATCTCCGACCTGAATTCGCACCTGAGTTCTTGAATATTTTTCTGTACCTCCATGAGCATGTTTATGGTTTTTATTTTGAAATCTCTTTTAGGAAAATTGATAAGATCAGTTTCACTTAACCCTTTTTCTGGTGTTTGTGGGATTTGGGTTTGAATCAGTTTCCTTTTACATTTCATATTTGTATGTGGCACCCTCTAGTGCCCAGAAGCTCTACTATCTGGAGCTGCTTAGCCTCTGGAGTGATGTCAGATGTCACAGGGGAGTGGTTCTGGTGCCTTGGGGGAGGAAAGATCTGTTTCCTACTTCCTGGCTGCTATGCCTGTCTCCACTGCCAGAACCAGTGGACTGAACACACAGGTGTAATCCTCTATACTTTGTGTTTGTAGCTGCCATAGGTGAGGCTTCCCTCTGGGTTCTCTAATGCCAGGGCAGGGGCTGCCGGTTTGTGAGCCAGGTGCAGGCTGGCTTGGAGGAAGGTGCAGCAGGCTACTATCACAGTGGGGGTCCTTGGAGCTGCATAGCCAGCCAGAGGGTTTGGAGCACCTGAAGCTCCTGAAAATTCCCAACCTGCTGGGCAGAGTGCACCCATAAAATTTTGTCTACCTGTCCTTTCTCCTGAGCAGTAAGCTCTGTGCAATCCTTGCCCTTTTAGCAGCCCTCTCACTTTAAGGAAGTCTCTCAGACTGCCTGCCTTTCTTTTGTCCTGGAGCAGTCAGATATGGATCCCTGTTTTCCATAGGTGGCTGGAATCTGTCTCTCCAGGTCTTTCACCTGTCTTAGCTTTTCAACCCCACTAATCACCAGAGCACCATGCAATGTAGGCTCATGTTCCCAGAGCAGATCTCCAGGGCTGGGTGTTCTGCAGTCCCTGGCCTCCACTCCCTCCCTGCTTTGTTTCTGTTCTTCCCACCAGTGAGCTTGGGTGGGGCAAGGGCTTGGATCCCACCAGATCATGGCTTTGGTATGTTACCCTGTTCCATGAGGTCTGTTCTTTTCTCCAGGTGTATGCAGTGTGGCGCAGCCTTCTTTCCTGTTGCTCTTTCAGGATTAGTTGTATTATATTTTCATATTATATGTGGTTTGGAAGGAGGCCTCTGCCTCACCTCTCACGCCACCATCTTCAATCCCTCGGGCCTATTGCCAGCCCTTCATTCTAAAAGTATGGCCTTTTCTCACAGTTCTGGAGGGTGGAAGTCCAAGGTCAAGGTGTCAGCAGCTTTATTTCTTCTGTAGCCTCTTTCCTTGGCTTGCAGACAGGCATTTCTCTTGTATCCTCACATGGTCTTTCCTCTCTGCATGTGAATCCCTAGTCTCTATTGTTTTATACTTGTCTATTTTATTTATTTCTGCTCTGATCTTTATTATGTCCATCTTCCTACTGACTTTGGCTTTCATTTGTTCTTCTTTTTCTAGTTTCTTTAATTGTGAGTTTAGACTGTTTATTTGGGGTTGTTCTTGTTTTGTGGGGTAAGCCTGTATTGCTGTGTACTTTCCTCTTAGAACTGCCTTTGCCACGTCCCACAGATTTTGGGCTGTTTGTTTTGTTTTCATTTGTTTCCATGTACTGCATAGTGTTTTAATTTGTTCATTGATCCATTAATATTTTAGCAGCATGTTGTTTAGCTTCCATGTGTTTGTGGGCTCTTTTGTTTTCTTCGCTTAATTTATTTCTAGTTTCATACCTTTGTGGTCTGAGAAGCTGGTTGGCACAATTTCAATCTTTTTGAACTTACTGAGGCTCTTCTTATGGCCCAGTATGTGATCTATTCTGGAGAATTTTCCATGTACACTTGAGAAAAATATATATCATGCTGCTTTTGGACATAGTGTCTATAGATATCTTAAGTCCATTTGATCTAATGTTCAGTGTCTTTGTTTCCTTATTTTACTTCTGTCTGGTTGATCTATTGATGTGAATGGTGTGTTAAAGTATCCTAAATTGAATGTGTTGCAATCTGTTTCCCCCTTTAATTCTGTTAGTGTTTGTTTTACATATTTAGGTGCGCCTGTGTTGGGTGCATAGATATTTATAATGGTTATATCCTCTTGGTTATAATGATATCCCTTTATCATTATGTAATGTCCTTCTTTATCTCTTGTTACTTTGTTTTGAAATCAATTTAGTCTGATATAAGTACTGCTACTCTTGCTTTTTTCTCCCTATTATTTGCATGTAATATGTTTTTTCATCCCTTCACTTTTAGACTGTATATGTAATTGGGTCTGAATTGAGTCTCTTGTAGGCAGCATATAGGTGGATCTTCTTTCCTTATCCATTCTGCCACTTTGTGTCTTTTGATTGATGCATTCAGTCCATTTACATTTTAGGTGATTATTAATAGATATGAATTTATTGCCATTTTATTAATTGTTTTCTGGCTGTTTTTATATCATCTCTCAGGTCCTTTCTTCCTCTCTGATACTCTTCTCTATTTATTGATTGATACTCTTTTTCTTGGTTTTCTTTAGTATTGTAGTTGAAGATCTCTCTCTCTTTTTAATTTGTTTATTTTTGTGTGTTTATGTGCATTTATTGTCAATAGGCTTTAGTTTTGTGGTTTCCCAAGGTTCAAGGATCACTTCTTTATTATATAATAGTCTATCTTAAATTGCTGATTACTCTATTTCAAACACAATCTAAAGGTGCATTTTTCCTTCTTCTTCATGCTCTACATTTTTCAAATTAGATATAATTTGCACTTTTTGTGTATACCTTGACTGATTTTGTGTATAGTTGATTTTCCTTCTTCTGTTCTGTGTTAATTTCATACTTGCTTGGTAATTAGTTGATCTACTACATTTACTGTGGGTTTGTTTTCACTGGTGAAAGCTATTTAGCCTTAGTGTCATGTCCATCTACAGCAGTCCCCTTAACATATCGTGTATGGCTGGTTTAGTGGTGGTGAATTTCTTCAACTTCTTTTATTTGGAAATTGTTTAATACCTGCTTTAAATATAAATGACAATCTTGCCAGGTAGATAATTCTTGGTTAGAGGTTCTTCTGTCTCATTACATTAACTATATCATGCCACTCCCTTCTGGCCTGTAGAGTTTCTGTTGAGAAGTCTGCTGATAGCTGATGGGATTTCCCTTATAAGTAATCTTTTTTTGTCTCTCTGGCTTTTTTCAGCACACTCCCCTTATCCTTTTTTTTTTTTTTTTTTTTTTATTGAAGGGTAGTTGACAACAGTATTGCATTACATTAGTTTCAGGTGTACAACACAGTGATTCAACATTTATATACATGATAATTCTAGGTACCAGGTATCACCATACCAAGTTGTTACAATATTTTGACTATATTCCTTATGCTATACATTACATCCCGGTTACTTATTTATTTTACAATTGGAAGTGTGTTTAAATATATATATATATATATATATATATATATATATATATATATATATTTTGTGAGGGCATCTCTCATATTTATTGATCAAATAGTTGTTAACCACAATAAATTTCTGTATAGGGGGGTCAATACTCAATGCACAATCATTAATCCACCCCAAGCCTAATTTTCGTCAGTCTCCAATCTTCTGATGCATAACGAACAAATTCTTACATGGAGTACAAATTCTTACATAGTGAATAAGTTACATGGTGAATAGTGCAAGGGCAGTCATCACAGAAGCTTTCGGTTTTGTTCATGCATTATGAACTATACACAGTCAGTTCAAATATGAATATTCATTTGATTTTTAAACTTGATTTATATGTGGATACCACATTTCTCTATTATTATTATTTTTAATAAAATGCTGAAGTGGTAGGTAGATACGAGATAAAGGTAGAAAACAGAGTTTAGTGTTGTAAGAGAGCAAATGTAGATGATCAGGTGTGTGCCTGTAGACTATGTGTTAATCCGAGCTAGACGAGGGCAATAAACATCCATGTATGCAGAAGATTTCTCTCAGAACATGAGGGGGGAGGTTTTGAGCCTCACCTCTGCTGCTCCCCATTTTCTCACCAGATGGCCCCCTGCGACTGTGCCTGTCTTAGGTTGTTCCTCCCTTGAGGAATCTTACCCGTCTCTGGCTAACCAGTCATCTTCCGGGGCCATACAGGGAAATTTTAAGTTGGTAAGTGAGAGAGAGGCCTTATTGTTTGAAAAGGTTAGCTTTTTAGTTCTTTGCATATTTATGCCCTGTGGCTTCTATGCCCAGCATTTCTCTTGAGGTGTCTTTACCACTTGGAAGAATTATGATACTCGGTAAATTCGACATGTGGCACGAGTTCTATTTAAAGGTTGTGATTAGGTAGGAAGAAGAAAAACTATAGAAGTAGCAGGCAGAAGAAAGCCTGGGAAGATTGATTATTTCTTTGACATATCTTCTTGTAGAGTAACTTCAGCATGGATAGGTTTTAAACTACTAATTAAATTGTGCACACACATTAACATAATAGGAATATAGTTACCTAACCAAAGCCTACCTGTAATTACCAGCCATCTCCAGTGAAACCAAGAAAACCAGTTAGGCACCTTAGGCATTTGTGAAAACTTATCTATGATATGGTGGATATTGTCCGACTGAACTTAAACAGTCTGAGAGAATTCAGATAAACTAGAACACCCCATTCCTGGGGACTGTTCATATCCCATATGTTCTTTTAACGATAAATAGTCTGTGGTTGTAAGATTTTGGAGTGCTACAATTTGCACTTCTCCTAATTCTTGGTTGAGTTCCAACAGTATAGATCCAGTACAATTTTTGTTTTACTGTATGCACAGGCCAGCTTAGATATCTCCTTCATCATTCCCATGGCAAGTCCAGGAACTGGTGGGATGAGTGCATCTACACCTGTGACAGTGCGTGGATCTTTGTTGGAGTTTTTTTTTTTTTTTGCTGATCATCTTCTGTCATGAGTCTTCCCGAGAGTGCTGATGTTAGAAGTTCTTTTTCATATCGTATCTTAGTTCATTTTCGGGGTAGTCAAATTAGGCTTTGATCCTCTGTATAAACACAAACAGACCCTTTGCCTACACTTTTATATGCCCTTTATATCATTGTGTAGAATTCATTAGAGGTCACCACATAGGAACTGCTTTTTTTTTTTTTTTTTTAATCATTAATCTACACTTACATGACGAATACTTTGTTTACTAGGCTCTCCCCTATACCAGGTCCCCCCTATATACTCCTTTACAGTCACTGTCCATCAGCGTAGCAACCTGTTGTAGAATCACTACTTGTCTTCTCTGTGTTGTACAGCCCTCCCCTTTCTCCCACCCCGCTATGGATGCTAATCTTAATACCTCTCTTTTTCTGCCCCCCCTTATCCCTCCCTACCCACCCATCCTCCCCAGTCCCTTTCCCTTTGGTACCTGTTAGTCCATTCTTGAGTTCTGTGATTCTGTTGCTGTTTTGTTCCTTCAGTTTTTCCTTTGTTCTTATATTCCACAGATGAGTGAAATCATTTGGTATTTCTCTTTCTCTGCTTGGCTTGTTTCACTGAGCAAAATACCCTCCAGCTCCATCCATGTTGCTGCAAATGGTTGGATTTGCCCTTTTCTTATGGCTGAGTAGTATTCCATTGTGTATATGTACCACATCTTCTTTATCCATTCATCTATCGATGGACATTTAGGTTGCTTCCAATTCTTGGCTATTGTAAATAGTGCTGCAATAAACATAGGGGTGCATTGGTCTTTGTCATACTGGATTGCTGCATTCTTAGGGTAAATTCCTAGGAGTGCAATTCCTGGGTCAAATGGTATGTCTGTTTTGAGCATTTTGATGTACCTCCATACTGCTTTCCACAATGGTTGAACAAGTTTACATTCCCACCAGCAGTGTAGGAGGGTTCCCCTTTCTCCACAGCCTCGCCAACATTTCTTGTTGTTTGTCTTTTGGATGGCAGCCATCCTTACTGGTGTGAGGTGATACCTCATTGTAGTTTTAATTTGCATTTCTCTGATAATTAGCGATGTGGAGCATCTTTTCATGTGTCTGTTGGCCATCTGTATTTCTTTTTTGGAGAACCGTCTGTTCAGTTCCTTTGCCCATTTTTTAATTGGGTTATTTGTTTTTTGTTTGTTGAGGCATGTGAGCTCTTTATATATTCTGGACGTCAAGCCTTTATCGGATGTGTCATTTTCAAAGATATTCTCCCATACTGTAGGGTTCCTTTTTGTTCTATTGATGGTGTCTTTTGCTGTACAGAAGCTTTTCAGCTTAATATAGTCCCACTTGTTCATTTTTGCTGCTGTTTTCCTTGCCCGGGGAGATATGTTCAAGAAGAGGTCACTCATGTTTATGTCTAAGAGGTTTGTGCCTATGTTTTCTTCCAAGAGTTTAATGGTTTCGTGACTTACATTCAGGTCTTTGATCCATTTTGAGTTTACTTTTGTATATGGGGTTAGACAATGGTCCAGTTTCATTCTCCTACATGTAGCTGTCCAGTTTTGCCAGCACCACCTGTTGAAGAGACTGTCATTTTGCCATTGTATGTCCATGGCTCCTTTATCAAATATTAATTGACCATATATGTCTGGGTTAATGTCTGGATTCTCTAGTCTGTTCCATTGGTCTGTGGCTCTGTTCTTGTGCCAGTACCAAATTGTCTTGATTACTATGGCTTGACAGTAGAGCTTCAAGTTGGGGAGTGAGATCCCCCCTACTTTATTCTTCTTTCTCAGGATTGCTTTGGCTATTCGGGGTCTTTGGTGTTTCCATATGAATTTTTGAATTATTTGTTCCAGTTCATTGAAGAATGTTGCTGGTAGTTTCATAGGGATTGCATCAAATCTGTATATTGCTTTGGGCAGGATGGCCATTTTGACGATATTAATTCTTCCTAGCCATGAGCATGGGATACGTTTCCATCTGTTAGTGTCCCCTTTAATTTCTTTTAAGAGTGACTTGTAGTTGTCAGAATATAAGTCTTTGGTTAGGTTTATTCCTTCTTTGGTTAGGTTTATTCCTAGGTATTTTATTTTTTTTGATGCAATTGTGAATGGAGTTGTTTTCCTGATTTCTCTTTCTGTTGGTTCATTGTTGGTATATAGGAAAGCCACAGATTTCTGTGTGTTGATTTTGTATCCTGCAACTTTGCTGTATTCCGATATCAGTTCTAGTAGTTTTGGGGTGGAGTCTTTAGGGTTTTTTATGTACAGTATCATGTCATCTGAAAATAGTGACAGTTTGACTTCTTCTTTGCCAATCTGGATTCCTTTGTTTTTTTGTTTTGTCTGATTGCCGTGGCTAGGACCTCCAGTACTATGTTAAATAACAGTGGGGAGAGTGGGCATCCCTGTCTAGTTCCCGATCTCAGTGGAAATGCTTTCAGCTTCTCACTATTCAATATAATGTTGGCTGTGGGTTTTTAATATATGGCCTTTATTATGTTGAGGTACTTGCCCTCTATTCCCATTTTGCTGAGAGTTTTTATCATGAATGGATGTTGAACTTTGTCAAATGCTTTTTCAGCATCTATGGAGATGATCATGTGGGTTTTGTCTTTCTTTTTGTTGATGTGGTGGATGATATTGATGGACTTTGGAATGTTGTGCCATCCTTGCATCCCTGGGATGAATCCCACTTGGTCATGGTGTACGATGGTTTTGATGTATTTTTGAATTCGGTTTGCTAAAATTTTGTTGAGTATTTTTGCGTCTACGTTCATCAGGGATATTGGTCTGTAGTTTTCTTTTTTGGTGGTGTCTTTGCCTGGTTTTGGTATTAGGGTGATGTTAGCTTCATAGAATGAGTTTGGGAGTATCCCCTCCTCTTCTTTTTCTTGGAAAACTTTAAGGAGAATGGGTATTATGTCTTCCCTGTATGTCTGATAAAATTCCGAGGTAAATCCATCTGGCCCGGGGGTTTTGTTCTTTGGTAGTTTTTTGATTACCGCTTCAATTTCGTTGCTGGTAATTGGTCTGTTTAGATTTTCTGTTTCTTTTTGGGTCAGTCTTGGAAGGTTGTATTTTTCTAGGAAGTTGTCCATTTCTCCTAGGTTTCCCAGCTTGTTAGCATACAGGTTTTCATAGTAGTCTCTAATAATTCTTTGTATTTCTGCGGGGTCCGTCGTGATTTTTCCTTTCTCATTTCTGATACTGTTGATTTGTGTTGACTCTCTTTTCCTCTTAATAAGTCTGGCTAGAGGCTTATCTATTTTGTTTATTTTCTCGAAGAACCAGCTCTGGGTTTCATTGATTTTTGCTATTGTTTTATTCTTCTCAATTTTATTTATTTCTTCTCTGATCTTTATTATGTCCCTCCTTCTGCTGACCTTAGGCCTCATTTGTTCTTCTTTTTCCAATTTCGATAGTTGTGACATTAGACCGTTCATTTGGGATTGCTCTTCCTTTTTTAAATATGCTTGAATTGCTATATCCTTTCCTCTTAAGACTGCTTTTGCTGTGTCCCACAGAAGTTGGGGCTTAGTGTTGTTGTTGTCATTTGTTTCCTTATATTGCTGGATCTCCATTTTGATTTGGTCATTGATCCATTGATTATTTAGGAGCGTGTTGTTTAGCCTCCATGTGTTTGTGAGACTTTTTGCTTTCTTTGAACAGTTTATTTCTAGTTTAATGCCTTTGTGGTCTGAAAAGTTGGTTGGTAGTGTTTCAATCTTTTGGAATTTACTGAAGCTCTTTTTGTGTCCTAGAATGTGGTCTATTCTGGAGAATGTTCCATGTGCACTTGAGAAGAATGTGTATCCTGTTGCTTTTGGATGTAGAGTTCGTAGATGTCTATTAGGTCCATCTGTTCTAGTGTGTTGTTCAGTGCCTCTGTGTCCTTACTTATTTTCTGTCTGGTGGATCTGTCCTTTGGAGTGAGCGGTGTGTTGAAGTCTCCTAGAATGAATGCATTGCGTTCTATTTCCTCCTTTAGTTCTATTAATATTTGTTTCAGGTATGTTGGTGCTCCTGTATTGGGTGCATATATATTTATAATGGTTATATCCTCTTGATGGACTGAGCCCTTTATCATTATGTAATGTCCTTCTTTGTCTTTTGTTACTTTCTTTATTTTGAAGTCTGTTTTGTCTGATACCAGAATTGCAACACCTGCTTTCTTCTCTCTGTTGTTTGCTTGAAATATCTTTTTCCATCCTTTGACTTTAAGTCTGTGCGCGTCTTTGGGTTTGAGGTGAGTCTCTTGTAAGCAGCATATGGATGGATCTTGCTTTTTTATCCATTCTATTACTCTGTGTCTTTTGATTGGTGCATTCAGTCCATTTACATTTAGGATGATTATTGAAAGGTATGAATTTATTGCTATTGCAGGCTTTAAGTTTGTGGTTACAAAAGGTTTAGGGTTAGCTTCTTTACTATCTTACTGTCTAACTTAACTCGCTTGTTGAGCTATTATAAACACAGTCTGATGATTCTTTATTTCTCTCCTTCTTATTCCTCCTCCTCCCTTCTTCATATGTTGGGTGTTTTGTTCTGTGCTCTTTTTAGGAGTGCTCCCATCTAGAGCAGTCCCTGTAGGATGCTCTGTAGAGGTGGTTTGTGGGAGGCAAATTCCCTCAACTTTTGCTTGTCTGGGAATTGTTTAATCCCTCCTTCATATTTAAATGATATTCGTGCTGGATACAGTAGTCTTGGTTTGAGGCCCTTCTGTTTCATTGCATTAAGTATATCATACCATTCTCTTCTGGCCTGTAGGGTTTCTGTTGAGAAGTCTGATGATAGCCTGATGGGTTTTCCTTTGTAGGTAACCTTTTTTTTCTCTCTGACTGCCTGTAATACTTTGTCCTTGTCTTTGATCTTTGCCATTTTAATTATTATGTGTCTTGGTGTTGCCCTCCTTGGATCCCTTGTCATGGGAGTTCTGTGTACCTCTGTGGTCTGAGAGGCCATTTCTTCCCCTAGTTTGGGGAAGTTTTCAGCAATTATTTCTTCAAAGACATTTTCTATCCCCTTTTCTCTCTCTACTTCTTCTGGGATACCTATGATTCTTATATTATTCCTTTTCGATTGATCACTCAGCTCTCTTAAAATTCTTTCATTCCTGGAGATCCTTTTATCTCTCTCTGCATCAGCTTCTCAGCGTTCCTGTTCTCTGTTTCCTAGTCCATTAATGGTCTCTTGCATCTCGTCCATTCTGTGTTGAAGTCCTTCCAGAGCTTGTTTTATTTCTGAATTCTCCTTCCTTCGTTCTTGCGTATTTCTCTGCAAGTCCATCAGCATGGTTATGACTTTTGTTTTGAATTCTTTTTCAGGAAGACTGGCTAAATCTATCTCCCCAGATTCCTTCTCAGGGGAAGATGTAGCAGATGCCAAAGCTGTCTGGGTTAGTCTTGTCTGGATCATATTTTGTTGCCTTTTCATGTTGACAGGTGCTATTGACTGTCAGCTGGGAGGGCCAAACTTTTCACTTGCTACTGGCCTTTCTTTACTGGGACAACTGCGACCCCTAGTGGCTTGTGTTGGGTAATTGCGTATAGACTGTGTCTTTGTGTCTTGCCTGGCCGGAAGGGAGAAATTGCCCTTTCTGTGGGCGGAATTTGTCTCAGGCTGCTTCTCTGCTTTCGCAGCGCCTGGTTGGGTAATGGATGGGGGGGCTGCTTGACTGTTTGCCTCCGTGAGGGGTCTCAGAGCTGTTGCCCAGGGGGTTAGTGCACCCGGTTTTACCTGTAATTTCCAGCTGCTGTACTGTGACCTGGGTTGTTTCCGTCAAGCTGTTAAGTCCCTGTCCCTTTAAGACTTTCAAAAAGCCCCCGCTTTTCTTTGTCACAGGGGCATCAGCTTCGGCACCCGCTCAGAGGTCTTACTCCCTGTTCCCCCAGTATCCAGGGCCCCCTGGGCACGTACTGTGTCTGCACTCTGGCCCGGATGTCTGGGGCTGGGTGTTCAGCATCCCTGTGCTCCGTCTCCCTCCCGCTCTGCCTATTCTTCTCCCGCCGGGAGCTGGGTGGAGGGGCGCTCGGGTCCCGCTGGGTCGGGGCTTGTATCTTACCCCTTTCACCAGGCGCTGTGTTCTCGCTGGTGTAGCTGCAGTCTGGCCACTGTCCTGTGTCTTCTGGTCTCTCTTTTAGGGCTAGTTGTGTTTGTTGTATTTTCAAAAGTATATATGTTTTTGGGAGGAGATTCCCACTGTCCTACTCACGCCGCCATGTTGGCTCCGCCCCTCCCCCTTATCCTTTATCTTTGCCATTTTAATTATTATATGTCTCTCTCTGCCTGTTAATCTCACATATAGACTATTGATTTAGAAACAATACTTTTTCCCTACAAATTTCATGAAATAATTTTGTTCAGACTCTTCTCATGCATTTAAGACATCTGTGTTTTTATCTTTATCAGACCCGCTGTTGAACTGTCCAACAGTTTCCTAGAGTTCATCATCATCATTTCTGCTTAAGACAGTTAGATATGACATTTAAAAAATCTGTGTATTCTTTTGCCCTTGGAAAAATTTCCGTCAATCACAAGCAGCCATGCTCCTAACAGTAGGATAATCGGTGTTTTTATTTGTCCTGTGGCTTATTCATGATATGACCACTCACTAAATTGCTTTATAAATTACTTCTAAAACGCTTGTTGACAACAATGTCCACACACTTGCCTTTGTGAGGGTCTAATCTCCAGAATAATTGCTAAACCTGCCAGTATTCTTTGTCATTCTGTTTTAACCAGGTGACATATAAAAATTAGCACTAAGATTGTAGAAAACTAAATTTGTCTTTCCCAAATGATACTTGGTTTTTTAAAGTAATCAAGGGTGCCTTATGAAAGCTATTTATAAAAATTTGAGTACCAAACTCCCTGTTTTCTAAGGTAATTTATTTTGGGAAAAACAAAACAACAAAACCCTTTCGTTAGAGTAGCTACTATGTAGATAGAGTATATCTTCAGCATATGTTAAAAGAAAATTGGTCCATTTTCAACTTGGTTGTTTTGATATGGTATTAGGGATATAATCTCTAATACCATAAAAGATTGTATAAATAAACCAACTTTAATACCCGAGAATTAAAGTGCAGGGGAAACACTTTGTTCTGGCTAATTTAGAATTCTAATTGAGCAAATTTTAAGACTTCATTTATTTCTTGGGGAGGGATTGAATTTTAAAAAAATTTGTTTTTGAAAATAAGAAATCTTATATATAACACAAGAAATGGATCAAAATGGCTTCCTTCAGAATATTTTTAACATTATTATTACCTTAAAAATTATAATAGTACTTATCTGAGAAAATTCAGAGTATATGAAGAAATAGAACAAAGAACTCATAATTTGTATGGAGATTTTGAAGGAACTATATATTTTAAATAATACTTCTACTTAAAAAAATATATGCCTTTAATGCTGACAATCGTCCTTTGACCACCTAGGATTATGAGATTTAATTTGTCCTTTTGTTTAATGTCAGAAACACTGGAAATACAAAGTTTGTCACTTTTCTTAAGTCATTTATGCCAATGTATCTTTTAAAAATTTTTATTAAAACCAGTTTATCCTATAATAATCTATTAAAGCTCTTGATTAGCCTTCTTTTACACTATGAAAGAGTAACTGTAACACTATCACAACTCAATACTATGTTGCATGCCTACTGTTTTCTGGGCTGTCACCAAACAATTTTTGCTGTGATTGTGTTATCATCAAGTTATTAAATGGATAAAGTCCTCAATGTAATTTAACTGAGTGGTCAAGCTTTCTTCTTATCCTGAATGGTGGTGTAGGATGGGCTTCACTTCTGTTATGTGCTTGAATTACAGTGGATAAACTCACGCACAGTAGTCCTCCTGGACAGTATAGAGAAGCTGCATGTAATTGATCGGCAAACTCAAGAGGAATTGGAAACAGTGGAGATCTCAGAAGTTCAGTTGGTCTATAATAGCAGCCATTTCAAATCACTAGCCACTGGAGGAAATGTCAGTCAGGCACTGGTAAGGGTAATCCATTACTTTATTATTGCTTTGATAAACTTGGTATTTTGTTGTTTTGTTTTAGAAATGGGAACTCTGAGTAGTTATCTTTGTGTCTTGAGGTGTTTCTTTAAAAGTTACTAGGTTGAAGTGGATGTGGTGTTAAGTATCAGGAATATGAGCTAAAACAACTCCTGTTATCATGTAAAGCAAAAAGTGGCTAATTTAATGCTAAAGAGTTTTAACTTTTATGCTAAAACAATGAAATGAAATTGAACATTTATGAGAAAGAAATTACAAAGCAAAATACTTCAGAAAACTTAACATGGTGGCAATCAGCCTTATGATTTAAAGGATAAATGACTAGAGACAGGTAGCCTATAAGGCTTTGGAAATATTTGGGTGATTGGTAAAGGCTTGAACAGGTATGGTAGCTGTGGGCATTAAAAGGTAAAGATGGCTTTGA
Source organism: Manis pentadactyla (assembly GCF_030020395.1). Taxonomy (NCBI): domain Eukaryota; kingdom Metazoa; phylum Chordata; class Mammalia; order Pholidota; family Manidae; genus Manis; species Manis pentadactyla. The sequence goes on from NC_080019.1 coordinate 114,948,924, forward strand.
GAGAAAGAAAAAAATTCTTTAGGAATACAAAAAATTAAGTAGAAACATGGAAGGTACTAAAAAAGATGCAAATCTAATTTCTAAAGACAAAAATTACAGTGCTTGAGATGAAAATACACTGGATAGGATTAATGAGAAAGTAGATATTGCAGGAAAAAACAGTGAGTTTGAAGATTGAAGACAGAGCAATAAGTGGATTTATAGCAATAAATCCAAAATGACACACAGGAAAAATAATTAAAAAATAATAATATTAGTGACCTGTGAGACAGTACAGTAGCCTAATATACATGTAGTTGGAATCTCTGAGGGAGAGGAAAGAAAAGCATTTTGAAAGAAATATGGTAAAAAACGTTCCAAAATTATGAACACACACATTCAAGAAGCTCAGTGAATCCAGCACAAGCAAAATAAAGATAACCATGTATAGATAGAACAAAGTGAATTGTAAAGGTAAAAATTTAAAGAACCAGAGAAAAAAGACACATTAAATGCGGAGGAGCAACAATAAGTCTGAGAGCAGATTTCTCATCAGAAATGATCGGTAGTCATCTTCAGTGAAGATATACAAATGGCCAGTATGTATGTGACTGTATGCTTAACATCACTAATCATTAGGGAAATGCAATCAAACCCACAATGAGATACCTTCTTGTTCATCTGGATGGCTATAATAAGGAGACAAACTATTATAAATGTTGGTGAGGATGTGGAAAAACTGGAACGCTCATATATTGCTGGTGGGAAATGGTACATTTCATGTGGAAAACATTTTGGCAGCTCCTCAAAATATTAAACATAGAGATTCTATATGACCAAGCAATTCTATTCTTATGTATCTGCCCAAGAGAAATGGAAACATATGTCCGTATACTTATACACAGATGTTTATAGCAGCATTATTCATAACAGCCAAAAAGTGGAAACAGTCCATATGTTTACCAATCCAACTGGTAAATGTATAAACAAAATGTGGCATAGCCATGTAATAGAATATTATTCTGCAATACAAAGGATGAACTACCAACACATGCTACAACATGAATGAAACTCAAAAATACTATGTTAAGTGAAAGAAGCCTTGTGGAAAGACCACAAATTGTTTCTATTTATATGAAATGTCCAAAAGCACCAAGTTGATAGAGATGGATATAGATTAGTGGTTACTTGGGACTGAGTGTAGGAATGGGGGTTGACTGGAAAATGGGCACAAGGGATCTTTGTGGAGTGATGGAAATGTTCTACAGCTGGATTTTGGTGATGGTTATACAACCATAAATTTACTGGAAATTACTGAATTGTACATTTAATGAGTGAATTTTATGATATGTAAATTAGACCTTTAGTGTTATTTAACAAAGGCAATAGAATGTTTAAAACAATAATGTAATATTTATGATGTGTAGAAGTAGTGTGTATGACGAATAGTACATAGCAGTAGGGGGTAGGGGGTGGAGGTATATCATTATAAAGCTCTTACATTATACACCAAATAGTGTAATATTATTTAAATGGAGACTGAATAAGTTGCACTTATAAACACTAGAGCAGTCACTGAAAAAGTGGTGTAACTAATAAATCAATTGTAGTGACAAAATGGGATGTTAAAAAGTATTCAATGGAGCATTAATAGGAACAGTTAGTATAGTAGAAAACAGTTGGTAAGTAGTCTAAGCCCAACCGTAATGAATTATAGGAACAGAAATAGTCTAAATATTTCAATTAAAAGGTCTAAATAATAGCCTAAATATTTCAGTTGAGACTGGATGAAAAAAATCATGAACCAACTCCATGCTGTCTACAAAAAACTCACATTAAATACAAAGGCATAAATAAGTTAAAAGTAAGAGAATGGAAAAAGACACACCATGCAAACCACTAATCATTAGAATGGCTGTATTAATATCTGACTAATATTTCAGAGTAAGAAATATTCTCAGAGATAAAGAAAAATTTCAAATTAATAAAAAGATTAATTCATCAAGAAGACAGCTATCATAAAGGTTTAAGCACCCAATAAAAGACCTTCAAAATACATGAACAAAAGCTGACAGAACTAAAAGGATAAATATTCACAATTATGCAAAATTCCTTTCTCAGTAATTAATAGAATTAGTAGGCAGAAAATCATTCAGAGTATAGAAGACTTAAGCACTCCTGACCAACTTGACCTGACATTTATAGAATATTCCACCCAATGAAACAAGTTACAATGTTTTTCAAGAGCACATGGAGAATTCACCAATATAGCATTTAATTCATAATTATATGCTAGGTCACAAAACAAACTTAAACAAGTGATTGAAGGGTAAATCTGGAGGAAACCCAAATATTTGGAAATTAAAACACTTTTATAAATAACCCATGAGTCAAAGAAGAAATCCCAAAGGAAATTGGAATATTTTTAAGCTAAATGAAAATATAACAAAATCTGTAGTCTACAATTAAATCAGTTTTTTGAGGGTAACTTATAACTACATAATTATATTAGAAAAGAAGAAAGATCTCAAATCAATTATCTAAGCTTCCACCTCAATTAAGGAAATAGAAAAGAGCAAAATTAACTTAAAATAGACTAAAGGAAGAAATAATAAAGGTGAACATAAATCATACATAGGAAATGGACAAACAATTGAGAATATCAAAGAAAGCAAAAGTTGTTTAAAAGAGAAATAAAATAGATAATCCTCTAGTGAGACTAATCAAGAAAGAAGACATAATTTCCAATGTCAGGAATGAGTTGATATCACTATAGAGTCTATAGATACTAAAAAGATAATGTGAATAACTTTATACCAATAAATTCAACAACTTTAGATGAAATGGAGAAATTCTTCAGAAGGCACAAATTACCAAAGTGACTCTTGAAGAAACAGAAAATCTAAGTAGCTGCAAGGAAACTGATTTCCTGCAAAGAAACTCCAGGCCCAAATGGCTTCATTAGTGAAGTCTGTCATATTTAAGGGAAAAAAACCCAAAAACAATTCTACCCCAAAATCTTTTAAAAAATAGAGGAAAAGGGAGCATGTAACTTTTTCTATGAGACCAGCTTAATTCTGACAGTAAAACCAGACAAAGATATTATAATAAATAACACTACAATGTCCTCATAAGCATAGAAGCAAAAATCCTTAAAATATTAGCAAACAGAAACCAGCAATGTATAAAAAGAATAATAAATCATTATCAAATGGTGTTTATTCAAGGTATGCAAGGCTGGCTTAACATTCAAACATTAATATAATTCACTATAGAAGTTGGTTGTTAAAGAAAACTATAACATCATAGAAAATTATAGAAAAAGCATTTGACAAAATTCAATATCCATTCCTGATAAAACACCTTGGCAAACTAGGAATAGAAAGCTTCTTCAACCTGATAATCAAGGGCATCTACAAAAATCCTTCAGCTAACATTATACTTAAAGTAGTACTGCCAAAAAGCAAACCAAAATCAAAACAAAACAAAAAAATACCTGATTCTGATCAAGTTTCTTCAAGAGAAAATATGGAAGTAGAGGAACATGTTAAAGATTCCATGGAGATGCAATTAGCAAAATCCAGATTGTAGGAAACTCTATGGAATCAGTGTTCAATTTTCTTCAATAAACACACTTTAAGGAAAATAAAGGACTGAGAGAGATGGAGACAAAGCCTATAGATTAAAAGAGACTTAAAGTCGTCTCAGCCAGCTCAATAGTGGCCCTTGTTTGAATCTTGAATAAGACAAATGAAATATAGGAAAAACAAAAGAAACAACAAATCCTAAGAATATTTGACATTTATGAGACAATTGGAAGTTGAAACACTGATTGGATATTTGATATTGAGGAATGAATGTTAATTTTTAAAAGTACATTAATGAAATTGTGGTTACCCTAAAAAGGGCTCATTTATTTTGCACATACTGAAAAAAATGAAATATTCAAAATCTGAGATTCACTTCAGAATTATACTATGTTAAGGGTAGTTGGTGGGAACATAGATGAAACAAGATTAGTGATGAGTTAACAATTGATGGAGCTGGTTAATGGATACATGGGATTCATTATATTATTCTCACTGCCTTTGTGTATATTTTTAGATTTCCATAATTAAAAGTTAAAATTATCTTAGTTATCAGTTATTGACTACTTACACATTTTTGGAGATTTGTAAGTATTAATGAATTTAAGCTTCACAGAAACTGCATGGTTTTTTAAAGATCGGAAAACTGAATGTCTGAAGTTTGTTTAAGGTCATACCCAGTAAGTGACAGAGCCAAAGTTTGTAGTCCACGTTTTTCAGGGAGTAGGTTTTGTTTGTTTGGCTGGGCTGTGCTAACTCCCGTATGCTCTGCTGCTTTGTCTTCCTGTTATCTAGGATGTTCTATGTTGATATGTACTTCATAGAACTTAGAGGTACCATTTTCAATCAGCCCTATTCTTTGCTGGAAACAGTGAATATTTTTCATCCATTAATGGGCAGATTGCAACAGTTTTCCTAAAGAAGTTGGCATGTTCATCTCTTTTCACCATTATTCTGAAAAATAGACCACATGTAAGCAGAGAATTACTTTTTATGCTTTGTCTTTTCTGCCACTTTGATTGACAGACTGGCACTTGACTGACATTTTTTCCTCCACTCATTATGGGCTGAAACCATGTTGACCTAAAATGTTGTCTACATAACTGATGTTCTTTAAAACCTAATGAGACTTCTAATGCATGTAATTTTTACCTTTTTTTTTTTTGTTGTTGTTACAGGCTTTGGTTGGAGAAAAGGCTTGTTATCAATCCATCAGTAGCTATGGTGGTCAGATCTTTTATTTGGGGACGAAAGTAAGCTCTTCCTCTCTGTGACTTGGTATTTGTTTGCGTCAGGATAGTTGAGGCTGAAGGAAGCTGCTGGTGAAGAGGGCAGTGCATTTTACAAAATGAATATTGATCAGCAGTAATCTAAAACTTTTAGGGCTTAGCTGCATTGGCTAATTTTCTTCACTTTTAGACATGTTTCTGCTTTGACTTACATTTTCATAGGATGCTTATTTTCTTAATTCAGGCATATACTTTCATAGTTTTCCTTCATGTATATGTTTTCATGACCAGGAAGATACCTTATGTATATTTGTCACATAGTTAAGATGTCCTTTAGCTTAGATCAGCTTAGGATACATTAAAATGCATTGAGGCATTTGATTTAGAATTGCTGGACTAGGAACTTTTTGTATATCAGTTTCTTTCTGTGCTTTTTTTTAAAATTTAAACTTAACATGGCGAAATAGTTCTTCATTATTAAAATTCAAAATATTACCAAGTCAGTACAGGGAGATTGGGGGTTCCTTGTTCCTTGTCCATGGAATTAACTCCTTCTTAAGACTGTAGATTTATTGATCTTTAAATGTCTGTTTGATTTCCTCTTAAACATGGGCCCTTCTTGAAGACCCTTTAGTAAATTCTTCTAACTGTAGTATGAAATGTTTGTACTTAAAGAGATGTGGGACAAATGTACCTCCCAAACAAGCCTGTTAAAAATGACCATTTTAGTTTCCTTGTCTTTATTTTCTAGTCTGTTTATGTGATGATGTTGAGGAGCTGGAGAGAGGTGAGTTCAAAGTAATTTAATATGTTAGAGCTATTGAATTGATAGCATTTTCATGTTTCTGTTTTGGCTTTGCAGAAAAAGATTATTTAGCCTTGTGCTTTTTGATTTCATGGGGGTAAACTGAAATTTGATAAAACTGACTGTAAATTAGGATTAAGTTTGGCTACAAATATCAGAAAATTGAAAGTAACAGTGGCTGAGACAAGATTTCTCTCTCATGTAAAAGCAAGGTGGAGGTGGGCAGTGTGTAGCTAATGTGGCAACTCCGTGGTCTTTAGTATCCTGTCCTTATGTGTTCCACCATCCTTGTGTCTATATTCTAGTCTCAAGGTCATTTTATGTCCCAGAAGGGCTGCTGAAACTTTAGCTGTGTTAAGTCCATGTTCCAGGAAGGAGATAAAGAGAACAGAAGGGCTGGCCCTTGCCTTCTAAGGTGACATCCCAGAAGTACTAAACACTTCCACTTAGTTATCATTGCCCAGAACGTAGTCACCTGCCCACAAGTGGCTACAGAGGAGTCTTAGAAAGGTCCTTTAGCTGGTGTATTGCTGTATCAAATAAATGGGATTTGTTACAAAGGAGAAGGGAATGAATGGATGTTGTGATAAACAACTAGCTGTTTCAGCTTTAGTGACATGCCAGCTGTTTCCTCTTTTCATAGTTAGGCTTTGTGGCTGCCTATAGTAGCTTATACAGTTCCTGTACTACCATGTAATTAAGAAATTATTTTTCTTGGAAATAAGGTACTCACATGGTTAATGGAATAATTTTACATACTAAGCAGCAACTTCTGGGAAGATATTGGGTAGCATAGGAATTCTGATTGGTGATAGGGCAGATAGAGGGATCTAGCTTCTCTCATTTATTCGTTTTAGAGAGTGGATCATCTCCTGAAACAAGATTGTCTTACAGAAGCCTTGGCTCTTGCGTGGTCTTTCCATGAAGGAAAGGCAAAAGCAGTGGTGGGTAAGTTAACAGAATACTGGTATAGTAGGTGTTTATCTGAAGTAGAGCGAATCAATAATACTAATCACTAATAGAACATTTTTTAGCTTAGTGTTCAAGTATTTTATAAACAAGATGTTATTAAACCTACAGACTTCCAGTGAAAAATATTATGGACAATTATAGGATATAGACTTTTAAATGTCACTTTCTAAGTTTTTTTCATTTTATAAGGAAAATTTACTACTACAATAAAAGGGAAGTACATTGATACACTATCTGGTCCAATAGATGTGACATGTTCCTAATATGGCCTATTATCCAACATTTTGACACTTAAGGATTTTTATATTTATATCTATTAGCACAGGTTATAAGTAGAATACCAAAACAATTTTAGTCATGAAGACATGGACTAATCTTATTTTTATGCTGGATTTTGTTTCTCTGCAGGATTATCAGGGGATGCCAGTAAGCGAAAGGCTGTTGTTGCAGATCGGGTGAGTATTTCAATAAGGTTTTTACTAGGGTACAGTACAGATTTGATTTTGTTATCTGCTAATAATCTTTGGGAAATTAAGTTGGATTATAATTCCCCAGTGTCACCTTGAGTGCTTTTTAAATTCCTTTTTATCACCTTTTTTTTTTCCTTGTTCACTCTCTTAGAAAGATGATAAAGTTGTGAAATAGTCAAAAGACAGCAGAAAGGAGGAGGAGGAAACCCAGGAATCTGGATTATTTCTGAACCTAATTATAGCATGTAGAAACTTGACATTTATTAATTTTTATAAACTGATTAGTAATTATGAGAAATACTCTATGTGCAAGTGTAAATGTAGTCTCAGGTAGCAGAGAAGGCTGATGTTTTATCATTATTGTTATTATTTTTTAACAACACGATTAATGCCAATATTTAATGCCAATTGGCTTTGTTTTCCTAGTGTAGATTTGGTAAAATTCACTTACTGAATTTGGTAGTCATATGTCTCCCTTTTTATTGTTCAAATGCATTCATAAAAATTATGTTCCAAATTAACATAAACATTTAGAAAACATGAATAGAAATTGCTCACTCCTTAGTCTCATGGATGATTTTCTTAGTATCTGCTAAAATACTGAGAAAGGGACCTTGAGTGAAAGACCTACAGCAGAGGATTACTGAAGAACTTAACTTCAATTTTTCATTTCTTAGGCAACTGAAGATCCTATTGAGGTCTAGAGCCTGAAGATGTTTATTAGGAAAGATTAACAAATTAGTACTAGCTCTGAGGCTGAAAGAAATTAGTCTGAGCTTTTAAAAAGGGGGGTTGAAGCCACTAAAATTTTTAATTATATTTTAATATAATAATGAAGCCTAATTCTGTATTTTTTAGAAGGATCGAATATATTAAGTATTGAAAATTTTAGCAATATATTTTAATTTCTATAAAGGCTATTTTCCTTACAGATGGTAGAAATCCTATTCCATTATGCAGATCGAGCTCTGAAAAAGTGCCCAGACCAGGGAAAAATCCAGGTCATGGAACAGCATTTTCAGGTACATCTTTGCATGTGCTTCTAATAGGCATTGCTATGAATACATCTATTACTGCTCTTTTATATTACTTGAGAATGCAACTTTGAAGTTTTGGTTAACTATTTTCAGTATTCAAAGGTTTATTTCAGGGCTCCTGAAGCATTCTCAATGAATAAATTTTGAAGTAACAGATTACATGGGAACAGATGAGTAAGATGTGAACATTGGTGCATAGCTACTTTGTGCTGTATGGAAGGAAAGGATATTGTATAAGGCTACATTCCTGCAAATTGACACTCTACAGTGGCTGACACCTTGCTGATGACTAATATTAATGTTAACTAGGCTAGTTGGAGAAGTGAACTACCAAGGTTTAAATTTGGTTCTCCTGGGAACACCTGTGACTCTAGAACAGCTTAGTTACCAAAAAGATTATCATCTCTAAAATATGCTAATGAAGCTCTTTAGCTTCTCAAGTCAGGGAATGATTTGAAGAACTGTATGGTTTTTATTAAGAGAGTTTTACCTTTTGTAGTGGTCTCCACTTACATCTGTTGCAAATCTCTGTTTCTCCTTCCCCATTCCTAGAGCTTTGTCCCCTCCCCATACATCCTTGTTTTAACAACTATTTGAAGATCTAATACAGCGGTCACCAAATGTTTTCTAAAAAGGGCCAGATGGGAAATTTAGACTTTGCAGGGCACATATGGTCTCTGCCACAGTCTTCTGTTTTGTTTTGTTTTGAACAACCCTTAAAAAATGCAAAAAGCATTCTTAGCTGTAAGCCATTCAGAAATTTTTTGACTTGTGGGCCAAAGTATGCAACCCCCAGTCTAGTATGTACCAGGCACTGGACAGTAGGAATAAAATATGCATGGTCCTTGCTCCCTTAAGGTTTGCAGTATAGTTAATGTAATTTTTTCTTGTATACATTAATAGAAATATTTAGAAGACATCTAGGGGCTCTGAAGAGCAGGCACAGCATCTGTCATAGCTCCTTTTGATGCCTGTAACTTCAGAAGACAAGGATAGATTCAGCAGTTAACAGTTGGAAGTTTCAGAGGAGGATTTAGTCCCCTGAACTGTATTCTTTGTGTTATAGTAGTGGGCTTCTGATGGAATAACTTCTATTACTGTTTGGCTGGAGGCTCATTAAATTTATCAGTAAAGAAGAGAAATAAGTCCAGTTAGAATTATAAAAATAGGTAACTTAGGAGGAAAACATATGGCAGAAAGAAAGCATTTGGGACCAAAACTGTTTGGGAACCATGCCTTGTATATTAAAGAATGTGCATACCAATGTAGTATATGTAGAAAAGAAAATAGTATTTTAATTATGGAATATCTGTTTCCAAGAGGTGGAAGGATGAATTCATGAAAGATTTGTGGCCATTGACAGAACACTTTGTTGAAAAGAAACATGTCATAGGAAATGCCAGGAGAAGCTGATGAGGGTATGGTGTGTGTGTGTGTGTGTGTGTGTGTGTGAGAGAGAGAGAGAGAGAGAGAGAGAGACAGGAGCCACCACTCTGAGGAAGAACATAAGCTGTAAGAGGGGAAAGGAACAAAAGTGATGTTCTAATGGAGAAATACAAAAGAATTTGAGCATGACAAGGACTATAGATGATGGTTTCTTATATAGATTATAAAATTACAAAGAAACAAACTGTAGTACCACTGTGTTCTTTCACCTTCTTTATATCTGTTGGAAGTTACATTCTGCTTCAAGAGTATCTGATAACATGTTTGATTTATTAATGATTTAGTCTCATAATAGGTGAAGAAAATAATTGTGGGAATTACTATCCTAGATTTACTTTTTACCAATGATTGGGGAAATAGAAGGGATAGACTCTTGAGAGAAAAATTATCACTTTATTTTAAAGATTATAATAATGTTGAAAAACAAACTCAGCATGAATCCTGTGTTTTAGAAAGCATGTATTTCAGAAAAACAATATGGGCATAATCTCATGGTTATAGGCTTCAAAAATTTAATGTGTTCGGAAAGAACAGGAAATTCTCAAATTTTGACATAAAAACCACAACGATTAGAAGAGAACGAAAATGGGAAGGAATGTTGAGAGACGTGTCTGTTTACAAAGTACGGAAGAGAATGGCTGCAAAAGATGGACAGAGGCAGATAACCAAAGGTATAGCCAAAGGCATCATGAGCCCATAAGACCGTGAGGAAGGAGAGTGTTATGGTCTAAATTGTGCCTACTAAAATGCTAAGGGGTACAAAAAAGGGATTTTGACAAAGATCCCTGAGGATATACTACATGCCAAGTACTATGTGAAGGGTATGACATTAATTTTTATTTACTCTTACAACCCCATGAAGTAGGTACTGTTTTTATCCCCATTTTATAGATGAGGAAATTTAGGCTCGGAGAGTTTAAGTGATTTTTCAAGGTATTATTTCTGGTAAGCGGTGGTTCCAGGTCTCCAGTCCAAGTCTTTGAGACTTCAAAGCCCAGCTCTTGACTATTGTACTATACTCTTATTCTGAGAGCAAGTGCAAGGAAAGGGATGGTGGGTGAGAAAGGGTGATATGAAGAGGTGATCAAGAATGGCAATTACAGCAAGCAGCTAAACTGTTTAACTTTCTGTGGGACTGGCACTGTTACAAGCTCTTTACACATATTAACTCATTTAATTCTTATCATAACTCTACAGGGTAGGTACTATTGCTATTCATATTTATAAATGAAGCTGAAGCATAGAGAGGTTAAATAACCTGCTCTGGGTCACATGGCCAGTAAATGAGAGAGCTAGGATTCGAAGCCAGGCAGTTGGGTTTCAGGGTCCATATCTGGACTGCTACATGCTGCTATAGAGCAACACTTCTTACTTTGCTTCCATTTTTGTGAACACAGAAAATGGTCTTTAAAGTGGAAAAGTTCAGGTCAATGTATTGAAGAAAAAACCGAAGCCCAGCACATATGACATATAGTTGCATTATGATTGTTCAAATCTCAAGACATAGTGGGATTTTAACCTAGGATACTGTTTGAACAATCTGAGTCATTGTTAATAGTTTGTAAGTAACTTTGGATCAATTTTTAAATAAGGCATGTTCAATTATGCATGGATGCCTGAGCAGAGAAGACAATTTATTTCATTCTGGAAGACAAGTTTCTTCTAGAAAAGGTGCTCTTCAGCCCATTAGAAAGAATGAAACACATGCATTGTTGGCCACAAATTTGCCATTTGAAATGTTTAGTCAAATATTTAATTATAAAATAATTAAATGGATTTACTCTTAAAGTGTGTTTTTTTTTTATTATTTTTATTTTTTTTATTGAAGGGTAGTTGACAACAGTATTGCATTACATTAGTTTCAGGTGTACAACACAGTGATTCAACATTTATATACATGATAATTCTAGGTACCAGGTATCACCATACCAAGTTGTTACAATATTTTGACTATATTCCTTATGCTATACATTACATCCTGGTTACTTATTTATTTTACAATTGGAAGTGTGTTTAAATATATATATATATTTTGTGAGGGCATCTCTCATATTTATTGATCAAATAGTTGTTAACCACAATAAATTTCTGTATAGGGGGGGGTCAATACTCAATGCACAATCATTAATCCACCCCAAGCCTAATTTTCGTCAGTCTCCAATCTTCTGATGCATAACGAACAAATTCTTACATGGAGTACAAATTCTTACATAGTGAATAAGTTACATGGTGAACAGTGCAAGGGCAGTCATCACAGAAGCTTTCGGTTTTGTTCATGCATTATGAACTATACACAGTTCAAATATGACTATTCATTTGATTTTTAAACTTGATTTATATGTGGATACCACATTTCTCTATTATTATTATTTTTAATAAAATGCTGAAGTGGTAGGTAGATACGAGATAAAGGTAGAAAACAGAGTTTAGTGTTGTAAGAGAGCAAATGTAGATGATCAGGTGTGTGCCTGTAGACTATGTGTTAATCCGAGCTAGACGAGGGCAATAAACATCCATGTATGCAGAAGATTTCTCTCAGAACAGGGGGGGTGAGGTTCTAAGCCTCACCTCTGCTGCTCCCCATTTTCTCACCAGATGGCCCCCTGCGACTGTGCCTGTCTTAGGTTGTTCCTCCCTTGAGGAATCTTACCCGTCTCTGGCTAACCAGTCATCTTCCGGGGCCATACAGGGAAATGTAAAGTTGGTAAGTGAGAGAGAAGCCTTATTGTTTGAAAAGGTTAGCTTTTTATTTCTTTGCATATTTATGCCCTGTGGCTTCTATGCCCAGCATTTGTCTTGAGGTGTCTTTACCACTTGGAAGAATTATGATACTCGGTAAATTCGACATGTGGCACGAGTTCTATTTAAAGGTTGTGATTAGGTAGGAAGAAGAAAAGCTATAGAAGTAGCAGGCAGAAGAAAACCTGGGAAGATTGATTATTTCTTTGACATATCTTCTTGTAGAGTAACTTCAGCATGGATAGGTTTTAAACTACTAATTAAATTGTGCACACACATTAACATAATAGGAATATAGTTACCTAACCAAAGCCTACCTGTAATTACCAGCCATCTCCAGTGAAACCAAGAAAACCAGTTAGGCACCTTAGGCATTTGTGAAAACTTATCTATGATATGGTGGATATTGTCCAACTGAACTTAAACAGTCTGAGAGAATTCAGATAAACTAGAACACCCCATTCCTGGGGACTGTTCATATCCCGTATGTTCTTTTAACGATAAATAGTCTGTGGTTGTAAGATTTTGGAGTGCTACAATTTGCACTTCTCCTAATTCTTGGTTGAGTTCCAACAGTATAGATCCAGTCCAATTTTTGTTTTACTGTATGCACAGGCCAGCTTAGATATCTCCTTCATCATTCCCATGGCAAGTCCAGGAACTGGTGGGATGAGTGCATCTACACCTGTGACAGGGCGTGGATCTTTGTTGGAGTTTTTTTTTTTTTTGCTGATCATCTTCTGTCATGAGTCTTCCTGAGAGTGCTGATGTTGGAAGTTCTTTTTCATATCGTATCTTAGTTCATTTTCGGGGTAGCCAAATTAGGCTTTGATCCTCTGTATAAACACAAACAGACCCTTTGCCTACACTTTTATATGCCCTTTATATCATTGTGTAGAACTCATTAGAGGTCACCACATAGGAACTGATTTTTTTTTTTTTAAATCATTAATCTACACTTACATGACGAATACTTTGTTTACTAGGCTCTCCCCTATACCAGGTCCCCCCTATATACTCCTTTACAGTCACTGTCCATCAGCGTAGCAAACTGTTGTAGAATCATTACTTGTCTTCTCTGTGTTGTACAGCCCTCCCCTTTCTCCCACCCCGCTATGGATGCTAATCTTAATACCCCTCTTTTTCTGCCCCCCCTTATCCCTCCCTACCCACCCATCCTCCCCAGTCCCTTTCCCTTTGGTACCTGTTAGTCCATTCTTGAGTTCTGTGATTCTGTTGCTGTTTTGTTCCTTCAGTTTTTCCTTTGTTCTTATACTCCACAGATGAGTGAGATCATTTGGTATTTCTCTTTCTCTGCTTGACTTGTTTCACTGAGCATAATACCCTCCAGCTCCATCCATGTTGCTGCAAATGGTAGGATTTGCCCTTTTCTTATGGCTGAGTAGTATTCCATTGTGTATATGTACCACATCTTCTTTATCCATTCATCTATCGATGGACATTTAGGTTGCTTCCAATTCTTGGCTATTGTAAATAGTGCTGCGATAAACATAGGGGTGCATTGGTCTTTCTCATACTTGATTGCTGCGTTCTTAGGGTAAATTCCTAGGAGTGCAATTCCTGGGTCAAATGGTATGTCTGTTTTGAGCATTTTGATGTACCTCCATACTGCTTTCCACAATGGTTGAACAAGTTTACATTCCCACCAGCAGTGTAGGAGGGTTCCCCTTTCTCCACAGCCTCGCCAACATTTCTTGTTGTTTGTCTTTTGGATGGCAGCCATCCTTACTGGTGTGAGGTGATACCTCATTGTAGTTTTAATTTGCATTTCTCTGATAATTAGCGATGTGGAGCATCTTTTCATGTGTCTGTTGGCCATCTGTATTTCTGTTTTGGAAAACTGTCTGTTCAGTTCCTCTGCCCATTTTTTAATTGGGTTATTTGTTTTTTGTTTGTTGAGGCATAATATATTCTGGACATCAAGCCTTTATCGGATGTGTCATTTTCAAAGATATTCTCCCATACTGTAGGGTTCCTTTTTGTTCTATTGATGGTGTCTTTTGCTGTACAGAAGCTTTTCAGCTTAATATAGTCCCACTTGTTGATTTTTGCTGTTGTTTTCCTTGCCCGGGGAGATATGTTCAAGAAGAGGTCACTCACGTTTATGTCTAAGAGGTTTGTGCCTATGTTTTCTTCCAAGAGTTTAATGGTTTCGTGACTTACATTCAGGTCTTTGATCCATTTTGAGTTTACTTTTGTATATGGGGTTAGACAATGGTCCAGTTTCATTCTCCTACATGTAGCTGTCCAGTTTTGCCAGCACCATCTGTTGAAGAGACTGTCATTTTGCCATTGTATGTCCATGGCTCCTTTATCAAATATTAATTGACCATATATGTCTGGGTTAATGTCTGGATTCTCTAGTCTGTTCCATTGGTCTGTGGCTCTGTTCTTGTGCCAGTACCAAATTGTCTTGATTACTATGGCTTTATAATAGAGCTTGAAGTTGGGGAGTGAGATCCCCCCTACTTTATTCTTCTTTCTCAGGATTGCTTTGGCTATTCAGGGTTTTTGGTGGTTCCATATGAATTTTTGAATTATTTGTTCCAGTTCATTGAAGAATGTTGCTGGTAGTTTCATAGGGATTGCATCAAATCTGTATATTGCTTTGGGCAGGATGGCCATTTTGACGATATTAATTCTTCCAAGCCATGAGCATGGGATGCGTTTCCATCTGTTAGTGTCCCCTTTAATTTCTTTTAAGAGTGACTTGTAGTTGTCAGAATATAAGTCTTTCACTTCTTTGGTTAGGTTTATTCCTAGGTATTTTATTTTTTTTGATGCAATTGTGAATGGAGTTGTTTTCCTGATTTCTCTTTCTGTTGGTTCATTGTTGGTATATAGGAAAGCCACAGATTTCTGTGTGTTGATTTTGTATCCTGCAACTTTGCTGTATTCCGATATCAGTTCTAGTAGTTCTGGGGTGGAGTCTTTAGGGTTTTTTATGTACAGTATCATGTCATCTGAAAATAGTGACAGTTTGACTTCTTCTTTGCCAATCTGGATTCCTTTGTTTTTTTGTTTTGTCTGATTGCCGTGGCTAGGACCTCCAGTACTATGTTAAATAACAGTGGGGAGAGTGGGCATCCCTGTCTAGTTCCCGATCTCAGCGGAAATGCTTTCAGCTTCTCACTATTCAATATAATGTTGGCTGTGGGTTTTTAATATATGGCCTTTATTATGTTGAGGTACTTGCCCTCTATTCCCATTTTGCTGAGAGTTTTTATCATGAATGGATGTTGAACTTTGTCAAATGCTTTTTCAGCATCTATGGAGATGATCATGTGGTTTTTGTCTTTCTTTTTGTTGATGTGGTGGATGATATTGATGGACTTTGGAATGTTGTGCCATCCTTGCATCCCTGGGATGAATCCCACTTGGTCATGGTGTACGATGGTTTTGATGTATTTTTGAATTCGGTTTGCTAAAATTTTGTTGAGTATTTTTTGCATCTACGTTCATCAGGGATATTGGTCTGTAGTTTTCTTTTTTGGTGGTGTCTTTGCCTGGTTTTGGTATTAGGGTGATGTTAGCTTCATAGAATGAGTTTGGGAGTATCCCCTCCTCTTCTATTTCTTGGAAAACTTTAGGGAGAATGGGTATTATGTCTTCCCTGTATGTCTGATAAAATTCCGAGGTAAATCCATCTGGCCCGGGGTTTTTGTTCTTTGGTAGTTTTTTTATTACTGCTTCAATTTCGTTGCTGGTAATTGGTCTGTTTAGATTTTCTGTTTCTTTTTGGGTCCGTCTTGGAAGGTTGTATTTTTCTAGGAAGTTGTCCATTTCTCCTAGGTTTCCCAGCTTGTTAGCATATAGGTTTTCATAGTAGTCTCTAATAATTCTTTGTATTTCTGCGGGGTCCGTCGTGATTTTTCCTTTCTCATTTCTGATACTGTTGATTTGTGTTGACTCTCTTTTCCTCTTAATAAGTCTGGCTAGAGGCTTATCTATTTTGTTTATTTTCTCGAAGAACCAGCTCTGGGTTTCATTGATTTTTGCTATTGTTTTATTCTTCTCAATTTTATTTATTTCTTCTCTGATCTTTATTATGTCCCTCCTTCTGCTGACCTTAGGCCTCATTTGTTCTTCTTTTTCCAATTTCGATAGTTGTGACATTAGACCGTTCATTTGGGATTGCTCTTCCTTTTTTAAATATGCTTGGATTGCTATATACTTTCCTCTTAAGACTGCTTTTGCTGTGTCCCACAGAAGTTGGGGCTTAGTGTTGTTGTTGTCATTTGTTTCCATATATTGCTGGATCTCCATTTTGATTTGGTCATTGATCCATTGATTATTTAGGAGCGTGTTGTTTAGCCTCCATGTGTTTGTGAGCCTTTTTGCTTCTTTGTACAGTTTATTTCTAATTTTATGCCTTTGTGGTCTGAAAAGTTGGTTGGTAGGATTTCAATCTTTTGGAATTTACTGAGGCTCTTTTTGTGGTCTAGTATATGGTCTATTCTGGCGAATGTTCCATGTGCACTTGAGAAGAATGTGTATCCTGTTGCTTTTGGATGTAGAGTTCTGTAGATGTCTATTAGGTCCATCTGTTCTAGTGTGTTGTTCAGTGCCTCTGTGTCCTTACTTATTTTCTGTCTGGTGGATCTGTCCTTTGGAGTGAGCGGTGTGTTGAAGTCTCCTAGAATGAATGTATTGCGTTCTATTTCCTCCTTTAGTTCTATTAATATTTGTTTCAGGTATGTTGGTGCTCCTGTATTGGGTGCATATATATTTATAATGGTTATATCCTCTTGATGGACTGAGCCCTTTATCATTATGTAATGTCCTTCTTTGTCTTTTGTTACTTTCTTGATTTTGAAGTCTGTTTTGTCTGATACCAGAATTGCAACACCTGCTTTCTTCTCTCTGTTGTTTGCTTGAAATATCTTTTTCCATCCCTTGACTTTAAGTCTGTGCGCGTCTTTGGGTTTGAGGTGAGTCTCTTGTAAGCAGCATATGGATGGATCTTGCTTTTTTATCCATTCTATTACTCTGTGTCTTTTGATTGGTGCATTCAGTCCTTTTACATTTAGGGTGATTATTGAAAGGTATGAATTTATTGCCATTGCACGCTTTAAGTTTGTGGTTACCAAAGGTTTAGGGTTAGCTTCTTTACTATCTTATTGTCTAACTTAACTCGCTTGTTGAGCTATTATAAACACAGTCTGATGATTCTTTATTTCTCTCCCTTCTTATTCCTCCTCCTCCCTTCTTCATATGTTGGGTGTTTTGTTCTGTGCTCTTTTTAGGAGTGCTCCCATCTAGAGCAGTCCCTGTAGGATGCTCTGTAGAGGTGGTTTGTGGGAGGCAAATTCCCTCAACTTTTGCTTGTCTGGGAATTGTTTAATCCCTCCTTCATATTTAAATTATATTCGTGCTGGATACAGTAGTCTTAGTTCAAGGCCGTTCTGTTTCATTGCTTTAAGTATATCATGCCATTCTCTTCTGGCCTGTAGGGTTTTTGTTGAGAAGTCTGATGATAGCCTGATGGGTTTTCCTTTGTAGGTAACCTTTTTTTCCTCTCTGGCTGCCTGTAATACTTTGTCCCTGTCTTTGATCTTTGCCATTTTAATTATTATGTGTCTTGGTGTTGCCCTCCTTGGATCCCTTGTCATGGGAGTTCTGTGTACCTCTGTGGTCTGAGAGGCCATTTCTTCCCCTAGTTTGGGGAAGTTTTCAGCAATTATTTCTTCAAAGACATTTTCTATCCCCTTTTCTCTCTCTACTTCTTCTGGGATACCTATGATTCTTATATTATTCCTTTTCAATTGATCACTCAGCTCTTTTAAAATTCTTTCATTGCTGGAGATCCTTTTATCTCTCTCTGCATCAGCTTCTCTGCGTTCCTGTTCTCTGTTTTCTAGTCCATTAATGGTCTCTTGCATCTCGTCCATTCTGTTTTGAAGTCCTTCCAGAGCTTGTTTTATTTCTGAATTCTCCTTCCTTAGTTCTTGCGTATTTCTCTGCAAGTCCATCAGCATGGTTATGACTTTTGTTTTGAATTCTTTTTCAGGAAGACTGGCTAAATCTATCTCCCCAGATTCCTTCTCAGGGGAAGATGTAGCAGATGCCAAAGCTGTCTGGGTTAGTCTTGTCTGGATCATATTTTGTTGCCTTTTCGTGTTGACAGGTGCTTTTGACTGTCAGCTGGGAGGGCCAAAATTTTCACTTGCTACTGGCCTTTCTTTACTGGGACAACTCCGACCCCTAGTGGCTTGTGTTGGGTAATTGCGTGTAGACTGGGTCTTTGTGTCTTGCCTGGCCGGAAGGGAGAAATTTCCCTTTCTGTGGGCGGAATTTGTCTCAGGCTGCTTCTCTGCTTTCGCAGCGCCCGGTGGGGTAATGGATGGGGGGGCTGCTTGACTGTTTGCCTCCGTGAGGGGTCTCAGAGCTGTTGCCCAGGGAGTTAGTGCACCCGGTTTTACCTGTAATTTCCAGCTGCTGTACTGTGACCTGGGTTGTTTCCGTCAAGCTGTTAAGTCCCTGTCCCTTTAAGACTTTCAAAAAGCCCCCGCTTTTCTTTGTCACAGGGGCATCAGCTTCGGCACCCGCTCAGAGGTCTTACTCCCTGTTCCCCCAGTATCCAGGGCCCCCTGGGCACGTACTGTGTCTGCGCTCTGGCCCGGATGGCTGGGGCTGGGTGTTCAGCATCCCTGTGCTCCGTCTCCCTCCCGCTCTGCCTATTCTTCTCCCGCCGGGAGCTGGGGGGAGGGGCGCTCGGGTCCCGCCGGGCCGGGGCTTGTATCTTACCCCTTTCACCAGGCGCTGGGTTCTCGCTGGTGTAGCTGCAGTCCTGCGTCTTCTGGTCTCTCTTTTAGGGCTAGTTGTGTTTGTTGTATTTTCAAAAGTATATATGTTTTTGGGAGGAGATTCCCACTGTCCTACTCACGCCGCCATGTTGGCTCCGCCCTTAAAGTGTGTTTTTTTAAGAAGAGTGGACTTAGACAACTATCCACTGGTAACCCCAATGTGCTTTGTGAACATTTTCTCTGAGTTCACCTAAAAATGACCATGTTAAACTCATAAATTGTCTTTTTGAAAGGTATACAAGGACAGTGTATTCATGAATTGCCTATTATGTGATATCCTGATTTCATTTAAAGCATTTCTCTACATTTTTCATTATCATCCTTATAGCTGAAATAGATTAGTAATTAGTAAATAGTAAATAGATTTTCAGCTAGGTAAGCATCCCTGCTACCTAAAGAATATTCTTTGGTGGCTTAGTATTAATTACATCATATTAAGATCTTTCATATCCAAGTTTTTATCATTGATTTGGATGAAGATTTAGTGAGTGGTATGTCAAGTTTAGATGACACCAAGAATGAAAGTTCAAATGATCTTGACAGAGTAAGACTTGCATTAGATTCACTGTACTGGATTGGGAAGATCTCACTGGACAGGATTGCAGTTGACCATAACCTTAGTCTGAGCCAGTATTGTATTATAAGCTCAGGTAAAGGTAAGTAGTAGTTCTGCTGGGCTACCTGTTGGAAATGAAACCTCTAAGATAATTTATGGACTATTGACTAAGCTGCACTCCACAACAGGGATGATGGGGGATTTTAAAACAGTTAAAAAAATGTATACGGGTTTGTCTCATCTGGGGAGACAGTAAGTGGAGACAAGGGCTGCAATATGATGATCTAGTACTGTTTTACAGCAGAAGGAGGGCTTGTATTAGTGGGTAGAAATTAGGAGGTGAATTTCAGTTTAAAGTGACCTAGCGATGATGTAATAGTTCTTGGACTTATGTGCTGCCTACTGTTGACTGTATTGGAATAAAGGGAAGATGAACAACTGACCAAACACTTATTTTCTGGGAATGAAGGTCTGAGATTTTGTATCAGTATCAAGAAACTATCATTGGAGATGGGTTAACTTTAGTCCAATTAGTTGAAATTCCTATTAAGACTGGTTTCTATCACATCAAAATACCGAGAATTTGTATTTTACCAGCAGGTGGCGCTCATGTCTCCTGCCTCAGTTTTCATCTTTACCTTTGATGAGGTCAGATACATAATGTCATTCAGTATTCCTGCTTTCCTCCAAAGACTAACCAATATTTTGCCCTTTCTTAGCTATAGAAAATAACTTTTGGATCTTGTGATCTTTTTGACACGCCACGACTTTTATTTGTGATTTGAACTTGTGACTATAATTTATTTGTAGGACTAAAAGGAGTTAAAGTGTTCTAAGTCTCATACATCTTGAGCTTCCCTTTTTCTTCTGGCACGGTCTTCTCACCCTAAAACGAAGTCAGGCAGCATGCAAATCCCTTCGTTGCCACACACCACCCGCATAGCCTAATGCTTCTTGTTTGTACATCCTTTACAGAGCCAACATCATTGGAGTTGTTGCCGTTTCCTCACCTCCCTCATTACATGTCTGTAAATTCTGTGGACACTTTTACCTCTCACCTGATTGGTCCTCAGTAGCATTCAACAGTTCCTGACTCTTGAAACAGTTTCTTCCTTTGGCTTCTCTTCTATCATACATTCCAGGTTTCTCTCTATCTCTCTTGCTACTTACTGGCTTTCTTTGTTCATTCATCTTCCTCCTCTTGTATTTAACCAATAAATGTTAATATTTCTTCACCATACTCTTATCTTTGATTTCTGTATTGGTGTTTCTCAAGATATCTGTGGACCATTTGTTTCAAAATCACTTGAGAGTATTTGTTAAAAAGGCTTTTTCTTGAGGTATTTTCCAGGCCTACTCAATCAGGCTTTCTGGGATTGGAGACCAGGATTTGTAATCAGCCCTTGAGAAGACCTTTCAGCATGTTAAAGTTTAGGACTCTGCTTTATCTGTTCTCCCTAGGTAACATAGACTGTCTTAACTATAGCATATATAAGTTAATATGAATCATATTTATCATGTCATAAGTGACTATCTTATCAGTATCTCCAATCTAGATTGCTCTCTGAGTTCTGAGATTTATATACTAGGTTGTCCGTTTACATCTGTAAAGCCTCTTCTGATCATCCTTATTCTGGGAATGGGATCCACCATCTACCTAAAGCAAGCTGAGTGATCCTTGTCTTTTACTCATTCCTATCAATCTGCCTCTTGACTATTTTTATCATCTGTTTCCATCATGCCATCTATTCTGCCACTATTCTAGTGTGTGCTGTTCTCATCTTTTCTTGTTATATTACCATAGCTTCCTCGTTGTTCTTCCTGTACATATTCTGAGTGCACTTCCTTACATTTTTCTCCACACAGCAGCCACAGAGAAATGCACAAGTTTAGACATAGATTCTCCTGACTTTAAAATATTGAAGGACTTCCCATTGTCCTGGAGTAAAGTTCCCTAGCAGTTTCTGAGTCTCTGCTTTATATATCTTTACCTGTCTTCCCCTAATTCTCTGTGTCCTGACCATACTACAGTTCTGACATCCCCGTTCTCTCTTAGCTCAGAGCCTTTGCCCATTGTGTTCTCTCTGCATAAAAATTATTTCCCATTTGTTAGCTCAGCTGGCTCCTATTTATTTTCAAGTCTCAGCTTAAATGTCAGTTTCTCTGACTCTCAGATTAAGTCAGATCCATTTCTTTGTATAATACTATGCACTTAAATTACTCATTCAATATCAGTCTGCCCCAGATAGACTTTGTAAGTCTAGGTACCTGTATAAGTTCAGGGACCATGTCTGATTTTTTTCACTGCTATTTTCCTGGCATCTAGTTTAATGCCCCTGATTTGAAAAATATTTGTTGAGGGAATTTTTAAAAAATGCCTGAACCTATGTTGCATACAGTGTTTGTCTTGGAAGTTGTTTTAAATCTAACTCTGGGAGGTTTGAACTAAGAGAACTTAGTATTTATAACACAGATGTCCATAATCATGGCCAATATTGTGTGCTATGTGCCTGACAAGTATCTTATTTAATCTTTACAACATATTTGAGGAGTAATTATTCTTATTTATCCCCATTTAAAGATGTTTATAGATATAAATAGATACATAGAGAGGCTGAGTAACTTGCCTAATAACATACAACCAATAAATAGTAGAATCACAATAGACATGTGGGCCCTCTGGCTCAGGAGCCTAGACCCTAAACTCTGCTTTTTATTTTTATTTTTTAATTTTTATTGAGACATCATTGATATACACTCCTATGAAGGTTTCACATGAAAAACATTGTAGTTACTACATTCACCCATATTATCAAGTCCCCCCCCATACCCCACTGCAGTCACTGTCCATCAGAGCAGTAAGATGCCACAGATTCACTACTTGTCTTCTCTGTGCTACACTGTTTTCCCTGTGACCACCCCCCCCATACACCATGTGTACTAATCATAATACCCTTCAGTCTCCTTCTCCCTCCCTTCCCAACCCTCCCCCTTGGTAACCACTAGTTCCTTCTTGGAGTCTGTGAGTCTGCTGCTGTTTTGTTCCTTCAGTTTTACTTCATTGTTACACTGGACAAATGAGGGAAATCATTTGGTACTTGTCTTTCTCTACCTGGCTTATTTCACTGAGCATAATATCCTCCAGTTCCATCCATGTTGTTACAAATCTTAGGATTTGTTTTCTTCTTATGACTGAATAATATTCCATTGTATGTATGTACCACATCTTTATCCATTCATCTACTGATGGACACTTAGGTTGCTCCCAAATCTTGGCTATTGTAAATAGTGCTGCAATAAACAAAGGGGTGCATATGTCTTTTTTTGTTGTTGTTATCATTAATCTACAATTACATGAAGAACATTATGTTTACTAGGCTCCCCCCTTCACCAAGTCCACCCCCCCCCACCCCATTACAGTCACTATCCATCAGCGTAGTAAGATGCTGTAGAATCACTACTTGTCTTCTCTGTGTTGCACAGCTCTCCCAGGCTCCCCCCCTGCATTGTACATGCTAATCGTAATACCCCCTTTCTTTTTCCCTGCCCTTATCCCTCCCTTCCTACCCATCCTCCCCAGTCCCTTTCCTTTAGGTAACTGTTAGTCCATTCTTGGGTTCTGTATTTCTGCTGCTGTTTTGTTCCTTCAGTTTTTCTTTGTTCTTATACTCCACATATGAGTGAAATCATTTGATACTTGTCTTTCTCTGCCTGGCTTATTTCACTGAGCATAATACCCTCTAGCTCCATCCATGCTGTTGCAAATGGTAGGATTTGTTTTCTTCTTATGGCTGAATAATATTCCATTGTGTATATGTACCGCATCTTCTTTATCCATTCATCTACTGATGGACACTTAGGTTGCTTCCAATTCTTGGCTACTGTAAATAGTGCTGCGATAAACATAGGGGTGCATCTGTGTTTTTCAAACTGGGCTGCTGCATTCTTAGGGTAAATTCCTAGAAATGGAATTCCTGTGTCAAATGGTATGTCTATTTTGAGCTTTTTGAGGAACCTTCATACTGCTTTTGACAATGGTTGAACTAATTTACATTTTCACCAGTAGTGTAGGAGGGTTCCCCTTTCTCCATAACCTCGCCAACATGTGTTGTTGTTTGTCTTTTGGATGGTAGCCATCCTTACTGGTGTGAGGTGATATCTCATTGTGGTTTTAATTTGCATTTCTCTGATGACTAGTGATGTGGAGCATCTTTTCATGTGTCTGTTGGCCATCTGAATTTCTTCTTTGCAGAACTGTCTGTTCATCTCCTCTGGCCATTTTTTAATTGTTTTATTTGTTTTTTGTTTGTTGAGGTGGGTGAGCTCTTTATATATTTTGGACGTCAAGCCTTTATCGGATTGTCATTTACAAATATATTCTCCCATACCATAGGGTACCTTTTTGTTCTATTGATGGTGTCTTTTGCTGTACAGAAGCTTTTCAGCTTAATATAGTCCCACTTGTTCATTTTTGCTTTTGTTTTCCTTGCCCGGGGAGATATGTTCAAGAAGAGTTCACTCATGTTTATGTCTAAGAGATTTTTGCCTATGTTTTTTTCTAAGAGTTTTATGGTTTCATGGCTTACATTCAGGTCTTTGATCCATTTCAAATTTACTTTTGTGTATGGGGTTAGACAGTGGTCCAATTTCATTCTCTTACATGTAGCTGTCCAGTTTTGCCAGCACCATCTGTTGAAGAGACTGTCATTTCGCCATTGTATGTCCATGGCTCCTTTATCAAATATTAATTGACCATATATGTTTGGGTTAATTTCTGAAGTCTCTAATCTGTTCCACTGGTCTGTGGCTCTGTTCTTGTGCCAGTACCAAATTGTCTTGATTACTATGGCTTTGTAGTAGAGCTTGAAGTTGGGGAGTGAGATCCCCCCCACTTCATTCTTCTTTCTCAGGATTGCTTTAGCTATTTGGGGTCTTTGGTGTTTCCATATGAATTTTTGAACTATTTGTTCCAGTTTGTTGAGAATGTTGCTGGTAATTTGACAGGGATTGCATCAAATCTGTATATTGCTTTGGGCCGGATGGCCATTTTGACGATAATTAATTCTTCCTAGTCAAGAGCATGGGATGAGTTTCCATTTGTTAATGTTCCCTTTTATTTCTCTTAAGAGTGTCTTGTAGTTTTCAGGGTATAGGTCTTTCACTTCTTTGGTTAGGTTTATTCCTAGGTATTTTATTCTTTTTGATGCAATTGTGAATGGAGTTGTTTTCCTGATTTGTCTTTCTATTGGTTCATTGTTAATGTATAAGAAAGCCACAGATTTCTGTGTGTTGATTTTGTATCCTGCAACTTTGCTGTATTCCGATATCAGTTCTAGTAGTTTTGGAGTGGAGTCTTTAGGGTTTTTTATGTACAATATCATCTCATCTGCAAATAGTGACAGTTTAACCTCTTCTTTACCAATTTGGATTGGTTGTATTTCTTTGTTTTGTCTAATTGCCATGGCCAGGACCTCCAGTACTATGTTAAATAACAGTGGGGAGAGTGGACATCCCTGTCTTGTTCCCGATCTCAGAGGAAAAGCTTTAAGTTTCTCGCTGTTCAGTATGATGTTGGCTGTGGGTTTATCATATATGGTCTTTATTATGTTGAGGTACTTGTCCTCTATTCCCATTTTGCTGAGAGTTTTTATCATGAATGGATGTTGAATTTTGTCAAATACTTTTTCAGCATCTATGGAGATGATCATGTGGTTTTTGTTCTTCTTTTTGTTGATGTGGTAGATGATGTTGATGGATTTTCTAATGTTGTACCATCCTTGCATCCCTGGGATGAATCCCACTTGGTCATGGTGTATGATCCTTTTGATATATTTTTGAATTTGCTTTGTGAATATTTTATTGAGTATCTTTGCATCTACATTCATCAGAGGTATTGGTCTGTAATTTTCTTTTTTGGTGGGGTCTTTCCTGGTTTTGGTATTAAGGTGATGTTGGCTTCATAGAATGAGTTTGGGAGTATTCCCTCCTCTTCTATTTTTTGGAAAACTTTAAGGAGAATAGGTATTATGTCTTCTCTGTATGTCTGATAAAATTCCGAGGTAAATCCGTCTGGCCCGGGGTTTTTTTTCTTGGGTAGTTTTTTGATTACCGTTTCAATTTCTTTGCTCCTAATTGGTTTGTTTAAATTTTGTGTTTCTTCCTTGGTCAGTCTTGGAAGGTTGTGTTTTTCTAGGAAGTTGTCTATTTCTTCTAGGTTTTCCAGCTTGTTAGCATATAGGTTTTCATAGTAGTGTTTAATAATTCTTTGTATTTCTGTGGAGTCTGTCACGATTTTTCCATTCTCATTTCTGATACTGTTGATGTGTGTTGATTCTCTTTTTCTCTTAATAAGTTTGGCTAGAGGCTTATCTATTTTGTTTATTTTCTCAAAGAACCAGCTCTTGGTTTCATTGATTTTTTCTATTGTTTTATTCTTCTCAATTTTATTTATTTCTTCTCTAATCTTTATTATGTCCCTCCTTCTGCTGACTTTAGGCCTCATTTGTTCTTCTTTTTCCAGTTTCTATAATTGTGATGTTAGACTATTCATTTGGGGTTGTTATTCCTTCTTTAAGTGTGCCTGGATTGCTATATACTTTCCTCTTAAGACTGCTTTCACTGCATCCCCCGAAGTTGGGGCTTTGTGTTGTTGTTGTCATTTGTTTCCATATATTCCTTTATCTCTATTTTAATTTGTTCGTTGATCCATTGATTATTTAGGAGCATGTTGTTAAGCCTGCTTGTGTTTGTGAGCCTTTTTGTTTTCTTTGTAGAATTTATTTCTAGTTTTATACCTTTGTGGTGTGAAAAGTAGGTTGGTAGAATTTCAATCTTTTGGAGTTTACTGAGGCTCTTTTTGTGAGCTAGTATGTGGTCTGTTCTGGAGAATGTTCCATGTGCACTTGAGAAGAATGTATATCCTGTTTCTTTTGGATGTAAAGTTCTGTAGATGTCTATTAGGTCCATCTGTTCTACTGTGTTGTTCAGTGCCTCCATGTCCTTACTTATTTTCTGCCCGGTGGATCTATCCTTTAGGGTGAGTGGCGTGTTGAAGTCTCCTAAAATGAATTCATTGCAGTCTATTTCCCCCTTTAGTTCTGTTAGTATTTGTTTCACATATGCTGGTGCTCCTGTGTTGGGTGCATATATATTGAGAATGGTTATAGCCTCTTGTTGGACTGAGCCCTTTATCATTATGTAATGTCCTTCTTTATCTCTTGTTACTTTCTTTGTTTTGAAGTCTATTTTGTCTGATACTAATACTGCAACCCCTGCTTTCTTCTCTCTGTTGTTTACCTGAAATATGTTTTTCCATCCCGTGACTTTTAGTCTGTGCATGTTTTTGGGATTGAGGTGAGTTTCTTGTAAGCAGCATAAAGATGGGTCTTGCTTTTTTATCCATTCTATTACTCTGTGTCTTTTGATTGGTGCATTCAGTCCATTTACATTTAGGGTGACTATTGAAGGATATGTACTTATTGCCATTGCAGGCTTTAGGTTCGTGGTTACCAAAGGTTCAAGGTTAGCTTCTTTAGTATCTTACTGCCTAACTTAGCTCACTTACTGAGCTGTTATATATACTGTCTGGAGATTCTTTTCTTCTCTCCCTTCTTATTCCTCCTCATCCATTCTTTATATGTTGGTTGTTATATTCTGTGCTCTTTCTTGTTTCCTTTAACTGCTTTTAGTGGGTAGTTGATTTTATTTTTTGCCTTTAGTTAGTATTTGGTTGGTCTGCTTTCTTTGCTGTGATTTTATTTTCTCTGGTGACATCTGTTTAGTCTTAGGAATGCTCCCATCTAGAGCAGTCCCTCTGAAATACCCTGTAGAGGTGGTTTGTGGGAAGCAAATTCCCTCAGATTTTGCTTGTCTGGCAATTGTTTAATCCCTCCTTCATATTTAAATGATAATCATGCTGGATACAGTATTCTTGGTTCAAGGCCCTTCTGTTTCATTGCAGTAAATATATCATGCCATTCTCTTCTGGCCTGTAAGGTTTCTGTTGACAAGTCTGATGATAGCCTGATGGGTTTTCCTTTATAGGTGACCTTTTTCTCTCTAGCTGCCTTTAAAACTCTGTCCCTGTCCTTGATCTTTGCCATTTTAATTATTATGTGTCTTGGTGTTGTCCTCCTTGGGTCCTTTCTGTTGGGAGTTCTGTGTATTTCCGTGGTCTGTTTGATTATTTTCTCCCCCAGTTTGGGGAAGTTTTCAGTAATTATTTCTTCAAAGACACTTTCTATCCCTTTTTCTCTCTCTTCTTCTTCTGGTACCCCTATAATACGGATATTGTTCCTTTTTTGATTTTTCACACAGTTCTCTTAATATTGTTTCATTCCTGGAGATCCTTTTCTCTCTCACTGTGTCAGCTTCTATGCATTCCTGTTCTCTGGTTTCTATTCCATCAATGGCCTCTTTCATCTTATCCATTCTGCTTATAAATCCTTCCAGAGTTTGTTTCACTTCTGTAATCTCCTTCCTGGCATCTGTAATATCCCTCTGGACGTCTGTAATCTCCCTTCGGACTTCATCCCTTAGCTCTTGTATATTTCTCTGCATCTCCGTCAGCATGTTTATGATTTTTATTTTGAATTCTTTTTCAGGAAGACTGATTATTTCTGTCTCCTTCTCTGGTGTTTTCTCTGTTATCTTTGTCTGCCTATAATTTTGTCTTTTCATGGTGATAGAGATCGTTTGCAGAGCTGGCATGAGTGATGGCTGGAAGAACTTCCCTTCTTGTTGGTTTGTGGCCTTTCTCTCCTGGGAGAACAGCAACGTCTAGTGGCTTGTGCTGGGCAGCTGCACGCAGAAAGGGCTTCCGATTCTTGCCCGGCTGCTATGGAGTTTATCTCCGCTGTTGCTGTGGGCGTGGCCTGCCTCCGGCCGCTGCTCCAAAATGGTGGAGCCGCATTGGAGGGGGAACGCCTGGGAGGATATTTATTTCCGTGAGGGGCCTCTGTGCTCCCTGCTGCCCAGGGGGTTAGAGTGCCTAGAGTTCCCTAGATTCCCTGCTGCCAGACTAAGTGTCCCAGAACGCTTCCGTCCCACTGTGGGGTCCCTGTCCCTTTAAGACTTCCAAAAAGCACTCACTTGTCTTTGTCCCAGGTGCGCCATCTGCAGGGACCCGCTCACAGGTCTTACTGTCCTGTTTCCCTAGTTTTCAGCTCCCCATGCATGCACTGTGTCTTCGCTCTGGTGCGGTTGGCTAGGGCTGGCTATTTAGCAGTCCTGGGCCCACTCTCCCTCCCCACTCTGACTCCTCTCCTCCCGCCCGGAGCTGGGGTGTGGGGCACTCGGGCCCTGCTGGGCTGGGGCTTGTATCTTACCCCCTTTGCGAGGCGCTGGGTTCTCGCAGGTGTGGATGTGGTCTGGCTGTTGTCCTGTGTCTTCTGGTCTCTCTTTTAGGAAGAGTTTTCTTTGTTGTTTTTTCAAAAATATATGTGGTTTTGGGAGGAGATTTCCACTGCTCTACTCACGTCACCATCTTGGCTCCACCCCTGTATAACTTTTTATAATGGTTATTATATAGATAATGTTATATATACATTGGTTAACACAGTCTACTGATTTTTTTCCAGTTGAAGTAGTGTAGAAACATTACCTCCCTTTCTAGCTATTTATCTTTCTCATTTTTATAATATATTGTCTTAAATATTTTCTCTATATCCATTTAGAACCTTTCACACAATATTATGAATTTTACTTTAACCATTAAATGTAAGAAACTCAAGAAAGGAATGTCTGTTATATTTACCCTTATTTTTGCTTATCATATTTTTTCTTCTTTCCCGATGTTCCAACGTCCCTTCCTTTATTGTTTTCTTTCTGTTTAGAGTACTTTCATTAGCCTCTATTTGGGAGTAGTTTTGTTGGCAGTTGAGAATGTCTTGATTTCCCCTTCATTCCTGAAGGATAGTCCACTGGATTTAGATTTATGGGTTGACAGTTATTTTATTACAGTGTGTGAAAAACTTTGCCACTTCCTTTGGACTTCTTGGTTTCTGATAATAAATCCATCTATTCAAATGTTTTTCCCTATAGCTAATGTGTTGTCCCTCTTCTGCCACTTTTAAGGATTTTTTTTCTTTAGTTTTTAGAAGTTGAATATCTTTGGTGTGGATTTTTTTAGATTTATCCTGTCAGGATAAATCTGTGTTTATGTCTTTTTCCAAATTTTGGACATTTTCAACCATTTGAGTAGTTTCAACCATTTGAGTATCTTTGAGTAGTTTTTTAGTCTTCCCCTCTTTCTTCTCTCCTTCTGAGACACAAATGTTTGATATTTTGTTATAGTCCAACAGGTCTCTGAGTCTCTGTTCACTTTTTTTCCCCCACCTATTCTCTCCTTCAGATTGGAAACTTCTTTTGTTATTTCTTTCTTCCATTTCTTTCCCCTGAACCCTCTATTCTGTTGTTTAGTCCATGCTTTGAGTTAAAAATCTTTTCATTTATTGTGTTTTTCAGTTCTAAAATTTCCATTTGCTTTTTATGTCTTTTTCTTTGATGACACTTACTATATTTTCATTATTTCAAGATTGCTCATTACTTATTGAATCACTTTTATGATGGCTGCTTTAAAAATCTTAGATCATTCTGGCATCTCTGGCATCTTAGTGTTGGCATCTATTGATTATCACTTTTTTAATTCAATTTGAGATCTTTCTGGTTCTTGGTAGGATTTGTGATTTTCTTTTGAAACCTAGACATATTAGGTGTTTTATGTGCTGAGACTCCAGATCTTATTTAAAATTTGTTTTAGCTGCTTTCTTCTGATATTGTGGTAAAAAGGCAAGGGGAGAGTTGCCATTTTCTTACTGCAGGGTGGGGGTAAACATCCAGGTTCCCCACTCAGTCTCCATTATACCTAATAGGGAATGCTGCTCCTCACTGCTGGACAGAGATGGGAGTTTTTCCTTCTTATTAGGCTTTTGCTGATGTGTCACTGGCTAGTTAGGGTAGGAATGCTTCGGTACTGTGCCCTGTGTGGTTGCAGTTGACACCATGGTGACAGCTGGATTGGGCATTGATGAAATTTCTAATTCCCTTAAATTTCCTCTGACATCAGCCCAGTGAGGCCACATTACATAATCTCCACTGACACTCTCCACTGGGGAAGAGGAAGGGGTTTGTTACTGGCTTATTGTGATTGAAAGTTCTGACTTTCTTAGCTTTCTCTGATAACACCCCACTTCGGGGAGGGTTTTCCAGAAAAACAGAACCAATAGGATGGATGGATGGATATAGATATAGATATATGAGAAGTAACATAAGGAATTAGCTCATGTGATTATAGAAGCTGAGAAGTCCCAAGATCTGCATGTGGCTGACTGGAGACCCAGGAAAGCTAATGTGTGGTTTCAGTCCAATTCTAAAGGCCTGATGAGTGAGTGAATCAACTCAGGAGAACTAATGATGTAGTTCTAGTCTGAAAGTTGCAGGATTGAGATCCAAGAAGAGCAGATGTTTCAGCATTAGGGAGGGCAATCTGCTTTACTCAGTGTGCTAATTCATGTGTTAATCTCATCCAAAAACACAGACACATCAAAATAATGTTTGACCAAATGTCTAGGCACCTTGTAATCCAGCAAAGTTGACACATCTAGGTTGAAAACTAACCATCTCAGTAGGCATGGGCCCAGTTTTTTTCTGTGGTGTTTGGCCAGAGTAGAGCAGATATTTCTAAAAGTTTTTTTTTCTCTTTTGCCAGATTCTTCAGTTTCTGTTTTTTTGACTAGATAATAAGCTTTTTGTTGGACCTTTTTTTTTTAGTTTTGCCTATAAACATTTCCAAGTTGCCAGCGTTTTCAGCTCCAAGTCTGGGATATATGGTTAAAAAGGACCCAGAGAGCACCCCACCATGTTGTGCCTTTGGTCTTAGATCCTTGCTGATTTGCTTTCTTCTCTCCTCCTTTCAGAATCTTATGTTTGTCTTGTATATATTGTTCAGGGTTTATAGTTGCGCTAATTGGAGGAATAGGGAAAAATATATCCTATCATCCTATCCATTCCTGGAAGTGGAAATCTCCTATTTATACTCTTTTGAAGGCATTTCAAGGTCCCTCGGATAAAGAAAGAGAAAGTGAGCAGGAATCTGGAATTGAAGATGGTGAGAGAGTTTAGGCTAAAAGATTAAGAAGTACTGCAGGGAATGGGAGTTAGCAAGTGGCAAATAGTAGCAGAGGTCTACAAAGAAGTAAAGTTTACACGTGCATTCTAGTGTAATTGTATTGGATTTCTTACTTACAAGAGTGACAAAAGTAAACCACTTGTAATCTTGCCAAAATTCTTAAATACTTTTATCTCATTTCTCTGCTTAAATCCCCTTCAGTGGTCTTACATTAACTCAGAATAAAGTTCAGAATCCTGCACATTGCCCCTTCCTTATCAAGTGCCTATCTCCCCTTTCTGTGTTCTGGTCACACTGTCTTTCAGCTCCTCATGGTTCTATGCTGTCTCTTACATCTGGACTTTCCCACAAGCTATTATTACCTCTTACTGGATGGTGCATTTTCCCCTACAATTTAGTTGGTTAATGCTGTCTTACAGATATCCATTTAAATGTCACATTCTCAGAAAGACATACTTAGGTTAGACTGCCTTGCTGTAAGTTTCTGTGGCATTCTATATTTCCCCTCCCCTCTCTTAACTTTAATCATGCTTCATTGTTACTACTTTTCAGAAATCTTTGTACTAGAACATAAGCTATGCCTGTTTTCTTAAATGTGCATCATTAATACTACCAATGCTCCTGGTCCATAGTAGATGCTTTATATAGATATGGTTCAACACAAAAGTGTTTTTTGTGTTTCCTTTTCTATGTGTCCTAGCCATTTATATTTCCATAGAATTGAGATTAATAGTACGTTGTTGTGGTGCCTGCACTGTTATTTTTTAAACATTCAATTAAAAAATTTTAGATCAGCTATACATTCATATGATTTAAAAATCAAGAAGTATAAAAATGTATACCATGAAAAGCTGGCCTACAACCCTTATGCTATCTGCCCAGTTTCCACCTGCCTGTCACTGTTGTTATTAAGTTTGTATGTATATTTTCAGATTTTGTTTACATAAAAACAAGCAAATACAAACATATTTAACCACCTATATATTCATATTTCTTTCTTCTTTAACCAAATAATAGAAAACTATATTTGTGATGTTTTAGTGTTTCACTTAGTATACTTGCAAATCTTTTTATATTGGTTCACAGAGAGTGTCTTATTATAGACAAAAATCCCTAATGAACACAGATGCAGAACTCCTCAATAAAATATTAGCAAACCGATCTCAAAAATACATTAAAAGGATCATTCAACATGACCAAGTGGGATTTATTTCAGGGAAGCAAGGATGGTTTAACATCTGCAATTATATTAAGGAGACACACCTCATTAGTGAAGGCTAAAAACCATATGGTTATCTCAACAGACACTGAAAAACATTTGACAAAATTCACCATCCATTTATGGTAAAAACTCTCAACAAAGTGGGTGCAGAGGGCACCTACCTCAATGTACTACAGGCTATATACACAGCAGACCCACAGCTAACATCATACTCAATGGTGAGAAGCTAAAAGCTTTTCCTCTAAGATCAGGAACAAGACAAGGATGCCCACTTTCACCACTATTATTCAACACAGTGCTGGAAGGCCTAGCTATAGCAATCAGACAAGAAAAAGAAATAAAAGGCATCCAAATTGGTAATGAAGAGATAAAATTGTCACTATATCCAGATGACAAGATTCTATATCGGGGAAACCCTAAAGACTCCACCAAAAAAGTGTCAGAACCAATAAATGAATTCAGTATAATTGTAGGATACAAAATCAGTATACAGAAATGTATTGCATTTCTATGTACAAATAATGAACAGAAAGAGAAATATGTCAATCCCATTTACAGTTGCATCAAAAAGAATAAAATACCTAGCAATAACTCTAACCAAGGAGGCAAAAGACCTGTACTCTGAAAACTATAAGACACGTTGATGAAAGCAACTGAAGAAGGTGCAAATAAATGGAAAGCTATTCCATGTTCATGGATAGGAAGAATTAATATTGTCAAAATGACCATCCTGCCCAAAGCAATCTACAGACTCAGTACAATCCTTATCAAAATACAAATGGCATTTTTCACCGAACTAGAGTAAATAATCCTAAAATTTGTATGGAACCACAATAAAAAACCCTGAATAATATAAGTAATCTTGGGAAAGAAGAATAAGCTGGGGGTATCATGTTCCCTGATTTCAAACTATACTGCAAAACTATAGTAAACAAAACAGTATGGTTCTGGCATTAAGAACAGATACATAGACCAATGGAAGAGAATAGAGAGCCTAGAAATAAACCCACGATTATATGGCCAATTAATATATGACAAAAGAGCCAAGACTATGCAATGAGGAAAACACAGTCTCTTCAATAAATGGTGTTGGGAAAACTGAAAAACTACACACAAAATAATGAAGCCAGGTCTCTGTCTTACACCATACACAAACTCAAAATGGACTAAAGGTCAAAATATAAGACCAGAAACCATAAAGTCCTAGAGGTAAGCACAGGCAGTACACTCTTGAACATTAGCATTAACAGTCTTTTTCTGGATATGTCTCCTCAGGCAAGGGAAACAAAAGCAAAAGTCAACAAGGAAGACTACATCAAACTAAAAATCTTTTG
Organism: Manis pentadactyla; assembly: GCF_030020395.1. NCBI lineage: Eukaryota > Metazoa > Chordata > Mammalia > Pholidota > Manidae > Manis > Manis pentadactyla. The sequence continues at coordinate 114,983,254 of NC_080019.1, forward strand.
GCTATCAAAGGAAACCATTAACAAAACAAAAAGGCAACCTACTGAATGGAAGAAGATGCTTGCAAATTATATATCTGAAAAGGGATTAATATCCAGAATATATAAAGAACTCACACAATTCAACATGAAAAAAACAAATAATCTCATGAAAATATGGGCAGAGGACCTGAATAACCATTTCTGTAAAGAAGACATACGATGGCCAACAGACACATAAAATATGCTCAACATCACTAATATTAGGGAAATGCAAATCAAAACCATGAGTTTTCACCTAGAATAGATAGTACCAAAAAAAAAAATCAGAATGGCTGATATCAAAAAAACAAGAAATAACAAGTGGTGGCAGGGGTGTGGAGAAAAGGGAATCCTCATACACTGTTGGTGGGAATGTAAATTGATGCAGCCACTATGGAAAACAGTGTGGAGATTTCCCAAAAAATCTAAAAATAGAAATACTGTACAACCCAGTAATTCCACTTCTGGGAATTTACCCAAAGAAAACAAAATCACTAATTCAAAAAGATATATGCACCCGTGTGTTTACTGCAGCATTATTTACAATAGCCAAGATATGGAAGCACCCTAAGTGTGATTGGTAAATGAATGAATAAAGAAGTGGTACATATGTACAATGGAATATCAGGCGTAAAAAGAACAAAATCTTGCCATTTATGACAACATGGGTGGACCTAGAGGGCATTATGCTAAGTGAAATAAGTTAGACAGAGAAAGACAAATACCATATGATTTCATTTATTTGTGGAATCTGAAAAACAAAACAAATGAACAAACAAACCAAAAAAGAAAAATAGACTCACAAACACAGAGAACAGACTGGTGGTGGTTGTAGAGCAGGTGGGTGGGGGCATGGGTCATGTATGTGAAGTGTTTTTTTTAGGTTAAAAAAAAGTGTCATTCTTTTTGGTAGTTGCATATTATTCCTTTGTTTTTTGGACACTATTGTAAATGGTATTTTTTTGTCCTAATTACAACTTGTTTATAGAAATGCAGTTGATTTTAATGTATTGATCTTCTATCCTGCAGTCTTGCTAAATTTACTAATTAATTCTAATAATTTTTATTCATTCCACCAGATTTTCTCGATAGAAAGTCAGGTAGTCTGTGAATACAGACAGAATTTCTTTTTTTCTGATCTAGATGCCTTTTATTTCTCTTTCTTGCCTTTTAATATTGGCCCTAGTATGGTTTCCAATATGATGTTGAATAGAAATGGTGAAAGTTCATATTGTTGTCCTGTTCCGGTGTTAGTAAAGCAGCAGTTTTTGATTTATAAATATGCTAGCTTTAGGTTTTCAAAAGTGTTGTTTCCCAGACTGAGGAAGTTCTAATCTTAATTTCCTAAGATCTTTTTTTTTTCAGTAATGAATGTCATTGGCTTCTGTCAAATTCTTTTTCTGTGTTGATTGAGACCATATAGTTTTTCTTTTCTTCATTTGTTATTATGGTGAGTTATATTGATTGATTTTTGAATGTTAAGTCAACCCTGCATATTTAGAATAAATTCACTTTGTCATGACATATTTCCCTTTTTATGTGAACATCTGTGTTCATGAGGATTATTACCTGTTTTCCTCTTTTCTTGTAATGTTTTTGTGTGATTTTTGGTATTTGAGTAATGTTGGCCTTATAGATTTAGTTGTAAATTATTCCCTCTTTTTCAGTGTTATGAAAGAGTTCGTGCAGAATTTTTTTTTTTGGTATCATTAATCTACAATTACATGAAGAGCATTATGTTTACTAGGCTCCCCCCTTCACCAAGTCCCCCCACATACCCCTTCACAGTCGTTTGTGCAGAATTGATATTGTTTCTTCATTAAATGTTTAATACAATTCACCATTGAAAGTATCAAGGGCTTTAGTTTTCTTTGTAGGGAAGTTTTTAACTACAAATGCAATGTCTTAGAAGATTATGTATTTCTCCTACCTTTTTCTTCTTCAGGGGGTATTGGCATTTTCTATCTAAATAAATTTGGCCATTTCATCTAAGTTGTGAAAAATATTGGCAAAAAGTTGCTCATTCATTTTTATTACCCTTTTTGTATGTGGAAAATCTATTGTAATGTCAACTCTGTCACTCTGTTTTGTTAATTTCTGAATTAATTCTGTTGTGCTCAGAGAACATACTGTGTATGACTTGAATCTTTATAAGTTTGAAACTTGTTTTATGGCCTAACATATATCTTCTATCTTAATAAATGTTCTGTGTACTTGAGAAAAAGGTACTGCTGTTGGATGGCATGTTTTACAGTGTCAGTTTGTAGACTTCTTTATTAAGGCTATTGTTTCAGTGTATATCACTTTAATTATTGTCTATATATAATCTTCAATTTTCATATTCCTTCTTGAAGAATATTAGAGCTTATTTTTTATGTGAAAGGAGCATTTTATTTTCTGCTATGTGGTTATTTTCTAGTGTTATTGTATTGTGATCAGATAATGTTTTATGTAGTGTTTCTACTTTTGAAGTTTATTTAGATTTTCTTTATGGCCCAGTCAATGATCAGTTTTTGGTAGTATTCCATAAGCACTTGAACAGTGATTTGTGTATTTAGACAGAAATTTAGTTCATCATCAGTCAGATTTTTAAAATTATCAAGTCTTCCAAACTCTCTCCCAATTTTGTCCACCCAATTTCTCATGGACCGTGAGAAGTAAAGTACCCTGTTATAGTGCTCTTTTCTTTATTTTTCCTTCCATCTTGTGCTTTATGAATGTTAGCACTATATAATATAGTATGTACTATAGCTGACTCTTGAACAACACAGGGGTTAGGGGTGCTGACCCCCGTACAATTGAAAATCCATATATAAACTGTGTATGACTCTCCCAAAACTTAACTATTAATAGTCTACTGTTGAACAGAAGTCTTACCAATAACATAGTTAACTAACACTTATTTTGTATGTTATATGTATTATGTACTATATTCTTATAATACTTTAAGCTAGAGAAAAGAAAATGTTTTTCCAAGTTGTCAAAAGTCTCCAAAATTTTTTCCAGTGTATTTATTCAAAATATCCCTGTGCAAATGGAGCCATGCAGTTCAGACCTGTGTTGTTCAAGGGTCAGCTGTTTATAGTAATTTGACATACAGAAATAGGAAATTTATATTCATTATGATTTACTCATTTAATGCCTGTTAGCCTGGGTTTTACTTTACCGGATAGAAAGATCACAACCCCTAATTTTTCTTTGCATGGCATATCTTTGCCTATCCTTTTGTTTTCAATGTTTCTGGAGCACTGTATTTTTATCTGTTTCTTGTTTACTACACAGGATTGGGGGTTTGTTTTTGAGACTTTAGATTTTTGTTTCTTATGGATTTAATCTGAAAATCTTAAGTGAGTTAAGCCAAATAAATTTTGTTTTAAGAAAGCCTTTTACCCCTTACTCTATTTTTTATTTGTGCATATACTTCTGATATTTAGGAATGTGTATTTTATTCCAATGATTACCTTTATTATATAGTTCCCTTGATCCTCTATTTCCTTGGATGTTGTTCCTTGCTATCTTCAGTCTTGGTTTTCCAGATCCTCCCATCATCAAACCACTGGAATGATCTGTCTAAATGTGTGAATCTGATGGTTTCACTCTCCATTAACCCCTGTGTATATTCATAGCACTTATTACTAGGCTAGGTACTTAATTATTTATTTCTTGCCTTTAATCATTTTAAATATATTTAATTGTTTCTGATAATTAAAATATTTGAGGTTTTAGGTGTCTACTCCTATTATTTATAGTTTCTGTTGATGTTCACTCATGGTGCATTATTTCATGAGGTGCTTTAAAATTGTTTTATTTTGGGTACATCTTCAGTGGGACCTTATCAGTAGGACTTAACTTTGCCTGTGGTAAGTACTGTCTCTGGAGAGATTTTGAATTTGCTTCTTTCAAGGTGCCCCAAGAGTATCCTCTTTCAGAATCACTTTTTATGTTAATTTCTTGGCTTGATTGTTCCTACACTGAGGAGATAGTGTAAATTCAAATCCCAAATCCACCTCTGGCAGGATCATGATTATGGATTTTACGGAGTGCAGATTTACCCCGAATATGTCCAGGCTGAGACAACCTTTTTTGTTATCTTTCTATGCATAAAGGCAGATATTTTTTCCCCTATTTCCCTTTCACTAAGGATGCATCTTTTTCAAGAATCCTGGCATTAGGTGGCTCCTTGCTTCAGTTCTTTATATTACAAGGTCTAAGGCTTCAGCTTCTTTCAGGAATTAAAACCCAAGCTCTTATGTGACCAACAAATGTATGACAGTGTCAGTGACAGCTCAGGGCTTATTGCTTTGGTTTTCAGTTCCCTTTTCACTTTTAGGCTCTGGGTGTTGCCCTTCCTCTCTTGGGAGCTCTGCTGTGTATTGTAAAAACATATTAATTAAAACTTCCCCAGCATTTCTAGGGAGGTTATTTTTTCCTCCAGATTATCTGGTGCTCTATATTCGCATTCAGGGTTGTGACTTGATAGCGCTAACACTTTTCCGTGTTTTTAGTTCCTCTTTCTGAAAAATCTAAGATTTTAAATCTCGTTATAAAAAATACTGAAGTCTAAAGGAAGCAGAATGGGTGAGTCAGGGATAGCTTTATAATTCTTTCAGGATTGTAGGTCCTTCTGATATCTCTCTCTCTCTCAATAATAAGGGTTCCTCAGTTTTGTTCTTTTTTTTGAATAAGTATTGGCATATAGTATTCTCTTCTTCATATAGTGCCTTCTCCCTCTTGATGGGAGTTGTTTCTGCCCAAAGCCAAGGCTTTCAAGAATTTTTTAAAAAGGAAACTATTTCTTTGCACTCAGCGGAAAATGAAACAGTACTGCTAAGAATCTAATACTTGGTTACTTGGCAATTTCCTGTCATAAAAAGCTACTGTCTCTCCCTCAAACTGTTTCTCCTGAAAAAGGGCAAAATTATGGGTTGCCATGCAGTTGATATGAGCCTATACATGATGAACTTAAAGCAGTCAAAATATTATGAAACAGTAGTTGAATCAACCTTAAAGTAGCTGGTTTGGAGAACTGTGACAAAAGATGGACAACTTTAATCAACTGAACCACCAACAAGCCAACTATATCCTATTCTCAGTTTGATGTATTTTCTTCTGTTTTTTTTTTTAACTTGGAAGTTTCCTCTTCAAAGTTGTGAGATAGATTTATGTTTTCTACCTCATGTTTATTTGATGTTATTGTAAGCTCTCTATAAACTTACATATCTACATAAATTCTATTTAAGTAGTAAATTTACTTAACTATTTTTCCCATGTTGCATATGTAATTTCTTCCTCTCCTTCCCCTCCTGCTTCTGTTATAGAGCTGCAGGGCACACATTAATGCATTATCAAATTTTTTTTCTTAAATATATTTAGGATAAATTTCTACATAGAATTACTGGGTAAAGTTGTTTTTGCATTTTTAAAACTTTTGACACATAGTGCCAAATTGCTTACCAAAAGCATGATACAAAATTATATTCTTCCATAACCTAACAGTATCTTAAGCAGACCACTTCCGTTATGTGTTGTATCTAACCAGTGGGTCATTGGGATGTGGTGCTAATGCTTTCTTTATGGTTTCTCCACAGGATATGGTACCCATTATAGTTGATTACTGCCTTCTGCTGCAACGAAAGTGAGTATACATTGCCTGTCAGATTCAATTACTTTGAGCCCAGGTTGCTGCTTGCTTATGTTACAATTTACTGTTATGAATTCTTTGAATTTGGATAGGTTTTTAAAAGAAAATTATTTACAGACATTTAATTCTTTAACAATTTTCAGTCTGCTTTCCTAATAAAATTAAGTTTTCTGAACTACATGCTGTTGAGTGTATCATGTCTCTATTTGTGTGGCAGAATACTGGAGGTGAACATAGCTAACAAGAGAGCAATACTACTTAAAGGTCTTAAAAGTAAAAGTGTCTGATTCATGTACTATATATATAAGTTTTTGTGAACCATCACCAACACATGTTATTACAGACCACTCCAAAAAAGGCAAGAGTCATAGTGCTTCTGGAGTGTTGGTTTTTAGATCATTTTTGTTTAAAAGAAATCAGTATAAGTAAACTTTTGATTCAGCTTTGTTGGTTTAAATAGTAACCATATAAATTGACCTGTGCTATTCACATTTTTTTCACATTTATAATAATAGTATTTCCTTACATGCCAGGTATGGTCCTAAGCCTTTTACATTAATTTATCTCATTTTTATAATACTGAGATAGACTTTAATATCTTCATTTTACATAGGAGGTTCCAGAAGTAGAAAGCCATTAAATAACTTGCCAAAGTGCACTCACACTTCTGAGGAACAAAGAAGGCATTCTAACATAGGAAGTCAGCTCCTGGGCTCTTGCTCTTTATTATTTTTTTTCATTGAAGTATAGTTGATATACAATATTATATTGGTTTAAGGTGTACAACATAATGATTTGACAATTACATAAATTACAAAATGGTCACCACAATAAGTGTAGTTACCGTCTGTCACCATACAAAGTTATTACAATATTATTGACTATATTCCCTATGCTGTACTTTTCATCCCTGTGACCTATTTATTTATTTATTTTTAAATTTTTTATTAAGGTAGGATTGATGTACACTCTTATGAAGGATTCACATGAAAAAACAATGTGGTTACTACATTTACCCATATTATCAAGTCCCCACCCATATCCCAATGCAGTCACTGTCCATCAGTGTAGTAAGATGCCAGAGATCCACTATGTCCCTTCTCTGTGCTATACTGTTCTCCTCTGATCCCCCACACCATGTGTACTAAACATAATTCCCCACAATCCCCTTCTCCCTCCCTCCCCACCCACCCTCCCACACCCCTCCCTTTGGTAACCACTAGTCCCTTCTTGGAGTCTCTGAGTCTGCTGCTATTTTGTTCCTTCAGTTTTGCTTCATTGTCATACTCCACAAATGAGGGAAATCATTTGGCATTTGTCTTTCTCCACCTGGCTTATTTCACTGAGCATAATATCCTCCAGCTCCATCCATTTTGTTGCAAATGGTAGGATTTGTTTCTTTCTTATGGCTGAATAGTATTCCATTGTGTATATGTACCATGTCTTCTTTATCCATTCATCTACTGATGGACACTTAGGTTGCTTCCATATTTTGGTTATTATAAAAAGTGCTGCGATAAACATAGGGGTGCATATGTCTTTTTGGATCTGAGAAGTTGTATTCTTTGGGTAAATTCCAAGGAATGGGATTCCAGTGACCTATTTATTTTATAATTGGAAGGTCATACCTCTTTATCTCCTTCACTTTTTTCACCCAGTTTCCTCACTTGCCTTCCCTTATGGCAACCACCAGTCTGTTCTCTGTGTTTATGCATCTGTTTCTATTTTGCTTATTTGTTCATTTGTCTTATTTTTTAGATTCCTCATAAAAGTGAAATCATATGGCATTTGTCTTTCCCTGTCTGACTTACTTCACTTAGTGTAATGCCCTCTAGGTCCATCTATGTTGTCACAAATGTCAAGATTTTGTTCTTTTTTATGATTGAGTAATATTCCATTGTGTATATGTACCACATCTTCTTTAGCCATTCATCCATTGATAGACACTTAGGTTGTTTCCATATCTAGGCTGTTGTAAATAATGCTGCAGTAAACATAGGGGTGCATATATCTTTTTGAATTAATGATTTTATTTTCTTCAGGTAAATACCAAGAAGTGGAATGGTATTTGATATGTGGAATGGGTTGAATCGTATTTCTATTTTGAATTTTTTGAGGAGCCCCCACACTGTTTTCCATAGTGGCTGCACCAATTTACATTTTTCCCAACAGTACATGAGGGTTCTCTTTTTTGTCACATCCTTACTAGCATTTGTTGTTTCTTGTCTTTTGATATTAGCCATTCTGACTGGTGTGAAGTGATAGCTCTTCATGGTTTTGATTTGCATTTCCCTGATGATTAGTGATGTTGAGCTCTTTTTTGATGTGGCTCTATGTCCTCTTTAGAAAAATGTTCATTCAGGTCTTTTGTCCATTTTTTAATTAGATTATTTGGTTCTTTTTCTGTGTATGTTGAGTTGTAAGGGTTCTTTATATACTTTGGATAGTGACCCCTTACCAGATATATTATTTGCAATTATCTTCTTCCCTTCAGTAAGTTGTCTTTTCATTTTGTTTATGGTTTTATTTGCTATGCAGATGCCTTTTAGTTTGCTGTAGTCCCACATGCTTATTTTTGTTTTTGTTTCCCTTGCTTGGGGAGACATATCTAGAAAAAAAGGCTAATGCTGGTATTTAAGAATATACTGCCCATGTTTTCTTCTAGGAGTTTTATGATTTCAGGTCATATACTTAGTCTTTAATCCATTGGGCCCTTGCTCTTAACCATTAGCTTGTACCACTTTCTGAGTGGTAGAGAACACCTATGAGGATCCAAAGCAGGTAGACCTAAAAACCCTATCTATACAACACTGACTTGACTCATGAGTTTGTATATATTCAAGTAACCTAAGTCATAAAAGGCTGTGTCATAATTTGAAAGTATTAGTAAAAGTGATTGAGGGCAGTTATTTGCTATGTCAGACCTTTGACTAAGTCATGAAGAGCTTTAGTTTCTGCTTACTCAAATTTATTCCAGTGTTTTAGCTATAGTGTATGTAATTATCCAGAGAAATAAGTTGTGTTCATATTTGGGATGTTGTTGAGAACATGCTTTATGTTATATAATGTCTTCTGTCGGAGGGCCTAAAGGATAAATTTCCCTTAGATGTTAGTACTGGAAATACTTTTGCATCTTTTGAACAGCTAGGTCACTTTTAGCTGATGAGCAATGAATTTTATAGCTAATTACTGTTTCCTAGAAAGCTAAGAGCCATATATATTAACCTTACTCTAGCTTTTCTTAGTTTTCTCTTTACTTACTTTTCCTACTCACTTCCTTGTTATAGGCATGTGTCAGAGATATTGTGTGTTCTGTTCTGACTATTGCAATAAAGCGAATGTCCTAAAACAAGTCAAATGAATTTTTTGGTTTTCTAGTGTACATGAAAATTATGTTTACATTAAATTGTACTAAGTGTACAATAGCATTATGTCTAAAAAACCAATTAATTCATTAATTAAACAATACTTTATTGCTTAGAAATGGTAACCATCAACTGAGCTTTCAGTGAGTCATAATTTTTTGCTGGTGGAGGGTCTTGTCTTGATGTTGATGGCTGCTGACTGATCAGGGTGTGGTACTGAAGGTTGGGGTGGCTGTGACAATTTCTTAAAAGAAGAAAACAGTGAAATTTCCTGTGTAATGGGCTCTCATTTCATGAACAATTTCTCTATAGCAGGCAATGCCTTGTGATAGCATTTTACCCGCAGTAGAACTTCTTTTAAAGTTGGGAATTAGTCTTCTTAAAGCCTGCTACTGATTAATTAATTAAGTTTATGTAATATTCTAAATGTTCTGTTGTCATTTCAACAGTCTTCTCAACATTTTTACCTGGAGCAGATTCTGTCTCAATAAACCACTTTCTTTGCTCATCCATAAGAAGCAGCTCCTTGTCCAGTCACATTTTATCATGAGATTGCAGCAATTCAGTCATATCTTCGGGCTCCACTTCTAATTCTAGCTCTCTTGCTGTTTCCACCATATTTGCAGTTACTTCCTCCACTGAAGTTTTGAAGCCCTTAAAGTCACCTTTAAGGGCTGGAATCAACTACTTCCAGTTCATGCTCATGTTGATATTTTTACCTCTTCCCATGAATCATAAGTGTTCTTAATGGTACCTAGGATTGTGAATCTTTTCCAGGATTCAATTTGCTTTTGCCCAGATTGACCAGAGGAATCACTAGTTATGGCATCTTGAGCCTTGCAAAATGTATTTCTTAAATCGTCAGACTTGAAAGTTGAAATGACTCCTTAGTCCATGAGTTACAGAATGGATGTTGTGTTAGCAGATATGAAAACATCAGAGCTTTTGGGTGACCAGGTGCATTGTTAACAAGCAGTAATATTTTGAAAGGCATCTTGTCTCTGAGCAGTAGGTCTCAACAGTCGGCTTAAAATATTCAGTAAACAATGTTGTAAACAGATATCCTGTCATCTAGGCTTTGTTGTTACATTAATAGAGCTCAGGTAGAATAGATTTAGCATAATTCTGATGGGCCTTAGGATTTGGAGAATGGTAAATGAACATTGGCTTCAACTTAAGAGTCACCAGTTGCATTAGCCCCTAACAAGAGGAATCAGCCTGTCTTTGAAGCTTTGAAGCCAGGCATTGACTATTCCTCTCTAACTGTGAAAGTCCTAGATAGCATCTTCTTCCAACAGTAAGCTGTTTTGAAAATCTGTTGTTTAGTGTAGCCACTTTTATTAATTACCTTAGCTAGATCTTTTGGATAACTTGCTGCAGTTTTCTATATTAACACTTCCTGCTTTACTTTTCACTTCAATGTTATGGAGATGGATTCTTTCCTTATGAACCAATCTATGTTAACTTCCATCTTTTCTTCTCCAGTTTTCTCACCTCTCCCAGCCTTCATAGAGTTGAAGAGAGGGTTAGGTTTTGGCTTAAGGAAATATTGTGGCTAGTTTGATCTTTTATCCAGAGCACTAGCATTTTCTTCCTATCAACAATGACTTTGGCTTTCTGATCATTTATGTATTCCCTAGAATAGCACTTTGAATTTTCTACAAGAACTTTCCCTTCAGATTTGCAAGTTGGCTAACTAGTGCAAGAGGCCTTGTGTTTTGACCTATCTTAGCTTTCAGCATACCTTCCTCACTAAGCTTAATCTTTTCTAGCTTTTCATTTTAACTGAGAGATGCGCAACTCTTCTTTTCACTTGAACGCTTAGAAGCCATTGCAGAGTTGTTAATTGGCCTAATTCTAATATTGTTGTATCTCAGAAAATAGGGAGGCCATAGAGGTGTGGGGAACCACAGGTTGGTGGAGTAATCAGAATTACACATTTATCGATTAAATTCACTATCTTACATGGGTGTGGTTCATGGTGCCCCCAAACAATTACAGTAATAGCATCAAAAGGTCGATGATTGCAGATCACCATAACCAAATATAACAACAATGGAAAAATTTGAAATATTGCAAGAATTGCCAAAATGTGACACAGAGCCATGGAGTGAGCAAATGCTATTGAAAAAAATGGCGCCGATAGCTTTACTTGACACAAGGTTGCCACAAACCTTCAATTTATAGCATGAACCATTAGCTCTCCATATGAAAAAAATATATATAAATTGCACCCTTGATCTGTTTATAAAAATAAATTCCAGATGGATTAAAATCCTACTTGTAAGAAGTTAAATTTTAAAACTCATATAAGAGGATATCCTTTCTGCCATCAAAGTAGAAAAGGAAATAAGGCACAACAAATTTAAATCTTTAAGAAAAAGACTGATAAAATAGAAGTCACTAAAAACCAAGTTAAAAGACATGCCACAATAGACTAAGAAGGCACCTCCAACACATAAAATCAGAAAAGGATTAGAAGTGCAGAAATTAGAAAGAATTTGTAGAAATCAGCAAGAGAAGAGCAAAAAGTCAATAGAAAAATGGGCAAATGATATGAACATTTCAGAGAAATTCAGAGAGAAGAATATCAAAAGGGTCATTAAATATATGGGAATATGTTCAATGTCATGAGTATCCTATTGCAAATTCCTTCTTGCAATAATCAGTGATACCATCACACTGGCCAAAATTAAGAAGTCTAAAAACATTAGGAATCAGCAAGACTGTGGAAAAACAGAAAACATCAAACACCAAATAGAAACAAATAGGAGATCAACTTGCCGGTATCAGTAGAATTAAGCTACTCTACTGTCTAAAGAATTCCACTTCCAGGTGTATGACTTAGAGAAACCTCACATGGGCACACAAGAAGACATGTACAAGGATGTGTAATGTAGCATTGTTTATCAATAAACAGTGTAAAAGATTGGAAACAATATAGGTGTCTATCAATAGAGAAATAAGCTGTGGCATATTCGTTCAATAATATGTTTTATGATCATTAAGATGGATGAATTGATCTACATGTATTAAAATTGATAAATTAGAAAATTTAATGAGAAAATGAATTTGCAATAGGGTATGTACTATATACCATTCATACATATTCTAAAAAGATGTAAGACTGAATCACGTATTTTATAGGTAAATGCATATATAGGAAAAATAAAAAACATGGATGAGAAAGATAACTTGTTCAGGTTCGTGGTGACCCCAGAGGAGAGAGAACATGACAGATAAAGGTTGCTTTATTTCTAAAACAAATGAATAACAAAGATCTGAAGCCAGTATGGTAAAATGTTAACATTTATGGAATTGGGTTGGTGGGTTCATAAATATTTGATATTCTGCCCATTTCTTTATATTTTAAATATTTCACAATTAAGATGTTTTAAAGTGTGAGCACTTCAGGAGGTGGATATAGAATATACTGTTTCATGAATATTGATAGTAGAGAGAATGATAGCTTAAAGACAGACTTTAAGCAGGAAACATACTAGCCTCTTATACTAGATTGGAATATATGTGTGTATATGTAGATATGTATACATATATGTATATATAATGTATAAATATCTTCTGATTGAGTACATTGTTTTTATAGTCTTATTTTCACATATGTTGTTTTTTATGTGGATCAAATTATGAACAAAATAGATATTCTGAATTAGTTTTAAATCAATGCCACAACTATTGCTCTATAATCACTGTTAACTCAGTATAGTAATCCACAGAATCCTAGGCCCAGCACTAATATTAATTGAGCTAGCATATATATGTATTCCTATTCATAATTAAGAATTTTTTTATAATCTAAAGTCCTTTTTACTATGACAGGAATCATGCTACTTTTTCTCTGTAGGACATGCCAATCAATATAGTATGGACATTGGTTAAAATTTGGCTGTATACTCTTTGTGAATTGTTTAAAATCAGAAATGACAGAAAATCGATTTAGAAGACTTTTTGTCTTTTTTTTCATATTTTGGTCTCTGTTCTACAATTTCACTTCAGTTTGGTAGTGTGTATTTTTTTTTTTTTTAGTATTAAGACAAAAGATAATGTCTCAAGGCTTTTTGTAGGACAGCTTATGGTTTGTCATTTTGCCTTTAAAACAGTAGCTATAATTTTCCTTTCTTTTGCTAAGAGGTCCAGAATTTAATTAAACTGTGATAATAATTTTGGACATTGTTTAAGAATAGGTACTGCATTATTATATGTGAATTATTTTTCAATAAAACAGTTACAAAACAAGGCAAAGTGGATGCTGTGTGTAGGTGATCTTGAGTACTTTGAGTTTATATCACTTTAAGCAGATATCCAGAAAGAAGCCACAGTTTAAAATGAGTTATATGTAAATCTGAACCAAAAATATTTTTGTTAAATCTAAAGTGAACCTGAAGTGGTCTTTTGATAGCCAGAGAATTTGTCCAATCTTGTTCAACATCAGGATTATTGTTTGAGAAACAGAAAGACCTTAATTAACAAGCATGGTTGAGGAACTGGATACTCTTCCTTGCATGTTAAAATTAGGAAAGCTAGGGGGAAAAGGGTGCCATGCCTTTTTAAATTTTATAACAATGATATTGACATATAATTTACATACCATAAAATTCACCCTTTCGAAGTGTGCAATTCAGTGGTTTTTAGTGTATTCACAGAGTTGTGCAACTGTCACCATGATTAAGCCATGTCTTTTAAAATGAAATCTTTACAAACTGATAACTGTAGGAGGAAAAAAAGGATTTTGAACATAAGTTTGTACAGTTCATTTGGCCTTTACTTTTACTTTTATAAATAAAGAGACCAGCCCAAATCAGCTTTGGATTTATTAATCCCACTTAAGTTTAGTGGGGATTTTTTATTTGTCTCTGGTTATGTATTTGATACAGACTGCCAAGTGTTAGGGTTGATTCTTTTACTGCCTGCAGACAATCTCTGAATTTATCATTATCTTCATAATCAGAGCTGATTTCTTCACATCTTTTAAAGTTGTAAAATTGATAATGCACAAAGTGAATTTGGACATTTACCCTATCAATTTAAAGTTATAAATGGTAAACTCCAAATAATATCTTTAATATGAGTATTAATATTAAGTGAAGTTACATAGAAAGAATACCTTTTTGATGGCCCTCTATTATTCAGAATGGTTTTTCTGTTATACTGAGTGTAGGGAGACTAAGCTTGAAGTGATGAACAGCAGCTTTGAAGTTAGGTCTTCCAGGAAACAAAGTCAGCACCCTGGAGTACATGGCCAAACATAGAAAGAAACACAAGAGCTAAACCCTTTTCTGTATGTATTTTTTTTTCTCCTTTCTTCCTGATATTCTAATAAATATTCTTTCAGAATAAGAGCATGGCTTAGGGTTTTATATTTAAGGTAGATATGCAGATAGGAATTGCTGAGCTTCATTTTTCTTTATTCTAGCCTCTGGCTGGTTAAGAAACCAAATGTGTAGCTTTGCCGTGAGTCTTACCAGAACTGCATGCTGCTATTTGTCACAGGAGTGCCTTGTTTGTCAACTTTTATGCTCTGTTCACTGTATTTTTAGCTCTTTAATTCTCCTCCCCCGGGCTTTTTGGGCTCAACTAAAATACATAATTATCTTCCCTAGCATGTTGTCTTTAAGAATGCATTACAAAGTGACATTTTCTTTACATTTGTTAGAGTTATTGATTACCCTTTATCTTTCTTATAGTAAAACTTCATTAATCTCAGCTTCTTTTACTTGGTTAGTAATTGGTAATCACAAAATGTGATGGGTTATTGATTAAAATGAAACTAACATGAAAAATACTCAAATATGAAGCAAAGTGGGGAAATGATGCAAAAACTACATTTGTGGATATGAGGGAAAAAATTAATGGATATGGATTTCCCCCCAGGATATTGCAAATACTTTTTACTGAAAAATTGTACAAGGCTCTGGTGTAGATGTAGCCAGTCCATTCATCATCCATCCCATTCCAGGACTAAAGATGAAGCAAGGCCCCATCCCACTCCTTTCAGAATTTTCCTTGATCTTTTTGTGGAACTTGTCATGAAAAACTACACTTGTAGGTGAACCGTTTAGCACTTTTCACAACTGATGTGATTGATATACATATAAGGAGATTATGTATTTAGTAAAGAGTAAATAATCCTAACAGGTAAATAAAATTAGCACAGTTGTGTTTTGGGAAAAAAAAGGTATTAGTCAATCAGTGAATGATATAAAGCAATACAATGCATGAATGGAAAACATGGGAAACATTTAATATTACAAGTCATTGAAAAACTAAAAACAGTGATGTTGTTTAATTTATACTTATTATCTGGGGAAGAAACCAAACACAGCTGTCCAGTAAAACTGTATGATTATACATTGCTGGTGGCAGTGTAAATTGGTGGTGCATTTTGAAGGTAATTTAGTAATGCATTTCAAGTGCCACAGCATGTTTCACATCTTTTGACTTAAGATAAATTTCTAAAAGTAGGATGACTAAGGAACTAAGTCCCCCAGATGGGAAAGACTATATATGTAGATGTTGATTGTGGCATCATTCCTAAGAGTAAAGTACTGGAGATGAGTGATATATCCAACAGTACAAGAATGGTTAAGTAAATCCTGAAATGTCAGCATAATGAGACCTTCTGAGTTAGACAAACTTAAGAAGAATGCTTAGTATATAATGCTGCATGAAAATAGGATTCAGAATTGTATCTGTGATGAACAGAAATCAAATTATTTATGGACTGTTTGCCCGAGAAATATGAAATAAATAAAACACAGTTTTGAGTGTGGTAGCATTTTGATTAATTAAAAAGATTTTTGTTTCTGCAATATAATAGTTTCCAGACATGTTTTTAAAATATTGAACATTTTCTTCTTCCTCTCCCATCAATATCACTGCCTGAACCTTTAGGGAAGTGAGGGTGAAGAACTAGATAAAGAAGCAAATTGATTCTGCAGGTCAGCTAGGACTATTTAGATAGCAGCAAAGAAGAAAGGATAAATTGTGAATAGCCCTTTTGATATTTTTTCTACTTCTTCATGTTCACTGTACTACCCTTTCCATATTATTGTTGTCTTTAAGGAATGTGACATAATGGACTCAACATAGGATTTGGGAAATTCTGACTATCACTTGTTAGCTATGTGACTTTCGGCAAATAGTTTAATTTACTCAACTTTTTTTTATTTGTAAAAGAAATATTGGAAGTATTAATTAAGGTAGTATATATAAAAAGGTTTTCATAATGTAATGCTCTACAAATGTTACCATTTTTATAACCTTTGTAAGTTGAAATAGGAAAAAAGATAATCTGTACTTAGCAGACTGAATTTAATGAATGTTTGGAATGTTCCTAAAAGTATTTTCTTCCCTTTCTATTACAGGGATCTTTTATTTAGCCAGATGTATGACAAATTAAGTGAGAATTCAGTGGCCAAAGGAGTGTTTCTGGAGTGCCTTGAACCATATATTTTAAGTGATAAGTTGGTGGGGATCACACCCCAGGTAATGAAAGACCTGATTGTTCATTTCCAAGATAAAAAATTAATGGAAAATGTGGAAGCCCTTATTGTACATATGGATATCACCAGCCTAGATATTCAGCAGGTGAGATTATAAACAGTCTACTAATGTATGGAATAAACATGATTCCTTTATTTATTATATTTACCTGACTGATCAGGCCTCATTTTGACTTCAATTAACTCCAGTTGTTTATTGAGCATTTTTGGTAAGATGTCTCAAAAACTTGTATTTGCCAACATATTTCTTAGGACTGTTTTTAATGAAAGTTGGATTATGAATTCTTACAAGCCAAGAGTCTACTGTTTCTTTGCCATCCCTAAAGCTCTTAGCATAGAGGTTACATTTGGAAGTTGTTCAGTAAATGCTTATTGACTGGTCTTTCATCAGCTAAGTTTTCACCCTGCAAGTTAATTTCAACTGAGCACTTTCATATGAATAATAGAATATTTTTATTTTTAAGGATATGATGCATTTTCTGAAAAAGCTAATTTGTAAGTCCAGAGTTGATAACTTTCATACTTTAGTTTTGAAATGCTGAGCATAATATAAGAAGCAAAGTACAGGACATCCTAGGCTCATCGGCCAGCCCATTGTTTGATAACATACCTCCAGTATATCTGAGGGCTCCACAAAAAGTTTTCAGTCCTTAAATGAGGAGTGGTATTTATTCTGGCATAAGACATTTCACTCTTTCATCTTCATCGAACTCTTTAGTTCCATATTAGCACATTGAACAGTGGTACTCCTGAAGGGCCACAAAGGTGCCAAGTATTATTGAGCTAAAATACAGGTGACTTACAAAGATCTTGGACCAAAAGGTTTTTTTAAATGTGCAAAAATCACAGAGAAATGAAGGTTTGGAAATATGGTTATTGTTTTCTTCCCAGAGGCTGTTTATGAGTGGTTGTGAGTTTGCAAAGTAAAGCCAGATCCTCTTTTATAGATATGCCTTTCTATTATACAGGTAATTTGCATATTCTTCATGTCTGACAATAGGTCCAATGATTTTAGAGCATGTTATTAATCTAGCTTTATTTACCTATCAGTGATACAAAAGAAATTTCTCCTTTCTTGTCTTTCCAACATTTTTAGTTTTCCCCCAACACTATGTAAATATTCTCCAGTCTTTTTCCTGTAAAACAACAATCTAAAAAACCTTTCCCTCAGTTTTCCTTCTCTCCGTATCAAGCCTTCTCCCTTTCTTCCCTGTAGGTTAGTGCGCCATCTCACTCTTCTCACTCACAGCCAGATTTCTTGAAAGCATTTTTTAGGTTGCTACTTTCATTTTCTCCATATCTTAAACTCTTCCTCCTTGCTTTCACTAGAGTCAGCAATGACCTCCATGTCCACTGTATCAAGTGATATTTTTCAGATTTTACTTACTCTTCCAACAGCATTCATTCATTAATTCAAGAAGCATTCATTGAGTGTCAGGCTCTGAGGATGTTTCAGTGACCTTAGTGGACAAAGCTTATCCTCTCAGAAGGCTTTCCTGTAGGATGCCCTGTAGAGGTGGTTTGTGGGAGGCAAATTCCCTCAACTTTTGCTTGTCTGGGAATTGTTTAATCCCTCCTTCATATTTAAATGATATTCGTGCTGGATACAGTAGTCTTGGTTTGAGGCCCTTCTGTTTCATTGCATTAAGTATATCATGCCATTCTCTTCTGGCCTGTAGGGTTTCTGTTGAGAAGTCTGATGATAGCCTGATGGGTTTTCCTTTGTAGGTAACCTTTTTTTTTCTCTCTGGCTGCCCTTAATACTTTGTCCTTGTCTTTGATCTTTGCCATTTTAATTATTATGTGTCTTGATGTTGCCCTCCTTGGATCCCTTGTCATGGGAGTTCTGTGTACCTCTGTGGTCTGAGAGGCCATTTCCTCCCCTAGTTTGGGGAAGTTTTCAGCAATTATTTCTTCAAAGACACTTTCTATCCCCTTTTCTCTCTCTTCTTCTTCTGGTACCCCTATAATGTGGATATTGTTCCATTTCGATTGGTCACTCAGCTCTCTTAGAATTCTTTCATTCCTGGAGATCCTTTTATCTCTCTCTGCATCAGCTTCTCTGCGTTCCTGTTCTCTGTTTTCTAGTCCATTAATGGTCTCTTGCATCTCGTCCATTCTGTTTTGAAGTCCTTCCAGAGCTTGTTTTATTTCTGTATTCTCCTTCCTTAGTTCTTGCACATTTCTCTGCAAGTCCATCAGCATGGTTATGACTTTTGTTTTGAATTTTTTTTCAGGAAGACTGGTTAAATCTATCTCCCCAGGTTCCTTCTCAGGGGAAGATGTAGCAGATGCCGAAGCTGTCTGGGTTAGTCTTGTCTGGATCATATTTTTTTGCCTTTTCATGTTGACAGGTGCTATTGACTGTCGGCTGGGAGGGCCAAACTTTTCACTTGCTACTGGCCTTTCTTTACTGGGACAACTGCGACCCCTAGTGGCTTGTGTTGGGTACTTGTGTGTAGACTGGGTCTTTGTGTCTTGCCCGGCCGGTATGGAGGAATCTCCCTTTCTGAGGGCGTGGTCTGCCTTAGGCTGCTTCTCTGCTTTCGCAGCACCCGGAGGGGTAATGGATGGGGGTGCTGTTTGGCTGTTTACCTCTGTGAGGGGTCTCAGAGCTGTTGCCCAGGGGGTTAGTGCACCTGGTTTTCCCTGTAATTTCCAGTCACTGGGCTGTGACCTGTGTTGTTTCCGTCCAGCTGTTGTGTCCCTGTCCCTTTAAGACTTTCAAAAAGCACTTGCTTTTCTTTGTCACAGGGGCATCAGCTTCGGAACCCGCTCATAGGTCTTGCTGCCCTGTTTCCCTAGTTTCCAGCCCTCCACGCATGCACTGTGTCTGCACTCTGGTGCGGGTCGCTGGGGCTGGGTGTTTAGCAGTCCTAGGCTCCCTCTCCCTCCCGCCGGGAGCTGGGGGGAGGCGTGCTTGGGTCCCGCCGGGCCGGGGGTTGTATCTTACCCCTTTCACCAGGCGCTGGGCTCTCGCACGTGTGGATGTAGTCTGGCTGTTGTCCTGTGTCTTCTGGTCTTTTAGGATTAGTTGTATTTGTTGTATTTTCAAAAATATATGTTTTTGGGAGGAGATTCCCACTGTCCTACTCATGCCGCCATGTTGGCTTCGCCCTCAGAAGGCTTTCATTTCAGCAAAAAAGTTTGACAATAAACAGATAAACAAGTGGACAAACCAAAAATATCCAAAAGTAGGTGTTATGTTAAAAGTCAAATAGGCAATATGGTAGAAAGAGAATGAGAGGCTACCTTAGAAAGGTTATTTATAGAAAACCTTTTTGAGGCCATAACACTGAGTCTGGAATCTGAATGACAAGAAGGAATCAGAAAATTAAAGATCTTGGAGAAGATTGCTACAGGTAAAAGTAATAGCTAATGCAAATTGTGTGTGTGTGTATGCCTTGAGTGTTAAAGTTACAGATAAAAGGCAAACACATTAGGAGCTTGGTTGAAAGAGAGAGGTAGTCCTTTCAGGGCAAGGTACATATTTTTCCATTTTATTCTAAGTGCTATGGGGAATCATTCAAAGATTTAAGCAAGATTACTCTGGTTTGCTTTAGAAATAACAGAATGAGTGGTGGTGACCAAGTGCAGAAGAAGCAAGGAAACTAGTTAGTAGCTGGTCTAGGAGGAGGTCCTGGCTAGAGGTGGTAGCCATGAGATGGAGAGAGATGACCCGATTTTGAATATGTTTTCGAGGTATAATTTATTTGCTGATTAATTGGATTCAAGGGTGTGGTAGCATGCAAAAGAGAGAATTTAAGGATGATGCTTAGTCTTTTTGGCTTGAGAAACAAGGTGGATAGTAATTCATTTAATAAGAATGGAAGACTGGGGTAGTTTTAAGTTTGAGAAACAAAATCAGGAGTTCTTTTGTGCCCTATTACTGTGAGATAGCTACTGGACATTCACATGAAGATATCAAGTGGCTGGATCTATGGACAGAGGACAGGTTAGGGCTGAAGCTGTAAATCTGTTAGTCACTGGTACAGAGATGGATGATCATGGCATTGGCTGAAAGGCAGGGTGGTGAGAGGAAAGGAATGGTTCCAGACAGGCCTTCATCTAGAAAGACTCTCCCATGATGCCTCACTTAGGTTTTCCTCTTACCTCTCTAGCTACTGTTTGTCATTCTCCTTTGCATCCTCTACTCTTCTATTTCAGCCCTCTTCCCCTGTCACTTTAGAGTATAATGTAGCTCTCACAGGAACAGAAGAATATGAAGTTCTCTGGACTTCAAGTTATCTCTAGTTCTCTTCCTAAATATTTTCTCAATTGATTTCTCTCCATCCTTAAACACTTCAAGCTTCTTTCCATCTTAGGACCTTCATCCTTACTGCTCTTGCCTGCAGAGTCCCTAATGTCCACCTCAGCTTTTGGTTCACATGCATACATCCTTTAGGTCCTAGCTTAAATACCGCTCCCTCAGAGATGACCTTCTGAGTACTCCAGACCAAGTCAGGTTCTTTTATAATACTTGTCCACATTTGTAAATGAATTATTTGTGTAATTGCGTATCTTCCCCAAGTCATAACTCACCATTTTGTGTTCCTCTCTTCTTTAGGTTAGTGTCCAAGATGAACTGTAAGAGTAGAGACTAGCTCTAGGTTCATCTGATCCATCACTTTGTCTCCTATGCATAGAAAAGGGCCTGAATACAGATGTTCAGTAAATATTTGTAGGAGTGTTGACCAAAGGTAAAATTAATATGGAAAAGGGAGGATAGAGAAGAAATAAAATGAGACTCTGGAGGACATTTAAAAGTAGCTATTATACTACTAAGAGTAGTATTGAACCTATAATAACTCTTATCCTGGCATTGTGTTTGAGTACTTCAATTTCAGTTTTTATTTCAGGGAAGAAATAAGAAAAGTTAGGGAAGAGTAGTCAAGGTCTTCTCCATTCTTAAAGCTTTAAGGTAAATAATTGGTGAGACCGAACTGAATTGTATGGACCAAACAACTCTTCCTTTTTACAGGTAGTTCTCATGTGTTGGGAAAACCATCTATATGATGCTATGATCTATGTCTACAACAGAGGCATGAATGAATTTATTAGTCCAATGGAGGTAAGATACTTCCTAACTTGGACACATATTTAATATTGTCAATTAATGGTCTTTCCCTGTTCTCTATTTGTTTTGAATAGTTTCTGCTTTCATCCAGTCCTTCTAAATTTTAGGTCGATTTATAGAATTACACCCATTTTAGCTTGGGACTTTTAGGTAGCTTTTAATTTCATACTTTCTGCCATTGCTTTTTTTTAGTCTGTATAAGTAGGTATTTAAATCCAGGAAACAATAGAAAGTTAAAACTAATGCTTGCCTGTTGGACTTCATTTTTTCCCTAAGAATTTTTGATATTATAATAGCTTTTCTAAAAAGCACAAGAAATTTATTACATACTCTTATTGTTTATAGTAAACTTACTACTGAGTCACACTGTTTGTAGAGGTATTCTGTTGGGGGAAAGTCTTGAAGATGTTGGGAGGTCTTTATTTGTTAATTGCTAATTTGTTGTTTTTCCCAGTTCAGAATTTATAGCATTCATTATAATTTATCATCCTTCCCATTAGAAGAAAGCATCTAAAACATTTGGGTTTATTTTAAAGAACCAATCCCCATATCCATCTTGTTATTTAAGGACAATATTGTGGATAATGGGTTATGGATAATGGATTGTGGGTATGTGAGGCTCCCTGCCAGCCTATTGCTTTACTACAGTGACTAATTACCTGGCTCAAAAGAGCCAGCATCTGTGGAAGGCATCCAGGCAACATTTTTGCAGATTTAATGGCCATCCAAAACTGTCTTCAGAATTACTAAGTCAGCAGTCGTCCTATGATTTTTCAGTTTTCTTTAAACACATTTGGCTTGATAGGTGAATATCTCTCTAATTCATAACTCCTTCAGTTTTGGGTGCACCTCTCTGCTCTTGGTCAGTTTCCAAAATGAGTGCCATAGCCCTTTACCCTGGTTTTGACCCTGATTGTCTATGTGTCAAGTAAGTATTCTTTACACTTGAACACCTCTCAGCTACTTCCTCACATATGTCAAGCCTTCCCTGAGAAATTGGTTAGCTGCCTCTTGAGTGAGGTCCAGGACCTCCCTGTGTGCAAAAATGTTCTCTATCTTACTACTAGACCCACTTAGGAAGAATTAAGGCAATTTCTAGTTTCTCTCAATCCCTAAAATCAGATTCTAATATGATACATTTTAAATTGATAAAAATATAACCCAGAGATTTCTGGGTTTGGTTATTGTTCACTTTTTAAGTTTTTGTTTTGTGTGGCTTTTTTATTCCTCCAAATCTGGTTTGCATTCATACCTATACATCTCAGATGGAATGCTGGACTGTTAAGGTTCTCTTTTGTTAAGAGTATTTGTACTAGCTTGGTATTTGTTATGAAAAAGTCGTTTGGAAATTTTAGCAGTTGGAGGAGAGCTCCAACTTTTGATTCCTCTTCTATAATTATCTGCCTATAAGGAAATTAGTTTTCAGTGTTTAAAGTTTAGTCATTTTAGTACTTAAAGAGATCTAAACTGAGCAGAGGTGCCCTGCTTTTTGAAATTTTCTAGATTTTCTAGAATTAAATGCAGTGTCATCACATTTGAGATGACTACTCTAGTTTGAAATCTTAGTTCTAGATTTGGCTGCTTCTGAGATATTGGGTGTTGCTGGTGGGTGTGTGAGTGAAGTCTGAATTAACTGACAATGGACAGGTTAACCAGGAAAAAAGACAAGGCTTATTCACACATGTATTGGGAGCACTCAGTAATGAGTAACGCACTGAAGAGCCAGAGGTAAAGGTTTGTATACCAGTTTAACAAAATGTTGGGTGGTTGAGAGGGAAGAAGGGATTGACGGCTTCCACTGGAAAGTATGGTTTTATTAGGCTTTTTGATGTTAATGAACAGCTAAATTTGTACCTACCAGTGCTAAGGAGCAGTCTTCTTCCAAATAGGAAACTCCCTCTGAGGAAGGCTAATCTAATATAGTTTAGCTATTAATCTTACTGTCTTTTCAGAGGCTGTGCTTAAATTTAGATAGTTTCTTTCTTTGGCTGCTGATTATTCAGATGTTTTTACTTGAAAGTAATCTTAATTACCATTTTGGTGGGCTATTAATCCCTTAAATGCTTGCTATTTAAAAAAAAATAAAGAATCTTTAGGAACCTAAGGACATTTTGTTTCAAAAACTATAATCTCAACAGAGACCTTCATCTAATTTACTTATTAAATGTTTTCTTTCAGCGAGGAATATGACAATGATTATTTCCCAGTGATCTTTCTAAAATGGTTCATGTCCACATCAAAAGTTTTTATATTTAATCTGAATAGCAAATGACTAATTCAGTCAGAGAAATGTGATTAATAGCAGAGATTCTTGATCATGTTTTTAAAAATATTTTTCTTCTTTTAAAATGATGGTGATTATTTTCCTATTCATTTTAATGCAGAAACTTTTCAGAGTCATTGCTTCTCCTCTGAATGCAGGAAAGACACTAACAGGTATTAATTTTCTAAGCCTTAATTTTTTCTCTTTTTAAAATTTTATGGTATTATTTAAAGATCAAATTCACCAATTTTGTGTGTACAGTGTGAATTTTGATAATTGTATATAGTCATGTAACCACCACCATAATCAAACTACAGAAGGAACCACATGGTTCGTTCACACTAAAAAGTTTCCTCCTGCTCCTTTGTAATCAGTCCTTTCCCCAGCGCCCCACCTCCAGGCAATGACTGATGTACTTTCTGTCACTACATTTCATGTTAGTGGAATTACACAGTATGTAACCTTTGGTGTTATATTTCTTTCATTTAGCATAATGTTTTTGAGGTTTGTCCATGTTATTGCATGTATTAATACTTTGTATTCTTTAACTGCTGAATGGTATTTCATGGATTGGCTATACCGTCATTTGTTTATTCACTGGTTGATGGACATTTGAGTGCTTCCAATAAGCTACTATAACATCTGTGGATGAGTTTTTTTGTTTACAAGTAAACTTTTTATTATGAGGTAATTGTTATTCACCTGCAGTTGTAAGAAATGACACAACATCTTGTGTACTCCTGACCAGTTCCTCTCAATGCTAATTTTGCAAAACAAAACCACAATATCACATCCAGATATCACAGTGATAAAATCAAGATACAGAACAGTTTTATTAACACAGGTATCCTTACATTGCCTTTATCCCCCATTGCTAACCCCTAGCTATAAATAACGTTTTGTGTAGGTAGATGTGTTCATTTTTCTTGGGCAGCTACCTAGGATTGGAGTGGATGGAGTGTGTGATAAATGTATGTTTTACTTTCTAAGGTACTGTTATTTGTTTTTCAAAATGCCCATACCATTTTACATTCCCATCAGCAAAATATGAGAGTTCCAGTTGCTCCATATCCTTGTCAGCACTTAGCATTGTCAGTCTTCTAAAAATCTCATAAAATTTTTAGCCATTGTAGTGGTGTAATATCTCACTGGGCTTTTAATTTTCATTTCCCTACTAGTGATGTTGAACATCGTTTCATGTGCTCTTGCCCAATCATATACATTTTTCTGTGAATTGTCTGCTTAAATCTTTAGCACTCTTTGGGAGTAGGGAAAAGGTATTATTTAGCTTTATTTTGAGTTGTAATAAGTTCCAAGTGAGTGAATTCTCCACCAGAGCCTATAGGAATGCTTTATGCAGTTTGAAGACAAGCCCTTTAACAATATATGTTTTACAAAACTTTTCTACCAGTATGTTGCTTACCTTTTTATTTTCTTAACCATGTTTTTTTAAAGAACAAAAAAGTTTTTAATCTTCATTATGTCCATTTTATTTTGTTCTTTCATAATTTTAGACTTTTGTTGCTCTGTTTAAGAAATCTCTGTCCAATTCAATGTCATGAAGATTTTCTCCTACATTTTCTTTCAGTAATTAATAGTTTCAGCACTTCTTTTTAGTTCTGAATCCATTGAGATTAATTTTTCTGTGTGATACAAGGTAAAGAGCAAGGATTTTTTTTCCTGTACAGCTTTCAATTCCTCTACCATTTTTTGAAAAGATTATTCTGTTTCCGCTAAACTACCTTTGACACCTTTTTTTGTCAAAAATCAATTGACTCTATAAGTAGGTCTTTTTCTGTGCTCTCTGTTATGTTCCATTGATGTGCCTATACTTATACCAATAGTATACTTTCTTGAATATTATATCTTTGTAGTAAGTCTTGAAATCAGGTACCTTAAGTCCTCCAACTTTGTTTTTCTTTTTCAAAATTGGTTTAGCTGGTCTAGGTTTAGCTAGTCCTTTGCCTTCCCTTATAAACTTTAAAATCAGTCATTAGTTTCTTTAAAAGCTAATTAGAATTTTGTCTGGGATTGCATTGACCCTATAGATTAATTTTGGAGGGATTACCATCTTAACACTATTGAACCTTCTAATCTATAAGTATGATGTGTTTCTTCATTTATTTCCATCTTTTAAAATCAGTGTGCTTTCCCAAGTTCTTTAGAAAGGCAGGTGAGATTTTTTGGTAAGGATTGCTTGGAATCTACAGATCAATTTAAGGAGTACTGCTACTTTAACATTAGTAAGTCTTCCAATCCATCAACACAGAATACCTTTCATTTATTTAGGTCTTGTTTAATTTCTTTCAGAGATGGTCCAGTGATGTTTTGCCATTTTTGGTATACAAGTCATATACTTCTTTTGTTAATTCTATTCCTATTTTATTCATTTTGATGCTATGCTATTAGAAATGGAATTGGTTTTTAATTTCATTTTTAGAATGTTCATCATACAGAAGTAAAATTGGTTTTTGTGTACTGAATTTACATCCTGCATCCTTCCTGAATTATTAGTTCTGATTTTTTAAATGGATTCCTTAGAATTTTCTACATATGTAAGATCATGTCATCCATAAATAGAGATAGTTTTACACCTTCCCTTCTAATCTGGATGCCTTTTATTTCTTTTTCTTCCCTAATTGGCCTGCCTAGAACCTCCATGAAAATGTTGAAGTGACAAGAGTGGATATCCTTATCTTTTTCCTGATCTAAGGGGAAAATAATTCAGTTTTTCACCATTAAATATAATGTAAACTGACTTTTTTATAGATGGCTTTATCTGTTTAAAGAAGTTTCCTTCTATTTCTAGTGTGTTGGGTATTTTTAACACAAAAGAGTTTAATTTTATCAAATGCTTTTCCCTGCATATATTAGGAAAATCTTGAGGGCTTTGTCCTTAAGATTTGATTGATTTTCATATGGTAAGCCAATCTTATATTCCAGGGATAAATCTCACTTAGTCATGGTATATACATCTTTTTTATATGTTGCAGATTTTTTTTGGTAGGGGGAGGAAGATTTTTATGCCTATATTCAAAAAGGATATTCTGTAGTTTTATTTTCTTTCATATCTTTTTCTGATCTTGCTATCAAGTATACCTGATATGTTGGTATACTTGCCTCATGGAATGGGTTGGAAAGTGTTCCCTTTTCTGTTTTTCAGAAAAGTTTGCAAAGGACTGATATTAATACTTCTTTAAATGTTCTAGGAGTCATTAGTGAAGCCATGTGGGCCTAGGATATTCCTTATTGGAAGTGTTTAAACGACAAGTTCAGCCTCTTTGCTTGTTTTAGTCTATTTAAATAATCTATTTATTCCTGAGTAAATTGGTGTTTGTGTACTTCTAGGAATTTGACCATTTCATCTATTATCTAATTTGTTGGTATATAGTATTCATGGCATTTTCTTGTATTCCTTTTATTTTTATAAGGGCAGGAGTGATGTCTCTTATTGCTGATGATTGTAATTTGAGTCTTTTTGGTCTGTCCAGCTATAGGCTTGTCAATTTTGTTGGTCTTTTCAAAGAACCAATTTTGATTTTGTTGATATATTCTATGTTTTTCTTTCCTATTTCATTTATTTCCACTCTGTATAATTTACTTCCTCTTGCTTTGGGTTTAATTTGCTCTTTTTTTAGTTTCTTGAGGTAGAAGTTCAGGTTATTGATTTGAAATCTTTATTTTTCTTAAAAATAGGTGCTTATACCTATAAGTATCCCTCTAAATAATGCTTTAGCTGCATCCCTTAAGTTTTGGTATGTTGTATCTTCATTTTCATTCATGTCAGAATATTTTCTTATTTCCCTATGGTACTGGTCATTTAGAAATATGTTGTTGTAACTCCAGGGGAAAATTCTGGGGCAAATTACCTTTGAAACCAAAATCAGTCAAAAGGAGAAATAAAGTGGGAGAAACCCATTTATTGCTTACAAGCCGTCATCCACTTCTGCTTGCCCTTGTCTCTTGTGATCTGGCTGCAGAAGAACAAGGGGCCCCACCCAACCTCTCTGGTCCAGATATGCTCCAGCTCCCCCTTGTAATTACCCATTGATATAGAGATAGACTACTTCTCTCCACCCCTTGAAAACACCTATTGATATGGAGATGCACTAAAGCCAGGCAAGAGATTCTGGAAATGTTGCAATTTTAACCACAGTTGTTTAATTTCCGCATATTTGTGAGTTTGTTACATTTCCTTCTGATATTTCTAATTTTATTCCAGTGTGGTCAGAGAACATAGTTTGTGTGATTTCTATCTTTTAAAATTTATTGGGACTTATTTTATAGCCTAACACATTATCTGTTCTGGAGAATGTTCCATGTACACTTGAAAATAATGTTGCATGTGTTTTGTTGTTGAGTGGAATGTTCTATAGATGTTTGTTACTTCTAGTTGGTTATAGTTTTAAGAATTCTATTACCTGTTCATCTTCTGCTGAGTGTTCTGTCCATTTTTGAAAATGGAATATTGAAGTCTCCAACTGTTATAGTTGTACAGTCTGCTTCTTTAAGTCCGTAAGTTTTTGCTTCATTTTATTTTGGACTTTTCAGTGCCCAAACATGCATTTAAAAATTCTGCCTTAGCCTTTGCTTCCTGATTGTGTAGAGTCTCAAATTCAGCCATAAGTTATAGCTTGGGCCCTTTCAGGTTTTTTCTGGGTATGTTCACAGCCCTATCCATGCACATATCCTCCTAGATAGAGTTGCAGAATGAAGTGAGGTTTTTTAAAGCCTCCTGCAGGCCTCCCATTCTCCAGTTTTTCCTTTTAAGTTTTTTTGGTGGGCCTCTCGGTAGTTCCTTCTGGTAGCACTTGCTCTGGTACCTGTAAAGTTAAACAAGTGGTCTGATAGTTTTGGACAAATGCCCTGGGGATAGTGTTTTTGCATAGAATCAACTCTGAGTCAGGACTGAAAAAGACAAGCCCTGGGAATTGGATCTCTGAGGATGAGGCTTTTGGGGAGCTCCACAACTGTTCTCCCCCAAGTGGCTGCTAAGTTGCTGGTTTTCACAGCTACTGTAGTTATAAGACTGTTGGTTTTCAAAGCTATGGTGAAGCTGGGGAAAGGGGGATGGGACTAGATAAAATTCAAACACTGTAAAACTCACTGATCTGACTGAGATTAGGCCATTTCTCTTGAGTAAACATGCTTTGGGTTGTTGCACACCTTAACTTAGTGTCAAGAGTTTTGGAGAAGTTGATTTTTTTTACTGTTTTTGCCAGTATTCTCATTGCTTTTATGGAAGGACAGATTTTTGAAAGTCCTTCCTCCACCATCTAATAGGTCACCTTTGGGTTTTGTTTTTGTTTTGTTTTCTGTGGTCTTTAGTTCATCTCCATTCTTCTCCTTGGATGATTTTTAATGCTCTAAGTTCACTCTTTCAGGTCAATTCAGCTATTTAAATCCATTCAGTATATTTTTATTTTCCATGTGTAAGATAAATTTTAGCCTAAATAAGCAGGCAAAGAGAGGCAACAAAGGGCCAGGTAGTTTATTTGAACGCCCGGGGTGAGGTTCCCTAGTCTACGGAAATGGAGGCTGGGGAAGTCGCACTCAGCAGGGCAGGCAGCAAGTTTTTAAAGAAGGTAGGGGGAGGCAGAGCTTAGATTTACAGTGGTGCGAGGATTGGCTAGCCTAAGGCACATTTTTCAGTTTGGAAGGGGGCAGCAGCCCGGGACTTTGGCACGTCATCAGTGTCCGACGTGCTCACTCCTCCCTCTGGTGCCTCCAACCTTACACCATGATTGTATTGTTCAATTCTATAATTTTAATTTGATTCTTTTTTATTATTTCTGATTCTCTCCTACATCTCTTCATTTATCTGTTCAAATTTTCATGCACTGAAACATGTTTGGCTTTACTTCATCGTGGATAAATATAACAGTTGCTTTAAAATCCTTATCTGTTCTAACATTTTGTTAATTTCAGGAGTGGACTTAATTGATTTTCTTTTCTCTTAAGAATATGTTTTATTTTCTTTGTTCTTCATATATTAGATTTCTTTGGATTATATTCTGGAATTTTATGTTGTAGAGATTTTGTTTTTTTTTTATTTTTTTCATTTTGTTATCATTAATCTACAATTACATGAAGGACATTATGTTTACTAGGCTCCCCCCTTCACCAAGTCCCCCCAACATGCCCGTCCACAGTCACTGTCCATCAACATAGTAAGATGGTGTAAAATCACTACTTGTCTTCTCTGTGTTGCACAGCCCTCCCCATGCCCCCCACCACACTATACATGTTAATTGTAATGCCTCCTTTCTTTTTTTCCACCCTTATCCCTCCCTTCCCACCCGTCCTCCCAAGTCCCTTTCCCTTTGGTAACTGTTAGTCCATTCTTGGGTTCTGTGCTTCTGCTGCTGTTTTGTTCCTTCAGTTTTCTTTTGTTCTTATACTCCACATATGAGTGAAATCATTTGATACTTGTCTTTCTCCGCCTGGCTTATTTCACTGAGCATAACACCCTCCAGCTCCATCCATGTTGTTGCAAATGGTAGGATCTGTTTTTTTCTTATAGCTGAGTAATATTCCATTGTGTATATGTACTGCATCTTCTTTATCTTGGCTATTATAAATAGTGCAGCGATAAACATAGGGGTGCATCTGTCTTTTTCAAACTGGAGTGCTGCATTCTTAGGGTAAATTCCTAGAAGTGGAATTCCTGGGTCAAATGGTATTTCTATTTTGAGCATTTTGAGGAACCGCCATACTGCTTTCCACAATGGTTGAACTAATTTACATTCCCACCAGCAGTGTAGGAGGGTTCCCCTTTCTCCACAACCTCGCCAACATTTGTTGTTGTTTGTCTTTTGGATGGTAGCCATCCTTACTGGTGTGAGATGATATCTCATTGTGGTTTTAATTTGCATTTCTCTGATGACTAGCGATGTGGAGCATCTTTTCATGTGTCTGTTGGCCATCTGAATTTCTTCTTTAGAGAACTGTCTATTCAGCTCCTCTGCCATTTTTTAATTGGATTATTTGCTTTTTGTTTGTTGAGGTGTATGAGCTCTTTATATATTTTGGATGTCAACTCTTTATCGGATCTGTCATTTATGAATATATTCTCCCATGCTGTAGGATACCTTTTTGTTCTATTGATGGTGTCCTTTGCTGTACAGAAGCATTTCAGCATGATATAGTCCCATTTGTTCATTTTTGCTTTAGTTTCCCTTGCCCGGGGAGATATGTTCAAGAAAAGGTCACTCATGTTTATGTCTAAGAGATTTTTGCCTATGTTTTTTTCTAAGAGTTTTATGTTTCATAACTTACATTAAAGTCTTTGATCCATTTTGAATTTACTTTTGTGTATGCGGTAAGACAGTGATCCAGTTTCATTCTCTTACATGTAGCTGTCCAGTTTTGCCAGCACCATCTGTTGAAGAGACTGTCATTTCCCCATTGTATGTCCATGGCCCCTTTATCGAATATTATTTGACCATATATGTTTGGGTTAATGTTTGGAGTCTCTATTCTGTTCCATTGGTCTGTGGCTCTGTTCTTGTGCCAGTACCAAATTGTCTTGATTACTGTGGCTTTGTAGTAGAGCTTGGAGTCGGGGAGCGAGATCCCCCCTGCTTTATTCTTCCTTCTCAGGATTGCTTTGGCTATTCGGGGTCTTTGGTGTTTCCATATGAATTTTTGAACTATTTGTTCCAGTTCATTGAAGAATGCTGTTGGTAATTTGATAGGGATTGCATCAAATCTGTATATTGCTTTGGGCAGGATGGCCATTTTGACGATATTAATTCTTCCTAGCCAGGAGCATGGGATGAGTTTCCATTTGTTAGTGACCTCTTTAATTTCTCTTAAGACTGTCTTATAGTTTTCAGGGTATAGGTCTTTCACTTCCTTGGGTAGGTTTATTCCTAGGTATTTTATTCTTTTTGATGCTATTGTGAATGGAATTGTCTTCCTGATTTCTCTTTCTATTAGTTTATTGTTAGTGTATAGGAAAGCCACAGATTTCTGTGTGTTAATTTTGTATCCTGCAACTTTGCTGAATTCTGATATTAGCTCTAGTAGTTTCAGAGTGGGATCTTTAGGGTTTTTTATGTACAATATCATGTCATCTGCAAATAGTGACAGTTTAACTTCTTCTTTACCAATCTGGATTCCTTGTATTTCTTTGTTTTGTCTAATTGCCATGGCTAGGACCTCCAGTACTATGTTGAATAACAGTGGGGAGAGTGGGCATCCCTGTCTTGTTCCCAGTTGCAGAGGAGAACCTTTCAGCTTCTTGCTGTTCAGTATGATGTTGGCTGTGGGTTTATCATATATGGCCTTTATTATATTGAGATACTTGCCCTATATACCCATTTTGTTGAGAGTTTTTATCATGAATGGATGTTGAATTTTGTCGAATGCTTTTTCAGCATCTATGGAGATGATCGTGTGGTTTTTGTCTTTTTTTTTGTTGATCTGGTGGATGATGTTGATGGATTTTCGAGTGTTGTACCATCCTTGCATCTCTGGGATGAATCCCACTTGGTCATGGTGTATGATCCTTTTGATGTCTTTTTGAATTCATTTTGCTAATATTTTGTTGAGTATTTTTGCATCTGCATTCATCAGGGATATTGGTCTGTAGTTTTCTTTTTTGGTTGGGTCTTTGCCTGGTTTTGGTATTAGGGTGATGTTAGCTTCATAGAATGAGTTTGGGAGTATTCCCTCCTCTTCTAATTTTTGGAAAACTTTAAAGAGAATGGGTATTATATCTTCTCTGTATGTCTGATAAAATTCCGAGGTAAATCCATCTGGCCCGGGGGTTTTGTTCTTCGGTAGTTTTTTTGATTACTGCTTCAATTTCGTTGCTGGTAATTGGTCTGTTTAGATTTTCTGTTTCTTTCTGGGTCAGTCTTGGAAGGTTGTATTTTTCCAGGAAGTTGTCCATTTCTCCTAGGTTTCCCAGCTTGTTAACATATAGGTTTTCATAGTACTCTCTAACTATTCTTGGTATTTCTGTGGGGTCTGTTGTGATTTTTCCTTTCTCGTTTCTAATTCTGTTGATGTGTGTTGACTCTCTTTTCCTCTTAATAAGTCTGGCTAGAGGCTTATCTATTTTGTTTATTTTCTCAAAGAACCAACTCTTGGTTTCATTGATTTTTGCTATTGTTTTATTCTTCTCAATTTTATTTATTTCTTCTCTGATCTTTATTATGTTCCTCCTTCTGCTGACCTTAGGCCTCATTTGTTCTTCTTTTTCCAATTTCAATAATTGTGATATTAGACCATTCATTTGGGATTATTTTTCCTTCTTCAAATATGCCTAGATTGCTATATACTTTCCTCTTAAGACTGCTTTTGCTGTGTCCCACAGAAGTTGGGGCTTAGTGTTGTTGTTGTCATTTGTTTCCATATATTGCTAGATCTCCATTTTGATTTGGTCATTGATCCATTGATTATTTAGGAGCATGTTGTTAAGCCTCCATGTGTTTGTGAGCCTTTTTGCTCTCTTTGTACAGTTTATTTCTAGTTTTATGCCTTTATGGTCTGAAAAGTTGGTTGGTAGGATTTCAATCTTTTGGAATTTACTGAGGCTCTTTTTGTGGCCTAGTATGTGGTCTATTCTGGAGAATGTTCCATGTGCACTTGAGAAGAATGTGTATCCTGTTGCTTTTGGATGTAGAGTTCTGTAGGTGTCTAGTAGGTCCATCTGTTCTACTGTGTAGTTCAGTGCCTCTGTGTCCTTACTTATTTTCTGCTGGTGAATCTGTCCTTTGGCGTGAGTGGTGTGTTGAAGTCTCCCAGAATGAATGCACTGCATTCTATTTCCTCCTTTAATTCTGTTAGTATTTGTTTCACATATGTTGGTGCTCCTGTATTGGGTGCATATATATTTAGAATGGTTATATCCTCTTATTGGACTGAGCCCTTTATCATTATGTAATGTCGTTCTTTATCTTTTGTTACTTTCTTTATTTTGAAGTCTATTTTGTCTGATACTAGTATTGCAAAACCTGCTTTTTTCTCTCTGTTGTTTGCATGAAATATCTTTTTTCCATCCCTTGACTTTAAGTCTGTGCATGTCTTTGGGTTTGAGGTGAGTCTCTTGTAAGCAGCATATAGATGGGTCTTGCTTTTTTATCCATTGTATTACTCTGTGTCTTTTGATTGTTGCATTCAGTCCATTTACATTTAGGGTGATTATTGAAAGGTGTGTACTTATTGCCATTGTAGGCTTTAAGTTTGTGGTTACCAAAGGTTCAAGGTTAGCTTCTTTACTATCTTACAGTCTAACTTAACTCGCTTATTGAGCTATTATAAACACGGTCTGATGATTCTTTATTTCTCTCCCTTCTTATTCCTCCTCCTCCATTCTTCATATGTTGGGTGTTTTGTTGTGTGCTCTTTTTAGGAGTGCTCCCATCTAGAGCAGTCCCTGTAAGATGCCCTGTAGAGGTGGTTTGTGGGAGGCAAATTCCTTCAACTTTTACTTCTCTGGGAATTGTTTAGTCCCTCCTTCATATTCAAATGATAATCGTGCTGGATACAGTATTCTTGTTTCAATGCCCTTCTGTTTCATTGCATTAAGTATATCATGCCATTCTCTTCTGGCCTGTAAGGTTTCTGTTGAGAAGTCTGTTGATAGCCTGATGGGATTTCCTTTGTAGATGACCTTTTTTT
Source organism: Manis pentadactyla (assembly GCF_030020395.1). Classification (NCBI taxonomy): domain Eukaryota; kingdom Metazoa; phylum Chordata; class Mammalia; order Pholidota; family Manidae; genus Manis; species Manis pentadactyla. The sequence goes on from NC_080019.1 coordinate 115,017,773, forward strand.
CCCTCTCTTTCTGCCTTTAATACTCTGTTCTTTTCTTTGATGTTTGCCATTTTAATTATTATGTGTCTTGGAGTTGCCCTACTTGGGTCCCTTGTCATGGGAGTTCTGTGTACCTCTGTGGTCTGAGAGGCCATTTCCTCCCCTAGTTTGGGGAAGTTTTCAGCAATTATTTCTTCAAAGACACTTTCTGTCCCTTTTTCTCTCTCTTCTTCTTCTGGTACCCCTATAATGTAGATATTGTTCTGTTTCATTTGGTCACTCAGCTCTCTTAGTATTCTTTCATTCCTGGAGACCCTTTTATCTCTCTCTGCATCAGCTTCTCTGCATTCCTGTTCTCTGATTTCTAGTCCATTAATGATCTCTTGCATCTCGTCCATTCTGCTTTGAAGTCCTTCCCGAGATTGTTTTATTTTTGTATTCTCCCTCCTTAGTTCTTGCATATTTCTCTGCAAGTCCATCAGCATGGTTATGACTTTTGTTTTGAATTCTTTTTCAGGAAGACTGGTTTAATCTATCTCCCCAGGTTCCTTCTCAGGAGAAGATGTAGAAGATGTCGAAGATGTCTGAGTTAGTCTTGTCTGGATCAAATTTTTTTGCCTTTTCATGTTGATAGGTGCAGTGGTATGCTATTGACTCCTCTGTCAGCTGGTTGAGGCAAGACTCTTTCCACTCGCTCCTGGCCTTTCTTTACTGGGACAACTGCGACCCCTAGTGGCTTGTGTTGGGCAATTGCGTGTAGACTGGGTCTCTGTATCTTGCCCTGGCGGTATGGAGGAAGCTCCCTTGCTGTGGGCATGAGCAGCCTCAAGCCTCTGCCCTGCTATGGCGGGGCCCTGGAGGGGTAATGGACTGGGGGCTGTTTGGCTGTTTACCTCCATGAGGGGTCTCAGAGCTGTTGCCCAGGGGGTTAGTGCTCCCAGAGTTCCCTGGAATTTCCAGCCGTTGGACTGTGACCAGGGATGCTTCCGTCCAGTTGTGGGGTCCCTGTCCCTTTAAGACTTTCAAAAAGCACTCGCTTTTCTTTGTCCCACGGGCGCCGGCTGCAGGACCCACTCACAGGTCTTACTGTCCTGCTTTCCTAGTATCCTGGACTCCACACATGCACTGTGTCTGCGCTCTGGTGCGGATGACTAGGGCTGGGTGTTTAGCAGTCCTGGGCTCCCTCTCCCTCCCCGCTCTGACTCCTCTCCTCCCACTGGGAGCTGGGGTGAGGGGCCTCGGGTCCCACCGGGCTGCAGCTTGTATCTTACCCCTTTCACCAGGCGCTGGGTTCTCGCAGGTGTGGATGTAGTCTGGCTGTTGTCCTGTGTCTTCTGGTCTGTCTTTTAGGGATAGTTGTATTTGTTGTATTTTCAAAAATATGTATGTTTTTGGGAGGAGATTCCCACTGTCCTACTCACGCCTCCATCTTGGCTCCTGTTGTAGAGATTTTGGATTCTTTTATTTGTCTCCACTGAGAATTTTTTTCCCCTTTGTTTTATTTATTTATTTATTTTATTTTATCTTTATTTGTTTTATTTTTTTTCCCCTTTGTATTATCAGGTGATTTTTTGGCTGGATTTGAATTGCAAACTGTTTCTGATATGGCAACTCTCATCTTCTTTCAGTATATCATTTGTGTTTAGCTAGTCTGCTTTGATTCTGTTCCACATGTGTGATTTAGGGGTCAGTCATGATGAGGGTAAACAGTTTAAGGATCCTGTCTGGTCTTTTTTCAAGATTCTCCAGATCTCTTTACTGTGTTTTCTAGTTTCTGTTCTCTGGTTCCCCAGCCAGAAAGATTGGTAGAGGTAGTCAGTCATACCTAATAGTAGCCTTGAAACTAAATTTCTTGAAAGAAACTTGAAAATGGTCTTTCACATGTATATATAGCAGGAATGAAAGCAGAACATTGAAAAATCCAATTAGGACTGTTAGAGGGAGCATTGTGTATTTTCCTCCATCCTTGTCCCTGCCATGACAAAGAATTGAAGGTCAGAGACACAGTAGTGAAGCAGAGTAAAAGTTTTATTTAAAGTTACTTCAACAGAGAAAAACTATAGGCCACCTCAGCAACCAGAGGCACCCTGAAAGTTTGGAGAGAGAAAGTTTAAGATTAAAAGGTTACATACTTAGAAAGTGCAGGCGACCTCAGAGAGACAAGTGCCCTGAAATGTTGGGGATTTCCCCTTTTAAGAATTCTTTAGGAATGTGACTAAAGGCTGAGGGTGAAGACCTGTTAAGTGGTCTCTGAATATTTAAAATTAAAAGGAATTTACTGCCCTGATTTCTCCCTGGGATAACTGGTATCTTGATTTAGGGGCATATCAGACAAGACTGCCTGCCGAGCCCTGAGGGGGACTGAGTTATTGTCTGTTTGCTAGAGAGTAAGTTAAGAATCTTACTTCTTAACTTCCTTGGTGTTAAAATGCAATCTTATCTTCAAGATGGAATCTTTCCTGTCTTTCCTGTGTTGTTTATGGCTGGGCTTGTTTGCTAAATTAATCACAGTGTTCCTCTCCTGCCCAGGTTGCAGATTACTTGATTGGGGGCTGGAGGAGGAAAAACCGCATATAGGTTAAGTTAAAGAATAAGCTGGGCCTGCATGATTAACTCAATAAAGATATGGGCTATGTCTGAGGTACCCTCCTTTATCTGGGGAATAGTCAAACATTCCAGGCCAAATTGCTCCTGGCTTTTTGAGCTTTAACTGATTAACTCTGGGTTGTTTTTTTTTTTTAGTGGGCTTTTTCCTGGCCTTATTCTCTTTCCACCCGCTCATATCTATTTTCCTGCCTAACAGAACTTATGAGCTTTTTCAACAGAAAATTGTCAATAAAAAAAGATACTGGGGAGAGAATTGGGGGCAAGACATTTAAATGCTGTGTCAGCTTAGTTCAATGTACATTTCAAAGCAACCACTATTTGCTAGACATTATGCTGGATACTAGGAATTCAAGAGATCATATAGACTTACATACTGCCCTTAAACTCTTAATAATGGAATAATGGCGATGGATATGTTAAATAAGTAAATTTAACTGTAGTAATATTATGAGCTATATGCATTGTAAGATTTTCAGTGAGCAATAAAGGCTTATCTAATTTTAGCCAGTAAATATGAACCCGTTATATCCATATACCATGATATTGCCACCATTGTATCATGCTGAGTTGGATTAAATAACATTGGGACATCTGACACATAAGGAACTTAGAAGTCACCACTCTGTTTTACCAAGAAGTAGAAAGCTGAACAAAAGTGAAAAAAAAGCCACTCTTAGATCCACCAGAAAAGTGAGGGCACATGCCATACTGCCACACCAAAAACTATAGAGAGACAAGCAGGTACAGAGAATCACAACTTAATGGAGCAGAAACTTCTGCAGGACCCAGTGCTAGGGTAGGAAAACTTGAACTGTAATTGATGGATTGCTGGAGACTCACTGTGAACAAGTCTGAAATTTAAAAACTGCAGGGGGACCCAATCACAGCAGTTGGGGGTGAGGCACAGTTTTGTGAGATTTAGCTCCCAGGACTGCTACCAGGTTCTCACACTGAATATCAGAGAAAGACCCTTGTATTTCCAAAGGGGATGGGAAAAAGGAACCTTTTGAAACATGCCAGAATATTCTGTTTTTCTTAACTACGCCTGCCATCAGGAAAAACTATTTGACCAGAGCCTAACCTATTGGAGTTTTTTGTGTTTTTTTTGTAGATAATTATTTTTTATTGAAGGGTAGTTGACACACAGTATTACATTAGTTTCAGGTGTACAACACAGTGATTCAACATTTATATACATGATAATTCTAGATACCAGCTATCACCATACCAAGCTGTTACAATATTTTGACTATATTCCTTATGCTATACATTACATCCCGGTTACTTATTTATTTTACAATTGGAAGTGTGCACTTTCTTTTGTGTGTGTGTGTGAGGGCATCTTTCATACTAATTGATCAAATGGTTGTTAACAACAATAAAATTCTGTATAGGGGAGTCAATGCTCAATGCACAATCATTAATCCACCCCAAGCCTAATTTTCGTCAGTCTCCAATCTTCTGAAGCATAACGAACAAGTTCTTACATGGAGAACAAATTCTTACATAGTGAATAAGTTACATGGTGTACAGTACAAGGGCAGTCATCACAGAAACTTTTGGTTTTGCTCATGCATTATGAACTAAAAACAGTCAGTTCAAATATGAATACTCATTTGATTTTTATACTTGATTTATATGTGGATACCACATTTCTCTCTATATTATTATTATTTTTAATAAAATGCTGAAGTGGTAGGTAGATACAACATAAAGGTAGAAAACATAGTTTAGTGTTGTAAGAGAGCAAATGTAGACGATCAGGTGTGTGCCTGTAGACTATGTGTTAATCCAAGCTAGACAAGGGCAATAAAACATCCACGTATGCAGAAGATTTCTCTCAGAACAGGGGGGAGAGGTTCTAAGCCTCACCTCTGTTGATCCCTAATTTCTCACCTGATGACCCCTCTGTGACTGTGCCTGTGTTAGGTTGTTCCTCCCTTGAGTAATCTTACCCGTCTCTGGCTAACCAGTCATCTTCCGGGGCCATACAGGGAAATGTAAAGTTGGTAAGTGAGAGAGAAGCCTTATTGTTTGAAAAGGTTAGCTTTTTACTTCTTTGCATATTTATGCTCTGTGGCTTCTATGCCCAGCATTTGTCTTGAGGTATCTTTACCACTTGGAAGAATTATGATACTCGGTAAATTTGATATGAGGCATGAATTCTATTTAAGGGTTGTAATTAGGTAGGAAGAAGAAAAGCTATAGAAGTAGCAGGCGGAAGAAAACATGGGAAGATTGATTATTTCTTTGACATATCTTCTCGTAGAGTAACTTCAGCATGTATAGGTTTTAAACTACTAAATAAATAGCGCACACACATTAACATAATAGGAGTATAGTTACATAACCAAAGCATACCTGTAATTACCAGCCATCTTCACTGAAACCAAGAAAACCAGTTAGGCACCTTAGGCATTTGTGGAAACTTATCTATGATATGGTGGATATTGTCCAACTGAACTTGAACAGTCTGAGAGAAATGAGACAAATTAAAACAACCCATTCCTGGGGACTGTTCACATCCCATATGTTCTTTTAACAGTAAATAGTCTGTAGTTGTAAGATTTTGGAGCGCTACAATTTGCACTTCTGCTAATGCTTGGTTGAGTTCCAACAGTATAGATCCAGTCAAATTTGTTGTTTTACTGTATGCACAGGCCAGCTTAGATATCTCCTTCTTCATTCCCATGGCAAGTCCAGGAACTGGTGGGATGAGTGCATCTACACCTGTAGCAGTGCGTGGATTTTTGTTGGGGTTTCTTGATGATCATCTTCTGGCATGAGTCTTCCAGAGAGTGCTGATGTTGGAAGTTCTTTTTCATATCATAACTTAGTTCATTTTCAGGGTAGCCAAATTAGGCTTTGATCCTCTGTATAAACACAAACACACCCTTTGCCTACACTTTTATATGCCCTTTATACCCTTGTGTAGGACGCATTGGAGGTCACCACACAGGAACTGCCTTTTTTTTTTTCGTATCACTAATCTACACTTACATGATGAATATTATGTTTACTAGGCTCTCCGCTATACCAGGTCCCCCCTATAAACCCCTTTACAGTCACTGTCCATCAGCATAGCAAAATATTGTAGAATCACTACTTGCCTTCTCTGTGTTGTACAGCCCTCCCCTTTCTCCTACCCCCCCATGCATGCTAATCTTAATACCCCCCTTCTTCTTCCCCGCCCCTTATCCCTCCCTACCCACCCATCCTCCCCAGTCCCTTTCCCTTTGGTACCTGTTAGTCCATTCTTGAGTTCTGTGGTTCTGCTGCTGTTTTGTTCCTTCAGTTTTTCCTTTGTTCTTATATTCCACAGATGAGTAAAATCATTTGGTATTTCTCTTTCTCCGCTTGGCTTGTCTAACTGAGCATAATACCCTCCAGCTCCATCCATGTTGCTGCAAATGGTAGGATTTGCCCTTTTCTTATGGCTGAGTAGTATTCCATTGTGTATATGTACCACTTCTTCTTTATCCATTCATCTATCGATGGACATTTAGGTTGCTTCCAATTCTTGGCTATTGTAAATAGTGCTGCGATAAACATAGGGGTGCACTGATCTTTCTCATACTTGATTGCTGCATTCTTAGGGTAAATTCCTAGGAGTGCAATTCCTGGGCCAAATGGTATGTCTGGTTTGAGCATTTTGATGTACCTCCATACTGCTTTCCACAATGGTTGAACAAGTTTACATTCCCACCAGCAGTGTAGGAGGGTTCCCCTTTCTCCACAGCCTCACCAACATTTGTTGTTGTTTGTCTTTTGGATGGCAGCCATCCTTACTGGTGTGAGGTGATACCTCATTGTAGTTTAAATTTGCATTTCTCTGATAATTAGCGATGTGGAGCATCTTTTCATGTGTCTGTTGGCCATCTGTATTTCTTTTCTGGAGAACCGTCTGTTCAGTTCCTTTGCCCATTTTTTTAATTGGGTTATTTGTTTTTTGTTTGTTGAGGCATGTGAGCTCTTTATATATTCTGGACGTCAAGCCTTTATCGGATGTGTCATTTTCAAAGATATTCTCCCATACTGTAGGGTTCCTTTTTGTTCTGTTGATGGTGTCTTTTGCTGTACAGAAGCTTTACAGCTTAATATAGTCCCACTTGTTCATTTTTGCTGTTGTTTTCCTTGCCCGGGGAGATATGTTCAAGAAGAGGTCACTCATGTTTATGTCTAAGAGGTTTTTGCCTATGTTTTCTTCCAAGAGTTTAATGGTTTCATGACTTACATTCAGGTCTTTGATCCATTTTGAGTTTATTTTTGTATATGGGGTTAGACAATGGTCCAGTTTCATTCTCCTACATGTAGCTGTCCAGTTTTGCCAGCACGATCTGTTGAAGAGACTGTCATTTCGACATTGTATGTCCATAGCTCCTTTATCAAATATTAATTGACCATATATGTCTGGGTTAATGTCTGGATTCTCTAGTCTGTTCCATTGGTCTGTGGCTCTGTTCTTGTGCCAGTACCAAATTGTCTTGATTACTATGGCTTGACAGTAGAGCTTGAAGTTGGGGAGTGAGATCCCCCCTACTTTATTCTTCTTTCTCAGGATTGCTTTGGCTATTCGGGGTCCTTGGAGTTTCCATATGAATTTTTGAATTACTTGTTCCAGTACATTGAAGAATGTTGCTGGTATTTTCATAGGGATTGCATCAAACCTGTATTTTACTTTGGGCAGGATGGCCATTTTGACGATATTAATTCTTCCTAGCCATCAGCATGGGATGAGTTTCCATCTGTTAGTGCCCCTTTAATTTCTCTTAAGAGTGACTTGTAGTTTTCAGAGTATAAGTCTTTCACTTCTTTGGTTAGGTTTATTCCTAGGTATTTTATTTTTTTTGATGTAATTGTGAATGGAGTTGTTTTCCTGATTTCTCTTTCTGTTGGTTCATTGTTAGTGTATAGGAAAGCCACAGACTTCTGTGTGTTGATTTTGTGTCCTGCAACTTTGCTGTATTCTGATATCAGTTCTACTGGTTTTGGGGTGGAGTCTTTAGGGTTTTTTATGTACAGTATCATGTCATCTGCAAATAGTGACCGTTTACCTTCTTCTTTACCAATCTGGATTCCTTGTATTTTTTTATTTTGTCTGATTTCCGTGGCTAGGACCTCCAGTACTATGTTAAATAACAGTGGGGAGAGTGGGCATCCCTGTCTAGTTCCCGATCTCAGAGGAAATGCTTTCAGCTTCTCGCTGTTCAATATAATGTTGGCTGTGGGTTTATCATAGATGACCTTTATTATGTTGAGGTACTTGCCCTCTATTCCCATTTTGCTGAGAGTTTTTATCATGAATGGATGTTGAGCTTTGTCAAGTGCTTTTTCAGCATCTATGGAGATGATCATGTGGTTTTTGTCTTTCTTTTTGTTGATGTGGTGGGTGATGTTGATGGACTTTCGAATGTTGTACCATCCTTGCATCCCTGGGATGAATCCCACTTGGTCGTGGTGTATGATCCTTTTGATGTATTTTTGAATTCGGTTTGCTAATATTTTGTTGAGTATTTTTGCATCTGCGTTCATCAGGGATATTGGTCTGTAGTTTTCTTTTTTGGTGGGGTCTTTGCCTGGTTTTGGTATTAGGATGATGTTAGCTTCATAGAATGAGTTTGGGAGTATCCCCTCCTCCTCTATTTTTTGGAAAGTTTAAGGTGAATGGGTATTATGTCTTCCCTGTGTGTCTGATAAAATGCCGAGGTAAATCCATCTGACCCGGGGGTTTTGTTCTTGGGTAGTTTTTTGATTACCGCTTCAATTTTGTTGCTGGTAATGGGTCTGTTTAGATTTTCTATTTCTTTCTGGGTCAGTCTTGGAAGGTTGTATTTTTCTAGGAAGTTGTCCATTTCTCCCAGCTTGTTAGCATATAGGTTTTCATAGTATTCTCTCATAATTCTTTGTATATCTGTGGGGTCTGTCATGATTTTTCCTTTCTCATTTCTGATTCTGTTGATTTGTGTTGACTCTCTTTTCCTCTTAATAAGTCTGGCTAGAGGCTTATCTATTTTGTTTATTTTCTCAAAGCACCACCTCTTGGTTTCATTGATTTTTGCTATTGTTTTATTCTTCTCAATTTTATTTATTTCTTCTCTGATCTTTATTATGTCCCTCCTTCTGCTGACCTTAGGCCTCATTTGTTCTTCTTTTTCCAATTTCGATAATTGTGACATTAGACCATTCATTTGGGATTGTTCTTCCTTTTTTAAATATGCTTGGATAGCTATATACTTTCCTCTTATGACTGCTTTTGCTGTGTCCCACAGAAGTTGGGGCTTAGTGTTGTTGTTGTCATTTGTTTCCATATATTGCTGGATCTCCATTTTGATTTGGTCATTGATCCATTGATTATTTAGGAGCGTGTTGTTAAGCCTCCATGTGTTTGTGAGCCTTTTTGCTTTCTTTGTACAGTTTATTTCTTGTTTTATGCCTTTGTGGTCTGAAAAGTTGGTTGGTAGGATTTCAATCTTTTGGAATTTACTGAGGCTTTTTTTGTGGCCTAGTATGTGGTCTCTTCTGGAGAATGTTCCATTTGCACTTGAGAAGAATGTGTATCCTGTTGCTTTTGGATGTAGAGTTCTGTAGATGTCTATTAGCTCCATCTGCTCTTCTGTGTTGTTCAGTGCTTCCATGTCCTTACTTATTTTCTGCCTGGTGGATCTATCCTTTGGGGTGAGTGGTGTGTTGAAGTTTCCTAGGATGAATGCATTGCAGTCTATTTCCCCCTTTAGTTCTGTTAGTATTTGTTTCACATATGCTGGTGCTCCTGTGTTGGGTGCATATATATTTAGAATGGTTATATCCTCTTGTTGGACTGAGCCCTTTATCATTATGTAGTGTCCTTCTTTATGTCTTGTTACTTTCTTTGTTTTGAAGTCTATTTTGTCTGATGTTAGTACTGCATCCCCTGCTTTCTTCTCGCTGTTGTTTGCCTGAAATATGTTTTTCCATCCCTTGACTTTTAGTCTGTACATGTCTTTGGGTTTGAGGTGAGTTTCTTGTAAGCAGCATATAGATGGGTCTTGCTTTTTTATCCATTCTATTACTCTGTGTCTTTTGATTGGTGCATTCAGTCCATTAACATTTAGGGTGACTATTGAAAAATATGTGCTTATTGCCATTGCTGGGTTTAAATTCGTGGTTACCAAAGGTTCAAGGTTAGCCTCTTTAGTATCTTACTGCCTAACTTAGCTCGCTTATTGAGCTATTATATACACTGTCTGGAGATTCTTTTCTTCTCTCCCTTCTTATTCCTTCTCCTCCATTTTTCCTATGTTGGGTGTTTTGTTCTGTGCTCTTTCTAGGAGTGCTCCCATCTAGAGCAGTCCCTGTAAGATGTCCTATAGAGGTGGTTTGTGGGAAGCAAATTCCCTCAGCTTTTGTTTGTCTGGGAATTGTTTCATCCCACCTTCATATTTAAATGATAGTCCTGCTGGATACAGTGTCCTTGTTTCAAGGCCCTTCTGTTTCATTGCATTAAATATATCGTGCTATTCTTCTGTCCTGTAGGGTTTCTGTTGAGAAGTCTGACGTTTGCCTGATGGGTTTTCCTTTATAGGTGACCTTTTTCTCTCTAGCTCCCTTTAACACTCTTTCCTTGTCCTTGATCTTTGCCATTTTAATTATTATGTGTCTTGGTGGTGTTCTCCTTGGATCCTTTCTGTTGGTGGTTCTGTGTATTTCCATGGTCTGTTCGATTATTTCCTCCCCCAGTTTTTGGAAGTTTTCATCAATTATTTCTTCCAAGATACTTTCCATCCGTTTTCCTCTCTCTTCTTCTTCTGGTACCCCTATAATATGGATATCGTTCTTTCTGGATTGGTCCCACAGTTCTCTTAGTATTGTTTCTTCCTGTAGATCCTTTTATCTCTATATCAGCTTCTATGCGTTCCTGTTCTCTGGTTTCAATTCCATCAATGGCCTCTTGCATCCTATCCATTCTGCTTATATACCTTTCCAGAGTTTGTTTCATTTCTGTAATCTCCTTTTTGGCATCTGTGATCTCCCTCCGGACTTCATCCCATATCTCTTGCATATTTCTCTGCATCTCTGTCAGCATGTTTAAGATTTTTATTTTCAATTCTTTTTCAGGAAGACTGGTTAGGTCTGTCTCCTTCTCTGGTGTTGTCTCTGTGATCTTTGTCTGCCTGTAGCTTTGCCTTTTCATGGTGATAGGAATACTTTGCAGAGCTGGAACGAGTGACGGCTGGAAGAACTTCCCTTCTTGTTGGTTTGTGGCCCTCCTCTCCTGGGAGAACAGCGACCTCTAGTGGCTTTGTGCCGGGCAGCTGCACGCAGACAGGGCTTCTGCTTCCTGCCCGGCTGCTATGGGTTTATGTCTGCTGTTGCTGTTGGCGTGTCCTGGCTCGGGCTGTTCCTCCAAAGTGGTGGTGTTGTGTTGGAGGGTGAGTGGCCGGGAGGCTATTTATCTCTGTAAGGGGCCTCCGTGCTCCCTGCATCCCAGGGAATTAGGGTGCCCAGAGATCCCCGGATTTTCTACCTGTGGATTAAGTGTCCCGCCCTGCCCCTTTAAGACTTTCAAAAAGCACCTGCCAAAACAAAACATCGACCAGAAAAAAAAAAAATTTTTTTTTAAATTAAAAAACATAAAAATAAAAATAAAAAATGGCTGCTCGTTTTTCTTTATTCTCCAGCGCCAGCTGCAGGCATCTGCTCACCGGTCTTGCTGCCCTGTTTCCCTAGTATTGGGTTTCCTGTCCCTTTAAGACTTCCAAAAAGCGCTTGCCAAAATAAAACAGAAAAAAAAAAAATGCCCGCTTGCTTTTCTTATGTCCTCCAGCGCCAGGCCTCCGGTACCCTCTCACCATTCTTGCTGCCCTTTTTCCCTAGCATGCAGGGCCCTGCACTCTGGCCGGGATGGCTGGGGCTGGGTGTTCAGCAGTCCTGGGCTCCGTCCCTCCCGCTCTGCCCACTCTTCTCCCGCCGGAACTGGGGGGGAGGGGCGCTCGGGTCCCGCTGGGCCGGGACTTGTATCTTACCCCCTTTATGAGGCACTGGGTTCTCGCAGGTGTGGATGTGGTCTGGATGTTGTCCTGTGTCCTCTGGTCTTTATTCTAGGAAGAGTTGTCTTTGTTATATTTTCATAGATATATGTGGTTTTGGGAGGAAATTTCCGCTGCTCTACTCACACCGCCATCTTGGCTCCACCCCCCTATTGTGGTTTTATCAGAATCTAACTTATCTGGTAGAAGAGAAATACCCAGTTCCAACTTTTTCAACCCCTCCTGTTCCATCTGAAGGGAGAAAAAAATCTGAGAAGCATTAGTTAAATTCACATTCCAGAAGCACAGGCTTACCAACTGAGACCTAATCATAGGACTGCAGAACACTTTCCTTCCCCTCAAAACTTACTACTACATTACTAAAGTCCTGTTTACTGTAGTGCCTTTTACCCAGTGCATCATGTGTGCCTTTCAACAAAAAACTGCAAGGCATACTAAAAGGCATAAAAAAACATAGTTTGAAGAAATAAAGCTCAGAAATGGCAGGGATGTTGGAATTATCAGATCATAATTTTTTTAAATGCTATGATTAGTATGCCAAGGGCTTACTGGAAAAAGTGTACAACAAGTAAGAACAGATGGATAATATAAACAGAGAGTTGGAAATTCTAAGAGACACTCAGAAATGTTAGAAAAAACACTAATAGAAATGAATAGTGCCTTTGGTGGGGCACATCAGTAGACTGGGCACAGCCAAGGAAAGAATGTCTGAGCTTGAGGACATGACAGTAGAAACTCTCAAAACTGAGAAGCAAAGAGAAAAAGACTGAAAAAAGAAAACAGCAGAACAGAAATCCAGGAACTATGGGACAAGTACATAAGGTGTAATATACATGTAATGTGAATATCAGAAGTAGAAGAAAGAAATAAAGAGAAGCAATAATGACTGGGAATTTCCCCAAATTAATGTCAGATACCAAACACAGATCCAGGAAACTTGGAGAACAACACAAGCAGGATAAAGAGAAAAAAAAAACAAAACTACACCTAGGCATATTATATTCAAACTGTGGAAAATAAAGAAAAGATCCTGAAAGAGGCCAGAGGAAGAAAGCTCTTTCCCTATAAAGGAACAAAAATGAGAATTACATCCAACTTCTCAGAAACCATACAAGCTAGAAGAGAGTGGAATGAAATATAAAGTGTTGAGAGAAAAAACTCACAAATGTAGACTTTTGTACCTTGTGAAAAAGTGGAGGAGAATTTTGTATCCTTCAAAAGTGGAGGAGAATTAAGAGTTTCTCAGACAAAATTGAGAGAATTTGTTGTCAGTAGACCTGCCTTGCAAGAAATGTTAAAAGAAGTTCTTTAGATAGAAAATGATAGATAAGGAACTTGGGTCCGTGAAAGGAAAGCATCAGAAAATTAATAAGGTAAAACAAAAACTTATTTTTCATATTCTTAAGTGGTCTATCAGATAAGTTTGTTTTGGATAACAGTAGCAGCAATGTATTTGATTATTTTTATGTATAAATGAATGACAGCAAGGATACAAGGTCTAGGAGGGAAGAATTAGGATTATTTTGTTATTATAAGGTACTTGCACTATCTATGAAGCAGTGTAGGGTTATTTGGAAGTGAACTTGGATTAGTTGTAAGTATGTACAGGTATCCCCTGTGTTTTGAAAGTTCACACTACACCACTTCACTTTTACAAAAGGCCACATTCATACTTATTTTCACTAACTAACTGAAGGAAATTTGGAGAGGATGTTCACTTTTATGAAAAAAGGTGAAAATAAAAAAAAATCCCTCAGCATTTTTTTTGCAGTGAACTACTGTAGAAATAGTGTGCAGTCCAAGCAGTAAGGATGGCACCACCCAGCTCCTTCCCTGGGAACCACACTCAGCATCTTAGCATCAAGCCACCATAGCTTTGAACTGTGTGTAAGCATTTGAGCTTTTTCTCTGTTAGCATGCTGCATTCTAAGGTATCCGAAAAGGCTGAGAGAGGTTATTTTTGGGGTCTGGGAACACTCAAAAAATTTTCCACATAAATTAATGGTAATTGCTTCCTCACTTTGTGCCACATCAGTTTGTGAAACATTTCATAGGAATGCCCTATTTTCAGGTAGTGGGAGAAACCTGTATTATAAACACAATGGCAACACTAAAGATGCATAACTGATATACTAGGAGAGGGGATAAAATGGAGTCATATAAATTGCTCAGTTAAAATCACAAAAGGTAGAAAAAGTGTTGAAGACAAAAATAGATATAAAGAACAAGGACAAGAAATAGAAAACTGTAACAATATGATAGATATTAATCAACTATATTATTTTAAATGTCAGTGTACACCAATTAAAAGAGAGAGATTATAAGAATGGATCAAAAAAATAAGAACCACTTAAATGTTGTGCACAAGAAGCCCACTTTAAATATAAAGACACATCAAGTAAAGAAATGGAGAAAGATATAACACTATAACACCAATCAAAAGAAAGCAGGAATATCTATATTAATTATAGATAGAGCCAACTTCAGAGTAAAGAAGTTATAGGGAATAAAGAGAAGCATTACATAATGATAAAGGGATCCATACTCCAAGGAGACATAACAATCCTTAATGTGTACACACATAACAAAAATGTATACATGGGGCAAAACCTGATAGAACAGCAAAGAGAAATACATAAATCCACTGTTATAGTTGGAGAGTTTAACACTCTCTATCAGAAATGGTCAGATCCAGCAGGCAGAAAATTGATTAGGACATAATTAATAACACCATCATTCAACTGGATATTACTCATATCTACTTCATCCAACAATAACAGATTACACATTCTTCTCAAGATCACATGAAACATTCACCAAGATGGATTAAACTAGAAAACAAGAAAATGAAAGCTGGAATATCCCAAAATACATGGACATTAAATAACACAAGAGAGAAAAAAGAAATCTCAAGAGCAATTTAAGAATATTTTGAAGTAAGTGAAAATACTTCTCAAAATTTGTGGCATGCAGCAAAAACAGTGTTTAGAAGAAAAATTTTAACATTAAGTACATATATCAGAAAAGAAGAAATATTTAAAGCCAATACTCTATAAAGCTTCTACCATAGGAATTTAGAAAAAGAAGAGAAAATTAAATCCAAAGTGAGCAGAAAAAAAGAAATAATTGGAGCAGAAATCAATGAAATTGGAAATAGGAAACCAATAGAGAAAATTGTTGATTTTTTTTTGTTTTGTTGAAGCCAAAAGCTGTTTCTTTGAGAAGATCAATAAAATTGATAAGCCTCTAGCCAGACTAAGGAGAAAAGGAGAGAAGACGTATATTAATATCTGAAATGAAAGAGAGGATATCAGTACAAATACCATGGATGTTAAAAGATAGTAAAGGAATATTGTGAAGAGCCCTATGCCCACAAATTGGATAATCCTGATGAAACAGATCAATTTTTCAAAAGATGAAATTTGCCAAAATTCACATAAGAAGTAGACAGTCTGAATAGGCCTATATCTATTAAAGTGAATCAATAAATAGTAACCTTCCGAAACAGCACCAAGACCAGATGGGTTTCACTAGTGCTTTCTTCCAAACATTTAAGGAAGAAATTACGCCAATTCTTTACAACTTTTCCAGAAAAAACTGAGGGAATACGCACCCATTCTATGAGGCAGGCATTACCCTAACACTCAAACCAAAGACATTAGAAGAAAACAAAACTATAGATTAGTATCTCTGATGAATGCAGATGAAAAAATACTCAAAAAACATTAGCAAGTTGAATCCAACAATGTATAAAAAGAATTATACACCACAAGCAAATGAATTTATTGTAGATATGCAAGACTGCTTCAGCATTTGAAAATCAATCAATATATTCTGTTGCATCAACAGACAAGAGGGAAAAATCACATGATCATATCAATAGATGCAGAAAAAGCACTGATGATGAAAAATGCAACACCCATTCATGATAAAAACTCTCAGCAAATTGGGAATAGGGGAGAACTTCCTCAACTTGACAAAATACATGTATAAAAAACCTACAGCTATTGTCATAGTTAATAGTGAGAAACTTGAAGCTTTACTGCAAAGATGGAAGGACAAAGTAAGGATATCCTTTTCTCCACTGCTTTCCATCATACTGGAAATCCTTGGTAATGCAGAAAGACAAGAAAAGGAAATAAAAGGTATGCAGATGAGGAAGGAAGAAATAAAAGTGTCTTTGTTCATAGATGATGTGACTGTGCAGAAAATCCAAAAGAACTGACCCAAAAAATCTTGTAACTAATAAACAGTTGTAGCAAGGTTGCAGAATATAAGGTTAATACACAAAAAGCAATTGCTTTACATATTATATACCTGCAATGGACAAGTGGAATTTGAAATTACAAACACAATGCCATTTATATTAGCACCCTAAAAACTGAAATACTTATACATAAATCTGATAAAAATATGGAAAAAACTATAAAACTGTGATGAACAGTATAAAAGAACTAAATAAATGGAGAGATATTGCATGTTTATGGATAGGAAGACTCAGTATTTTCAAGATGTCATTTCTTCCCCAACTTGACCTATAGATTCAATGCAGTCCCAACCAAAACAGAAGTCAGCTTTTGAATATTGACAAACCAATTCTAAAATGTATATGGAGAAGCAAAGACTGAGAATAGATAGGTCAATATTGAGAGAGAAGAACAAAGTTGGAGGACTGATATTACCCAACTTCAGAACTATAAAGCTACAGTAACCAACACAGTGGGTATTGGCAAAAGAATAGAAAAATACACCAGTGGAATGGGATTGAGAATCCAGAAATAGACTCCCATAAATATAGTCAGCTGGTCTTTGACAAAGAACCAAAGGGAATACACTGGAGCAAAGATAGTCTTCTTAGAAAGTAGTACTACTCGAACAACTGGATATCCACTTGCAAAGAAAAAAAAAATGAATCTAGATATAGCCCTTACACAAAAAATAACTCAAAATGGATCACAGACCTAATTGTAAAATGCAAAACTATGAAGCATCTAGAAGATATATAATGGTGGATATATGTCATTACAGATTGGCTAAAGCCCATAGAAGGCACAACACCAAGAGTGAACACTAGTGTAAACTATGGACTTTAGGTGAGATGTAAATTATAAGAAAGACACATCCCTGGTGTAGATTTTGATAGTGGTGGGGAGATAGAGGGTGAATGGGAAATCTCTATACCTTCCTCTCAATTTTGCTGTGAACCTAATTAAAACTCTTAAAAAATAAAGTTAAATAATTAAAAAACATTTGAAATTTAAGCAGAATATAATTATTCATATAACTTTGAGCAACTCAATTTTATTTGCACTTACAACAGCACAGATATATGGACTATTTATAAAGGATTACTGGTTAAATAAGAGATGTACACTTGCTTTCATTATGCCCAGAATTCATATGTCAAAAGTAGAAACATTAGCTCATCATTATTTCTAACCACAAATTCCTACAATCTGCACACCATAAAAACTACTGGTCGCTGCACCTAACTCTTTTTTTTTTTTTTCCGATTATAAGAGATTTTTAAAGATTTATTCCTAAATATTTCATGATTTCCTTTTCTTTTTTTTTTTTTTTGCTATCATTAATGTACAATTACATGAACAACATTATGGTTACTAGACTCGACCTATTATCAAGTCCCCACCACATACCCAATTCCAGGCACTGTACATCAGTGTAGTAAGATTCTATAGAATCATTACTTGTCTTCTCTGTGTTACACTACCTTCCCCATGTCCCACCCCTGCCCCTACATTTTATGTGCTAATCGTGATGCCCCTTTTGCCCCCTTATCCCTCCCTTCCCACCCATCCTCCCTAATCCCTTTCCCTTTGGTAACTATTAGTCCATTCTTGGGTTCTGTGAGTCTGCTGCTGTTTTGTTCCTTCAGTTTTTTCTTTGTTCTTATATTCCACAGATGAGTGAAATCATTTGATACTTGTCTTTCTCTGCCTGGCTTATTTCACTGAGCATAATACCCTCTAGTTCCGTCCATGTTGTTGCAAATGGTAGGATTTGTTTTCTTCTTATGGTTGAATAATATTCCATTGTGTATATGTACCACTTCTTTATCCACTCATCTACTGATGGATACTTAAGTTGTCTCCATTTCTTGTCTATTGTAAATAGTTCTGCGATAAATATATGGGTGTACATGTCTTTTTCAAACTGGGCTGCTGCATTTTTAGCGTAAATTCCTAAGAGTGGAATTCTTGGGTCAAATGGTATTTTTATTTTTAGTTTTTTGAGGAAACTCCATACTGTTTTCCACAATGGTTGAACTATTTTACATTCCCACCAGCAGGGTAGGAGGGTTCCCCTTTCTCCACATCCTTGCCACCATTTGTTGTTGTCTGTCTTTTGAATGTTGGCCATCCTAACTGGTGTGAGGTGATATCTCATTGTGGTTTTAATTTGCATTTCTCTGATGATTAGCGATGTAGAGCATCTTTTCATGTGCCTGCTGGCCATCTGAATTTCTTCTTTAGAGAAGTGTCTGTTCAGCTACTCTGCCCATTTTTTAATTGGCTTATTTGCTTTTTGTTTGTTGAGAGGCATGAGCTCTTTATATAATTTGGATGTCAACCCTCATCAGATATGTCATTTATGAATATATTTTCCCATACTGTAGGATGTCTTTGTTCTACTGATGGCATCCTTTGCTGTACAGAGCTTTTAAGTTTGATATAGTCCCACTTGTTCATTTTTGCTTTTGTTTCCCTTGCCTAGGGAGATATATTCATGAAGAAGTTGCTCATGTTTATTATGTCCAAGAGATTTTTGCCTATGTTTTTTTCTAAGAGTTTTATGATTTCATAACTTACATTCAGGTCTTTGATTCATTTTCAGTTTACTTTTGTATATGGGGTTAGACAATACTTCAGTTTCATTCTCTTGCATGTAGCTTTCCAGTTTTGCCAACACCAGCTGTTGAAGAGGCTGCCATTTCCTCATTGTATATCCAGGGTTCCTTTATCTTATATTAATTGACCATATATGTTTGGGTTTATATCTGGGCTCTCTAGTCTGTTCCATTGGTCTATGGGTCTGTTCTTGTGCCAGTACCAAATTGTCTTGATTACTGTGGCTTTGTAGTAGTGCTTGAAGTCAAGGAGTGTAATTCCCACTGTTTTATTCTTCCTTCTCAGGATTGCTTTGGCTATTTGGGGTCTTCTGTGGTTCCATATGAATTTTAGAACTATTTGCTCTAGTTCATTGAAGAATGCTGTTTGTATTTTGAGAGGGATTGCATTGAATCTGTAGATTGCTTTAGGCAGGATGGCCATTTTGATAATATTAATTCTTCTTATTCATGAGCATGGGATGTGTTTCCATTTATTGGTATCTTCTTTAATTTCTCTCGTGAGTGTCTTGTAGTTTTCAGAGTATAGGTCTTTCACTTCCTTGGTTAGGTTTATTCCTAGGTATTTTATTCTTTTTGATGCAATTGTGAATGGAATTATTTTCCTGATTTCTCTTTCTGCTAGTTCATCATTAGTGTATAGGAATGCAACAGATTCCTGTGTATTAATTTTGTATCCCACAACTTTACTGAATTCAGATATTAGATCTAGAGTTTTGGAGACGATTCTTTAGGGTTTTTTATATACAGTATCATGTCATCTGCAAAAAGGGACAGTTTGACTTCTTCCTTACCAGAATGGATGCCTTTTATTTCTTTGTGTTGTCTGATTGCCATGGCTAGGGCCTCCATAACTATGTTGAATAAAAGTAGGGAGAGTGAGCATCCTTGTCTTGTTCCCGATCTTAAAGGAAAAGCTTTCAGCTTCTCACTGTTAAGTATAATGTTGGCTGTGGGTTTGTCATATATGGCCTTTATTATGTTGAGGTACTTGCCCTCTGTACCCATTTTGTTGAGAGTTATTATCATGAATGGATGTTGAATTTTTTCAAATGCTTTTTCAGCATCTATGGAGGTGATCATGTGGTTTTTGTCCTTCTTTTTGTTAATGTGGTGATGATGTTGATGGATTTTCGAATGTTGTACCATCCTTGCATCCCTGGGGTGAATCCTACTTGATCATGATGGATGATCTTTTTGATGTATTTTTTAATTCGGTTTGCTAATATTTTGTTGAGTATTTTTGCATCTATGTTCATCAGGGATATTGGTCTGTAATTTTCTTTTATTGTGGTGTCTTTGCCTGGTTTTGGTATTAGAGTGATGTTGGCCTCGTAGAATGAGTTTGGGAGTATTCCCTCCTCTTCTACTTTTGGAAAACTTTATGGAGGATGGGTATTAGGTCTTCACTAAATGTTTGATAAAATTCAGCAGTGAAACCATCTGGTCCAGACTTTTTTTTCTAAGGTAGTTTTTTGATTACCAATTCAATTTCCTTCCTGGCAATTGGTCTATTTAGATTTTCTGTTTCTTCTGGGTCAGCCTTGGAAGGTTGTATTTTTCTAGAAAGTTGTCCACTTCTTCTAGGTTATCCAGTTTGTTAGCATGTAATTTTTCATAGTATTCTCTCATAATTCTTTGTATTTCTGTAGGGTCTGTCATGATTTTTCCTGTCTCATTTCTAATTCTGTTTATGTGTGGAGACTCTTTCATTTTCTTGATAAGTCTGGCTAGGGACTTATCTATTATGTTTATTTTCTCAAAGAAACAGCTCCTGCTTTCATTGATTCTTTCTATTGTTTTATTTTTCTCGATTTTATTTATTTCTGCTCTAATATTTATTATGTCCCTCCTACTGATTTTGGGCCTCATTTGTTCTTCCTTTTCTAGTTTCATTAATTGTGAGTTTTGACTGTTCATTTGAGATTGTTCTTCTTTCCTGAGGTAGCCCTGTGTTGCAATATCCTTCCCTCTTAGCATGGCCTTCGCTGCATCCCACAGATTTTGTGTTGTTGAATTATTGTTGTCATTTGTCTCCATTTATTGCTTGAACTCAGTTTTTATTTGGTCATTGATCCATTGATTGTTTAGAAGCGTGTTGTTAAGCCTTCGTGTGTTTGTGGGCTTTCTTGTTTTCTTTGTGTAATTTATTTCTAGTTTCATACTTTGTGATCTGAGAAGCTGGTTGGCACAATATCAATCTTTTTGAATTTACTGAACCTCTTTTTGTGGCCTAGTATATGATCTATTCTTGAAAATGTTCCATGTGCACTTGAGAAGAATGTGTATCCTGTTGCTTTTGGATGAAGTATTCTGTAGATGTCTGTTAGGTCCATCTGTTCTAATACATTGTTCAGTGCTTCTGTCTCTTTACTTATTTTCTGTCTTGTTGATCAGTCCGTTTGAGTGAGTGGTGTGTTGAAGTCTCCTAAAATGAATGTATTGCATTCTATTTCCCCTTTTCACATATGTAGGTGATCCTGTGTTGGGTGCATAGATATTTAGAATAGTTATATCCTCTTGTTGGACTGACCCCTTTATCATTATGTAATGTCCTTCTTTGTCTCATGTTACTTTCTTTCTTTTGAAGTCTATTTTGTCTGATACAAGTACTGCAACTCCTGCTTTTTTCTCCCTATTCATTGCATGAAATATCTTTTTCCATCCCTTTACTTTCAGTCTGTGTATGTCTTTGGGTTTGAAGTGAGTCTCTTGTAGGCAGCATATAGATGGGTCTCGCTTTTTTATCCATTGTATTACTCTGTGTCTTTTGATTGGTGCATTCAGACCATTTACATTTAGGGTGATTATCGATAGGTGTGCACTTATTGCCATTGCAGGCTTTAGATTCATGGTTACCAAAGGTTCAAGGGTAATTCCCTTACTATCTAAGAGTTTAATTTAACTCACTTCATATGCTATTACAAACACAACCTAAAGGTTCTTTTTTTTCCCTCCTTTTTCTTCCTCCTCCATTCTTTTTATGTTAAGTATCATATTCTGTAGTCTTTGTCTATCCCTTGATTGATTTTGGGGGTCATTGATTTGATTTTGCATCTGCTTTATAATTACTTGTTCCACTTTGCTGTGGTTTTATTTCCCCTGGTGATATCTATTTAGCTTTAAGAATACTTTCCTCTATAGCAGTCTGTCCAAAATGCATTGTAGAGGTGGTTTGTGGGAGGTAAATTCTCTCAGCTTTTGCTTATCTGGAAATTGTTTAATCCCTCCTTCAAATTTAAATGATAACTTTTCTGGTAGAGTAGTCTTGGCTTGAGGCCCTTCTGCTTCATTGCATTAAATATATCATGCCACTCCTTTCTGGCCTGTAAGGTTTCTGTTGAGAAATCTGATGATACCCTGATGGGTTTTCCTTTGTATGTGATCTTTTTCTCTCTCTAGCTGCTTTTAAAAGTCTGTCTTTATCCTTGATATTTGCCATTTTAATTATTATATGTTCTTGATGTTGTCTTCCTTGGTTCCTTTGTGTTGGGAGATCTGTGCACCTCCGTGGCTTGAGAGACTACCTCCTTTCCCAGATTGGGGAAGTTTTCAGCAATTACCTCCTCAATAACACTTTCTATCCCTTTTTTCTCTCTTCTTCTTCTGGTAGCCCTGTAATGCATATATTGTTCCATTTGGATTGGTCACACAGTTCTCTCAATATTCTTTCATTCTTAGAGATCTTTTTTTCTTTCTGTGCCTCAGCTTCTTTGTATTCATCTTCTCTAATTTCTGTCCCATTTACCGTGGCTTCTACTACATCTAATCTGCTTTTAAATCCCTCCATTGTATGTTGCATTTCAGATATAGAATTTCTTAATGATTGAATCTCTGTCTTAAATTCGTCCCTATGTTCTTGAATATTTTTGTGTACCTCCATGAGCATGTTTATGATTTTTATTTTAGACATTCTTTCAGGAAGATTGGTGAATTCAGTTTAATTTGGCCCTTTTTTTGGCTGTGAGATTTTGGTCTGAACCAGGTTTATTTGATGTTTCATAATTCTATGTGGTGCCCTCTAGTGCTCAGAAGCTCTAGTCTCTGGAGCTGTCCAGCCCCTAGAGTGAGGTTGGGGCTTGTATGGGCATAGTGCTGGTGCCTGGGGGTAGTAAAGAGCTGTTTCCTGATTCCCACCTGCAGTGCCTGTCCCCAGTATCAGAGCCAGTGGGCCGAGCACACAGGTGTAAGCCTTTGTGCTTGGTCTCTCTAGGTGTTGTAGGCAGTGCCTCCCTCCAGCTGGCCTTACACCAGCGCAGTGACTGCTGGTTTGTGAGCAGGTGCCGGCAGGCCAGGAGGAAGGTGCAGCAGGTTGCTTATCAGAGAGGGGGGCTTCAGAGCTGAGTACGCAGCCAGGGGGATGGAGTGCCTGAAGCTCCTCAAAGTTCCCAACCTGCTGGGCCGTGTGCAATCAGACAACCTTGTCCACCTATCCCTTCTCCCACGTAGCAACCTCCGTGAAAGCCCACCCCTTCAGCAGCCCTCTCACTGCTAGAAAGCCTCTCAGACCGCCTACCCTTCCTTTGTTCCAGAGCAGCCAGATGTGAATCCCCATCCTCCACAAACGACCAGAATCTCAGTCTTTCAAGCACTCTGCCTGTCCCACCTCCTCAACCCCAGCAATCTCCAGAGCACCACACAATGTAGGTCTGTGGTCCAAAGCAGGCCTCCAGAGCTGGGTGTCCAGCAGCTCTAGGCTTCCGCCCCCTACCCACTCCATTTCTCTTCCTCCCGCCGGTGAGCTGGGGTGGGGGATAGTCTTGGGTCCCACTGGATCAAGGCTTACGTATGTTACCCTGTTTCATGAGGTCTGCTCTGTTTGTAAGGTCCGTATGCAGTCTGGTGCAGCCTTCTTTCCTGTTGCTTTTTTAGGGCTAGTTGTATTAGTTATATTTTCACACTATATGTGGTGTGGGGAGGAATTCTCTGTCTCACCTTTCATGCCACCATCTTGAATTCTCCCACTTCACCTACTCTTGATGCACCTCCACTGTTCTCTGTTGCTTTGATCCCTTGGCCTAAAATTTGGTCAAACTACATTTCTAATTTCTTTTAACCAAGGTATAGGTTTATATTACCAGATGACAGAATCTTACATTTAGACATAGAATACAAAGGGTCTAAAGATCATTTGGTCGAAATCTCTTATTTTAAACATTTGTGAACAATGACCTCATCCCTAGAGCACTGTAGGTAATAAGAGTCCATGTTACAAAGGAGAAGACATTATATTTTATTCCTTAGTATTACTTAATTGGTCACAGTCTATAACTTGTCGACTCATTACCCGCTTTACACCTTCCCCTGCTCCCAAGCTATTGGTAAGCTATAATATACAGATTTCTACCCTCAGCTGTATTCCTTCTACATGTACCCATTAGTGACTTCTTGATTTTGTATCTGGGCAGAGACTCTAATGAAAATTCTAAAAAGAATAATTGAAGTGATCTTATCTGAATTTTCTCAAATTTCTGTTATTCCTGGATTATACTTACCTTAAATGCCAAGTTTGGTTTTTTGTTTCCACATAAACATTATATTTCTGAAAAGGTTTTGAGAGGGAAGTGCTGAAGATAACTTTTTCTATTTTAGATGAGCAAGTTGTTATGGGCAACAAGCTTCTTGTATATATTAGGTAAGAGATTTTTTTTTGTTTTACTCATCTGCATATATGCTCCTATAATTTTCCCCTATATTCTTGGAAGTATTGTCATCTCCTATCTATACAGTGCTTTTCAGTTTTCTGTGTTCTTTCTTGTGTGGCAATGGTTCTCAGCTGTGCGTGATTTTGTCCCCTATGGGTGCCCTCATCCCCCCAACATTTGGCAATATCTAGAGACATTTTTGCTTGTCACAGCTGGTGCTGGGGGAGGGATCCTGCTGGCATCTAGCAGGTAGAGGCCAAGGATGCTGCTGAGCACCCTACAGTGTACAGGACTGTCCCCACAACAAGGAGTTCATGCTCCCAAATTATCAATAGGGCTGAGGTGGAGAAAGCCTGAGGGAGAGTTTTTCACTTTTACTACCAACACTCTGTGGGATAGATGTTATCTCTATTTCATCTATAAAGGCAAGGGATGTGTTTAAATTATTAAAGAGTTGGTAACAGAGGTAAGATGAAATGTTGATCTCCGTACTCCTAGAACAGAGTGTTTTCCAATAGACTGTGCAGGCTCAGATTGTGTCCAGATAGAAGTGGCTGCCAGGCAGTTAGGGAGGTGGCAGAACCTACCAGAGCACCATTTGAGCTCCTGCCTAGCATCTATGTTAACTTTGAGACCTATTTCACAGTTGCTACATTGATCTCTTAGTGTAGAAGAACATATGCAGTATTTACCTAGTAGTAGTTTATCATGTTCTTTAAGTCAAAGAGGTTTAAAATTCACCTCCCCCCAGAAAAAAATGAGAACATATTCAGAAGACACTTTATAATGCAGTCCACTAGGCATAAGCCATAAGGAAGTTCTGATTTGGAGGTAAAATAGCACTTAATTTCTCACCAAATTCTAATTCCCTGAAGGCTTGTTCTGTTACAGACATTTTCCAGACAATAACCTTGCTCATTCCCCATCTCACCATTCCTAGAGGCAAAGGTTAAAAGTCTCTGAGAGCATCAGGCTCTTAACAGGTAGATTGTAGTGTGATAGTGCTGTTAAGTTTTTCTCAGTTGTGGGTATGAGACTTTTTAAAAGACAGTCTGTACTCATTCCTTCTTCCCCCTCTACCACAGCCTGGTTTTCTGAAGAAAAATAAGAAGAAATGAAAGTCTTTACTCAGTCATAGGGTGTGGTATTTTACCATCCCTTTCGCCCACAGTTTCTGAACTAGCTATCATCTTGATCTAGATTTACACTTGACCTAACTGCATATACATATACATAACTGATAAAAGCTGAGCCTGCTTAAAAATTAAACTAGTAACTTGGGTTTAAGAAACTGTATTAGCTGGAAGCAGTGCATTACAATTCACCAAACCTGTTCACTTTCTTTTCACCCAGCTGTTGTCTAGCAGGTCGTGCCTATCCCCTTGGTGACATCCCTGAAGATCTTGTTCCCTTGGTTAAAAACCAGGTTGGTGCTATTTTCACAGCATTTTTACTATCTATCCACCTCTTGTTAAGATGCACTGAAGACAGTTGTAATTGTAGTTTACACACGAGTGAGGAGCTATCAGCTGTGATAGGAGAAGCCTATTACACCATCACTGAAGCTGATAGTTATAGCTGAGAGGTTACAGAAATTATAGTGACAATTTAAACTAAAATCCATCCTGTCTTTATTTTATCCAAATGGGAATTGTCATTTCAGCAAGATACTTTATAAGGTGAGAAAAATATAACTATTTTTTCAACTTTCAGGTTTTTGAATTTCTAATTCGCCTACATTCAGCAGAGGCTTCCGCAGAGGAAGAAATCTATCCCTATGTCCGGACTTTGCTACATTTCGACACAAGAGAATTTCTGAATGTATTGGCACTGGTAAGAGATATGATTTTAAGGTATTTTAAAAGGAGCCAGGATGATAGTTTTTCTTAAATAGAAAAACAAATAATAATCCTTATGCAGGTACTGTTTTTATGCCCTAGTGATAAGTCAGGGTTTCAAATGTTTAATTTTGTTGTGCCACCATATTTTCTATTTCTTTATCTCCCTTTCTCCTCCATTTCCTTGTACCCTTCTTTCTCCATACCCTCCCTCTTTCCTTCCTTCGGTGTATGTGTATGTGTGTGTGTGTGTGTGTGTATGTGTGTCTAACACATCATTATCAAACAGTTAAAGCAGCGTTAGATGTGATGCATCTTTGATTTCATAAATTATATTAGTTGGCACACTAAATATGGACCAGGGATCTGAAGGACGTGTGATGGTGATGGTAGTGCAGATAACAGGTTGAAATAGAACATAGACCCTTCCTGCTGGAAAAAACATCCTTATACATGTTTAATTAAAGATGGATTTGGATGAGCCAGGTTCCCTGTGAAAATACCTCCAGTGGAATAATCATATAAAACATCATATATCTTCCCAACTAACTGGTATTATAGTCATTTTTTAAAAAGCTTTTGAAAACAGGGATAGTATTTATATTACAGTGTTTAGTGAAGCAACAGGCTCACAAATGTATAAAATACACAAATGTATAGCATAATATTTGGAGAAAAAAGACAGAAAGGAAATAAACCTAAATATTAATAGCGATTAATTCTGTGAGATGGGGAAAATTTCTCTAATAAGCATATAGTATTTTTATAAGTTGAATAATACAATAAACAAATTTTAAAAAGTAAGCACCCATGTGAAGGTTAAGAATCCAATTATATCATACTGTAATTTAATTTGAAAATCTGATTTTAATTGCCTAAGAAAAAAAGAGAAAAGAAATTTAGACTTGGAAGTCAGATCTAGTTGGTTTAGGAGACCTTAGATGTCCAGAAGAGAACATAATGGTACTTAGTGTCTGGCATGTAAGAAAAAAGAAGCAGGAGGTGGTGGGGCAAGAGGTTGGGAAAGACTGGTAGAGAGCAATAAAGAATTGTATCTAATTTTCATTTTTTTAAGGGCTGGATGGTACTGAGGAACATTTGGAATTATGTTGATGTCTGAGTCATGTTACTGTGTTTGGTAGTAAGGCTGTGATATAATCTCTCTCTCATTGCTTGACAGATGGTTTTAAGCCTAGTTTTATCACATATAGTGTACCAACTGCGGGTGCACCCTGGGCTGGCAAGATATAATCCCTGCCTGTGTGGAGGGAGAGGATCCAGACTAGTAGAGAAGTAATGACAGCACAGTGTAATATACGCCTCTGGAGAAGGCAGGATGCTGTAGGAGCTGAGGAGGGGTTAGGGAAGTCTTCTTGGATGAAGTGATGTCTATGTTGAGTCTCAAAAAATGAGTGGAAATTAGATTAAGGTTAGGGAAAAATATTCTAGATGGAGGACAGGATGTGTATAAAGTCCTGCAAATATGACAAAGCAATGTATGTTCAATGAATTAAAGAAAACAAGTATGGCCACATCTTTGAGTGTACAGAAGCCTGCAGACAGAGACAAGTCCAGAGAGGTAGGTGGAAACTGAGTCTTGTAATCTATGTTCAGAAGTTTGAACTTTATGCTAGAGTTAAACAGGTAGCCATTGAAGTCATAGGTAGCGAAATGTCATGATTTATAGTTTTGAAAAATTCCGTCTGACTGCCAAATGTAGAGTGGATTGAAATAAGATAAAAATGGAGGTAAAAAGATCTGTTAGCAAATTTTTGGTAGTAATCTAGGTAGAAGATAATGGTGGCTTGATTTAGGGCAGTGACATTGGGGATACTAAGATGTAAAAAGATTTGAAAGGTATTTTAGGAGGCAAATTGGCCTGAAATTTAGGGCTTATTGTACAGTTGAATGTGAAGGACCAAACAAATGGGGAAGCATCAACAATTCCCAGATTTCTGACTTGTTGAACTCGTTGTATAGTAGTTTATTTGTGGTTTCAGTAGGGAATCAGAGGAGAAACAGGTTTCTCGTGAGATGGTGGTAGGGCACTCAGTAGTGGTGAAGTGTTGGGAGAGCTGTAGATAATTAGTTCTTTTGGACTTAATGAATTTCAAATGCCTAAAAAACAAGTGGAGGTTTTCTTCCATGTGTGCATCAAGTGTTGGCTGCATCTCCAAGTGTAAGAGCTGGGAAAATCAGTAAGACCTAGGATCCTAAATCCTGGATTCACTGCCTATTATGTCTACCAAAACTGATTAATCATATAACCTTCCTCATTCAGTTAATATACCTTAATAAAAAGAATGTTTTCAGGAAGAGACAAAAGAATATTTAGTTGACAGATTTATAAATGATGTTTTTCCACTTTTTTTCACTTAGGAATATTTTTTCAAGTAAGGCTTTTAAATTTAGCTTTCTTGAACTGTAATTTATGTAAAATATAATTCACCCGTTTTAAGAAAAGAGTTTGACAAATGTATGCAGTCTTGTAACCAATACTACAATCTGGAACTAGAACATTTTTATCACCCAAAAAGGTCACTTGTGCAGTTTTGTAGTTAGTCCCAACTCCAGCCCCAGGCCACTGCTGATCTGCTCTCTGATACCATAGTTTTGCCTTTTCTAGAATGTCATATAAATAGAATCATACACTCTGTAGTTTTTTCTACCTTCTTTAATCCTTTTGAGGTTTATTCATGCTGCTGCTTATAACAATAGGTTGTTCCTTTTTATGGCTGTGTAATTTCACATTTTATGAATATACAAGTTGTTTATCAATTCACCAGTAATAATAGTCCTTGGGTTTGTTTCCAGTTTTAGGCTATTAAGAATAAAGCTATTGTGAACATTTACATATAGCCCTTTGTGGGGACTTATATTTCTATTTCTTTTGACTAAGTACCAAAGAATGGAATTGCTGGATCATCTGTTAAGTGTATTATTTTACATTGTAACAAACAGACTGTTTTCTAAACTGAATTTACCATTTTACATTCCTAGCAGTAGTATCTGAGAGTATCGGTTCCTTCATCTTCTCATCAACACTTGGTATGGTTGAGCTTTTTCTTTTTCTTTATTAAGGTATCATTGATATACAATCTTATGAACATGTCAAATGAGCAACATTGCGGTTACTACATTTATCCCTATTATCAAGTTCCCCCCACATACCCCATTACAGTCACTGTCCATCAGTGTTGTAAGATGCTATAGAGTCGCTACTTATCTTCTCTGTGCTATACTACCTTCCCTGTGCCCTCCTACATTATATGTGCTAATCATAATATCCCTTAATTTCATTCTCCCACCCTTTCTGCCCACCATCCCCACCCCCTTTCCCTTTGGTCTAGTCCCTTCCTGGGGTCTGTGAGTCTGCTGCTCTTCTGTTCCTTCAGTTTTTGCTTTGTTGTTATACTCCACAAATGAGTGCATTCATTTGGTACTTGTTTTTCTCTGCCTGACTTATTTCACTGAGCATAATATGCTCTAGCTCCATCCATGTTATTGCAAATGGTAGGATTTGTTTTCTTCTTATGGCTGAATAATACTCCATTGTGTATATGTACCACATCTTTTTTATCCACTCATCTACCGATGGCCACTTAGGTTGCTTCCATGTCTTGACTATTGTAAATAGTGCTGCGATAAACATAGGGACGCATAGTCTTTTTGAATCTGGGACTTGTTTTCTTCAGGTAAATTCCTAGGAGTGGAATTGTTGGGTCAAATGGTATTTCTATTTTTAGTTTTTTGAGCAACTTCCATATTCCTTTCCACAATGGTTGAACTAATTTACATTCTCACCAGCAATGTAGAGGATTCCCCTTTCTCTCCATCCTCGCCAGCATTTGTTGTTCCTTGTGTTTTGGATGTTGGCCATCATAACTGGTATAAGGTGATATCTCACTGTGGTTTTATTTTGCAGTTCCCTGATGATTAGTGATGTGGAGCATCTTTTCATGTGCCTGTAGGCCATCTGAATTTCTTCTTTGGAGAAATGTCTGTTCAGATCCTCTGCCCTTTTATTAATTGGGTTATTTGCTTTTTGAATGTTCAGGCATGTTCTCATTTTTGTTCTGCTGATGGTGTCCTTTGCTGTACAGAAGCGTTTTAGTTTGATGTAGTCCCATTTGTTCATTTTTGCTTTTGTTTCCATTGCCCGAGGAGATATGTTCAGGAATAAGTTGCTCATGTTTATAATCAAGAGATTTTTGCCCATGTTTTCTTCTATAAGTTCTTTGGTTTCATGACTTACATTCAGGTCTTTGATCCATTTCGAGTTTACTTTTGTATATGGAGTTAGATATTAATCCACTTTCATTCTCTTACATGTAGCGGTCCAGTTTTGCCAACACTAGTTGTTGAAGAGGTTGTCATTTCTCCATTGTATATCCATGGGTCCTTTATCATATATTAATAGGCCAAATATGTATGGATTTATACCTGGACTCTCTGTTCTGTTCCATTGATATATGGGTGTGTTCTTGTGCTAGTAACAAATTGTTTTGATTACTGTGGCTTTGTAGTAGAGCTTAAAGTTGGGGAGCTTAAGTGCCCCTGCTTTATTCTTCCTTCTCAGGATTGCTTTGGTTATTTGGAGTCTTTTGTGGTTTGATATGAATTTTAGAACTATCTGTTCTAGTTCATTGAAGAATGCTGTTGGTATTTCAATAGGTATTGCATTGAATCTGTAGATTGCTCTAGGCAGGGTGGCTATTTTGACAATATCAATTCTTCCTATCGATGAGCATGGGATGTATTTCCATTTATTGGTATCTTCTTTAATTTCTCTTATGAGTGTCTTATAGTTTTCAAGGCATAGGTCTTTCACCTTCTTGGTTAGGTTTATTCCTAGGTATTTTATTCTTTTTGATGGAATTGTCAATGGAATTGCTTTCCTGATTTCTCTTTCTGCTAATTCATCATTAGTGTATAGGAATGCAACAGATTTCTGTATTTTAATTTTGTATCCTGCAACTTTGCTGAATTCAGTTATTCTAGTAGTTTTGGAGTAGATTCCTTAGGGTTTTTATATACAATGTCATGTCATCTGCAAACAGTAACAGTTTAACTTCTTCCTTACCAATCTGGATGCCTTTTATTTATTTGTGTTGTCTGGTTGCCATGGCTAGGACCTCCAGTACTATATTGAAAACAGTGGGGAGAGTGGACATCCTTGTCTCATTTCTGATTTTGGAGGAAGAGCTTTCAGCTTTTTGCTATTAAGTATGATGTTGGCTGTGGGTTTGTCATATATGGCCTTTACTATACTGAGGTGCTTACCCTGTATACCCATTTTGTTGAGAGTTTTTATCATGAATGGATATTGAATTTTGTCAAATGCTTTTTCAGCATTTTTGGAGATGATCTTCTTGTTTTTATCCTTTCAGTTAATGTGGTGTATAATATTGATGGATTTACGAATATTGTACCATACTTGCATCCCTGGAATAAATCCCATTTGGTCATGATGGATGATCTTTTTGATGTATTTTTGAATTCGGTTTGCTAATACTTTGTTGAGTATTTTTGCATCTATGTTCATCAGGGATATTGGTTTATAATTTCCTTTTTCTGTGGTGTCTTTGCCTCATTTTGATATTAGAGTGATGCTGACCTCATAGAATGAGTTTGGAAATATTCCCTCCTCTTATACATTTTGGAAAACTTTAAGGAGGATGGGTATTATCAGGTCTTCACTAAATGTTTGATAAAATTCAGTGGTGAAGCCATCTGGTCCAGGAGTTTTGTTCTTAGGTAGTTTTGTTATTACCAATTCAATTTATTACTGGTAATTGGTCTGTTCAGATTTTCTGCTTCTTCCTGGGTCAGCCTTGGAAGGTTGTATTTTTCTAGAAAATTGTCCGTTTCTTCTAGGTTATCCAATTTGTTACCATATAATTTTTCATAGTATTCTCTCATAATTCTTTGTATTTCTGTGGTGTCCATAGTGATTTTTCCTTTCTCATTTCTGATTCTGTTTATGAGTGTGGACTCTCTTATTTTCTTGATAAATCTGGCTAGGGGTTTATCTACTTTGTGAATTTTCTCAAAGAACTAGCTCCTGCTTTCATTGATTCTTTCTATTGTTTAATTCTTCTAGATATTATTTGTATCTGCTCTAATCTTTATTATGTCCTTCCTTCTACTGACTTTGGGCCTCCTTTGTTCTTCTTTATCTAGTTTCATTAATTGTGTGTTTAAATTGGTCATTTGGGAGTGTGCCTTCTTGAGGTAAGCCTGTATTGCAATATACTTTCCTCTTAGAATTGCCCTCACTGAGTCCCATAGATTTTGGGGTGTTGAGTTGTTGTTACCATTTGTCTCCATATATTGCTTTATCTCTGTTTTAATTTGGTCATTAATCCATTGATTATTTAGGAGCATGTTGTGAAGCCTCCATGTGTTTGTGGGATTTTTTGTTTTCTTTGCATAATTTATTTCTAGTTTCACACCTTTGTGTTCTGAGAAGCTGGTTGGCACAACTTCAGTCTTTTTAAATTTACTGAGGCTCTTATTGTGACCTAGTATATGATTGATTCTACAAAATGTTCCATGTACACTTGAGAAGAATGTGTATCCTGATGCTTTTGGGTGGAGTGTTCTGTGGATATCTGTTAGGTCCATCTGTTCCTAATGCGTTGTTCAGTGCCTCTCTCTCCTTAGTTATTTTCAGTCTGGTTGATCTGTCCTTTGGAGTGAGTGGTGTGTTGAAGTTTCCTAAAATGAATGCATTGCATGCTATTTCCCCCTTTATTCTGACAGTATTTGTTTCACATATTTAGGTGCTCCTATATTGGGTGCATAGATATTTGTAATGGTTATATCCTCTTGTTGGACTGGCCCCTTTATCATTATGTACTGCCCTTCTTTGTCTCTTGTTACTTTCTTTGTTTTGAAGTCTATTTTGTCTGATATAAGTCCTGCTATTCCTGCATTTTTCTACCTATTATTTGCATGAAATATCTTTTCCATCCTTTCACTTTTAGTCTGCGTACGACTTGGGTTTGAAGTGAGTCTCTTGTAGGCAGCTTATACATAGGTCTTGTTTTTTTATCCATTCCGTAACTCAATGTCTTTTGATTGGTCTATTCAATCCACTTACATTTAGGGTGATTGTCGATAGGTATGTACTTATTACAGGCTTTAGATTTGTGGTTACCAAAGGTTCAAGGGCAGCTTCCTTACTATTTAACAGTCTGTCTTAACTTGCTTATTATAGTTATTACTATTTCAAACACAATCAAAGAGGTTCCTTTTTTTACTCCTCCAGTCATTATATATTAGGTGTATTCTTTGTGTATCCCTAACTGTGTGAGTAGTTGATTTAATTTTATATTTGCTTAGTAATTAATTGGTCTGCTTCCCTTACTGTGGTTTTATTTTCTATGGTGACAGCTATTTAGCCTTAAGAGCACTTCCATCTAGAACAGTCCATTTAAAATACACTGTAAAGACAGTTTGTGGGTGATAAATTCCCTCAACCTTTGCTTATCTGGAAATTGTTTAATCCCCCCTTAAATTTAAATGATAATCTTGCACAGTAGAGTATTCTTGTTTCAAGGCCCTTCTGTTTCATTGCATTAAATATGTCATGCCACTCCCTTCTGGCCTGTAAGGTTTCTGCTGAGAAGTCTGGTGATAGCTTGATGGGGTTACCTTTATAAGTGATCCTTTTTCTCTCTCTGGCTGCTTTCAATACTTTCTCCTTCTGCTTGATCTTTGCCATTTTAATTATATGTCTTGGTGTTGTCTTTGTAAGGTTCCTTGTGTTAGGAGATTTCTGCACTTCTATAACCTGAGAGACTATTTCCTTCCCCAAACTGGGGACATTTTCAGCAATTATTTTCTCAAAGAGACTTTCTGTCCTTTTTTCTCCCTCTTCTTCTTGTACCCCTATAATGTGAATATTGTTCCATTTGGATTGATTGCACAGGTCTCTTCTTATTCTTTCATTCACAGAGATCCTTTGTTCTCTCTGTGCTCAGCTTCTTTGTTTTCCTATCGTCTAGTTTCTATTTCATTTACTGTCTCCTTTACCTTATCTTATCTACTTTTAAAGCCCTCCATGTTATGTTTCATTTCAGATACTGTATTTTTCAGTTTCTTCCTCTTTCTTGAAGTCCTTTCTGAGATCTTGAATATTTTTCTGTAGTTCTGTGAGCATGTTTATGATTTTTATTTTGAAGTCTTTATCAAGAAGATTGGTGACTTCAGTTTCACCTAAACCTGTCTCTGGTGTACTTTCCTGAATTTTTGTGTGGACAAAATTTTTTTGCTGATCATATTTTTAGTGATTCCTATGGAACAGTAACTTTCTTTGGGCAGTGCCCTCTAGTGTCCAGAAGCTCTACTCTCTGGATCTGCTTGGCACCTGGAGCAGTAACAGGGGTTGCAGGCAAGTTGTGCTGGTGCCTGCCCAGGGAAAAGAGCTCTTTCCGGTTTCTGGCCGCAGTGCTTGACTCCACTGTGAGGGCCAGTGGGCTGAGCACACAGGAAGGAGCCTCTGTGTTATGCCCTTGTAGCTGCTGTAGGTGGGGCCACCCTCCGGCTGGCCTCACACAGTGGCAGATGCAGCAGGTTTGTGAGCCAGTGCCTGCAGGGAGGAGGGAGAGGCAGGTTGAGTATCGCAGGGGGAGCCTTGGCGCTTTATTGCCAGCCAGGGGGATGAATCACCTGAAGCTCCTGAAAGTTCCCAACTGCTGGACTGAGTGTGCTGGCATGATTTTGTCCACCTGTTCTTTCTCCTGAGCAGCAAGCTCTGTGTAATCCTTGTCCCTGTAGCGTCCCTCTCGCTGTTGGGAAGTCTTTCAAAGTACCTGCCTTTATTTTGTTCCAGGGTGGCCGGTTGTGCAAATCTGTTCTCCACAAGCAGTTGTATTCTCAGTTTCTTGAAGTATTCCCTGTCTTTGCTTTCCAACCCCACTAATCTCCAGAGCACCATGTAATGTGTGTTTGTGCTCCTGGAGAGGGCTGGGTGTTCAGCAGTCCTGAGCTTCTACTCCTTTCCCACTCTGTTTCTCTTTCTCCTACCTGTGGGCTGGGGTTGGGGAAAGTTTGGGTCCTGCCAGATCACAGCTTTGCCTCCTTATCCTTTTCTGTGTAGTCTTCTCTTTTCCCCAAAGTGTAGGCACTGTGTTCTGTACTCTTCTGGTCACTCTTTCAGGATTAGTTTTTGCTGTATTTGCTGTATTTCTGTGTTATATGTGGTTTTGGGAGGAGGTTTCTGTCTCATTTCTCATGCTGCCTCTTTCTCCCTACCTGCCCCTTCTTTCTTTAACACTAAGCTTCCAGGGAATATCTTCCTGTTCCAAGGTACCTCCCTGTTTCCCAAAAAGCACATCTTAGTAAGATCTCTGATCCGTACTTGCCAGACCCCTTCCCATGATCTTCTGATTGGCCAGCGCTCTGATCTGCCAGGTGTTAGACCTGATCTCAGTATTTCCTCACTCAGAATATAAAATTCTATCTTATATTATAGATATTCTGCTACCCTCCTTTCTTTTACTCAGTTATATCCTGACATCTTTTTGATGTTACGGACTTTGGAACTAACACTGCTAACTTGGGATGTTTATTTTCTTGCTCTTACAGAAGTTGAAGTTTGTTGTCCTTCTAGTTTTCTCATCAGTTTGTGTTATGGGTGATTCTTCTTTCTTTTTTTAAATCATACAGGGATCTTATTGGGGGATGTGTGAAGATATTAGGACAGGAGTTCACAAACTGAACCTGTGGACCAACTCCAGCCACATTTAGCCTCTGGCCTGTGTGAGCTAAGAATATTTTGCACATTATAAGGGTTATAAAAATGGAAGAATATGTCTTAGAGACTGTATGTAGCCCATAAAGCCTAAATTATTTTCTCTGTGGCCCTTTACAGAGAATGTTTTTTGACCCCTGGTTTAGGATATAGCCAACAATCATTATCTAACAGAAAAGCTATTATAATTTTTTAAGCTACTACAAAAAGAAGTGTTTTATGACCAAATGCACAGATGACTTTGGACTTGAGTTTGTGCTTCACTAACCTTGTCATTTTCCACTGGGACATCTTTGCATATTTTGCCCCTAACAAGCATTGTATAATTAGAAGCATCTTTGTGGAATGATAATGTTTATTTTATTATTTTATTTTGATATCATTAATGTACAATTACTTGAACAATATTATGTTTACCAGACTTCCTTATTATCAAGTATCCCCCACATACCCCATTATAGTTACTGTCCATCAGTGTAGTAAGATGCTATAGAATCCCTACTTGTCTTCTCTGTATATACTGCCTTTCCCATGTCCCCCCCAGTACATTATCTGTGCTAATCGTAATGCCCCATTTTCCCCCTTATCTCTCCCTTCCCACCCACCCTCCCCAGTCCCTTTCCCTTTGGTAACTGTTAGTCCATTCTTGGGTTCTGTGAGTCTGCTGCTGTTTTGTTCCTTCAGTTTTTGCTTTGTTGTTATACTCCACAGATAAGTGAAATCACTTGATACTTGTCTTTCTCTGCCTGGCTTATTTCAGTGAGCATAATACCCTCTAGCTCCATCCATGTTGTTGCAAATGGTAGGATTTGTTTTCTTCTTATGGCTGAATAATATTCCATTGTGTATATGTACCACATCTTCTTTATCTATTCATCTACTGATGGACACTTAGGTTGCTTCCATTTCTTGGCTATTGTAAATAGTGCTGGGATAAACATAGGAGTGCATATGTCTTTTTCAAACTGGGCTCCTGCATTCTTAGGGTAAATTCCTAGAAGTGGAATTCCCGGGTCAAATGGTATTTCTATTTTGAGCTTTTTGAGGAACCTCCATACTGTTTTCCACAATGGTTGACCTAGTTTACATTCCCACTAGCAGTGTAGGAGGGTTCCCCTTTCTCCATATCCTCACCAACATTTGTTGTTGTTTGTCTTTTGGATGTTGGCCATCCTAACTGGTGTGAGGTGATATCTCATTGTGGTTTTAATTTGCATTTCTCTGATGATTAGCAATGTGGAGCATCTTTTCATGTGCCTGTTGGCCATCTGAATTTCTTCTTTGGAGAAGTGTCTGTTCAGCTTCTCTGCCCATTTTTTAATTGGCTTACGTGCTTTTTGTTTATTGACGTGTGTGAGCTCTTTATATAATTTAAATGTCAACCCTTATCAGATATGTCATTTATGAATATATTCTCCCATACTGTAGGATCTCTTTTTGTTCTACTGATGGCATCCTTTGCTGTACAGAAAGAAGCTTTTTAGTTTGATATAGTTCCACTTGTTCATTTTTGCTTTTGTTTCCCTTGCCCGGGGAGATATGTTCATGAAGAAGTTGCCCATGTTAATGTCCAATAGATTTTTGCCTATATTTTTTTCTAAGAGTTTTATGGTTTCATGACTTACATTCAGGTCTTTGATCCATTTTGAGTTTAGACAATAATCCAGTGTACAGGGTTAGGCAATAATCCAGTTTCATTCTCTTACATGTAGCTGTCCAGTTTTGCCAACACCAGCTGTTGAAGAGGCTGTCATTTCCCCATTGTATATCCATTGCTCCTTTATGGAATGGTAATGTTTTAACAGTGATGTGCCATTTTGGTGGCAGCTGTTAATTACAACCAAAGTATGTCATTATGTGTATCATATTCATTCTGTATATCACTACTTAATTATGTTTACAGAAGTAAACTTTCAGTATCTATTTCAAAGCAGTGAATACATACTGCGAAATGGAAAATGGACAAAGATTTTTTTTTACCTGCTGTCACTGCTGTTGCTTTTAAATACATGTTAATTCTCTGTAATTTGGTATTTTAGTTGACTAGCACTTGTATTAGATAGTACCTTCTGTGACATCTCACTTTAGCAGGTTAGGGTGGGGTTTTGCCTTTGTGTAAGTGTGTGCATGTTTGTTCTCATAAATCTGAAGATAGAACTGAGAGACTTGGTAGTCCATCTCTTTGTCTTCATGCAGGGTCATATATAATCCACTTAAACATCTAAATATCTTCGGTTTGAGCTTTTCAGATTAAGAGTTCCTATTGTTTCCTTGGTAACTTATTTTAGCATTTCTCAACTAAGTAGTAGCAAAGCAGTTTAGCTGAAGAGAAAGTTAAAAAAAAAGGGTTTCTTTTTCTCTGTAATTAGCAAATCAGCAATCATTTGTTTAAAACACTTAACTGTGTCAGACAGGAGAAGGAAAGGAAGGGCAAGCTGATGAGAAGAGCATGAGCAAAGATAATTTTGAGAAGTTGGGGAAGTTCAGGGACCATTTAGGGAATATTCTGGTTTGAATGTAACCATGACATAGTCTTGAAAGTTCATGGCTATGAAATTCCTTTTTCTTTTTGATCTGTTGGGATAGTATGTAGTCATATTTTCTTGTTTTAGAAAATAAGCATTAAATTATTGCTATGTGGATTTAAACATTTCTAAGAGCCAAATGTGCTAAGTGATAACCACAGGAAAGATCTTCAAGTCTTTCATTATTATTACTGATCAACAAATACTTTCATTTCCATTTTTGGATAGTGAATACAATTTCAGTTCCTTCATATATACATCCTATAAGTACTAGGTATTTTCAGCATCCGGTACTGTTATTTAGTTTGGTGTATTTTCTATTCAAAATGTATTTGGCAGGGACATAAAATAAATGTGCTGTACTTGGCAGTATTTTGAAATAGGATACCGATTCCTTGTATGTAGCCTTGAGGATTTTCACATTTTGACAGTTTGCCACAACAGTTTTTAAAAAATGTCTTTCTCTGAACGTCATTTTTCTTTAGTTGTCATAGAAATCATGAACATTATTTTTAATGACAGTTAATAAACTGTTTAGTTATTTTCAAATAGCATAGATGGAATGATAGCTGAGGATGTAACATGTATCCTCTCAAACCCTTGCTCACAAATTGCTTCTTGCTATTAGTGTTCTTTCTTTTTCATTGCCTACAGACTTTGCCTTCCTTTCTTGAATCACTTCTTGGTTGTATGGTAATCGTTATATTTTTATAGATTTCTCTGTTTTTAAATCCTTGCTATAGCATAGCTATAATGAAACCCTACAGCTTTCTATTTAACTCACTAAAAGTCATGTACCATTAAAGGTATATACGGAAAAACCTGATGAGGAATGGCTGTTACCTTATTTGGAATTTACCTATTAACAAGAATTTAATATCTTGTGTCCTCCTAAAGTTTTCAAGTAACAGTTATTTTTTAAAATTTCTTTCTCTCTTTTAGACTTTTGAAGATTTTAAAAATGACAAGCAAGCTGTAGAATATCAACAACGAATTGTGGATATTTTGCTGAAAGTAAGTATTCAAAGAACACATGTTTGTACTGACGTTTACAGTAATCAAGTGGAATTGTTTTATCAAAAGTTCTAAAATAATCTGCTTACTGAAGTAATATGTTGCAATCATTTAAAATTTTTATTATGTCTTTGTCTTCAAAAGCTGAATGAAATACTAATCATTCATTCAAAAAATGTTATGTATCCAGCTATAGACTAGATGCTAGGATACAGGGTACTGTTCTTGAGAAATACATATTATGACAATTGCTTTATTAGTATGATTACAAGTAATAATAGAGACTAACTTCAGAGTGCTTTGAGAAAATTATTCATGTGAAGAATCTCATTCTGTCTCATACCAACATCACTGTGTTGCTAAGTTAGTGCCATGGTTTTACTATGGCCCTGAGATGATGGGTGACACTTGGAAATGATCTGAGGCTCACAGAGTTGATCATCCCAATCTAAGTAGATGCAGTATAAAGCCATTTTGAGATTAGTGCTGTTGCTAATGAATGAATACAGAGACAGATTCTTTTCCTTTTCAATTGCATAGCTTCAGTGAGGCCAGTTTCTTTTTGTAGTTAAAAGCTTAACATTTTTGTTCTCTGCATTTGACTATAAAACAGAGATTTCTGCCTCTTGGTGACTTGCAGATTATTTTGAACAACAAAATTAAAATTTTCTCTAGTTGTGTATTAATGCATTATATTTGTAATAGTTCCTTATAATTTGCAAAGCACGTTTACATGCATTATCTCATTTGAGCTACTTACTGACCTTCTAAGATAGGTAGTGATAAATATAAGAATAGGATTGCTAAGTTCCCAAATAATGCCAGTTGATCCAGGTAGATCAAGCAATAGTGTAATTGTGACAGGAATTTATTTTTCTCATACAAAACTGGAGGTAGGCAACTGATCTTATAGCGTGACTTCACAAACTTATCAGGGATACAGATTTCTTCTGTCTGACTGCTGTTATTCTCAGTACATGGTTTCTTGGTCCAAAATGGCTATTCAGGCTCTAGCCATCACCTCTGCATTCTAGCCAGCCCAAATGCAAAAAATGTTCCCTCTCCTTAAGAAAACTTCCTAGAAATTGTGAACTACAAATTCTGTTTATATCATATTGATCAGAACCTAGATATATGGCCCTTTAGCTGCAAAGAGAGACTGAGAAATGTACTCTGTGACCATGCATTTAGCTAAAAATGAGGAGTTTGGGTTCTAAGTTAGGAGAGAACGGATATTGGAGCACAAGTACCAGTTTTTGCCTTACCCATCTAAACTGTTTAACATTGACTCCCAACATCCTTCTATACTTTCTGGTCCCTGACTACTTCTCTATAACCACTTCCTTCTCCTGTCCCACCCCTCCCCAAACACACACACTGTATAAGGAACTCTTTAACTGTATTAAATTATTGGAATTCATGGAACTTTCTGTGTTGTACTTATGATGTATGTCCTTTGCATGAGTTTTCTTTCATCCTGTTATGACTTTTCTTTCCTTTTCTCTGCCTGTCAAATTTCTAACCATTTTCTAAGATGTAACTCAAATATCATCCACGAGAAACTTTTAGAACCTCTCCCACACTTCCAGTTTAATTAGTTGCCTCTTCTCTGTGTTCATACACTGCTTTATACTACACTTGGCACACTGTATGGTAATTGTTTACCCATGTATTTTCTTGCCTGGACTTGAGCATCTTGTAGGTAGAGACTGTGAGGAATTGTGGGTTTTGTCATTGTTTTAACATGCCCAGAACATGTCCAGCACAAGGCCTGTGACCTAGTTGATGTTCAAGAAATGTTTACAAGTTGATTGAACTGGAATTGAAATTTAAGTCTATACTAAGTTGGAAGAATGATACAAACGAAGACAGTAAAGCTCCATAAAAGCGAAGACAGTAAAGCTCCATAAAGTACTTAAATTATTACTGTTGGTGAATTGCTACTCTTGTATATTGGTTTGATAGCATTTACCTCGGATCAATGAAGAATGAACTTTTGAGATTATTTTCTCATTTCTTTTGATAGAATTGCACTAAGTGTACTTCTCAGGGAGCCAGTGAAAGTAAGGATATAGGCAAAGACCAGAGAACAGATGAATGAACATCAAACATTATGTGTGCTGAGTGGCTGCAGAATTAGAGGGGAAAAACTGTTCATTTGTGACTTTGTGTAAGACTGCTCAGGAAATTTTGTGAATATGATCTCTGAAATGGAGAGAAACTAGAATTTTGGGATGATAGTCAGTTAGATACTTGCTGAGGTGGCAAGGGGATTGCCTGTGAGAACTGTTTTCTCAAAAGATGTTTCTAGGATCAGACAGTTAGGGAGTTTACACTTAGAGGCAAAAGGAAGGGCTAAAAGTAGAGCAGCACTAGCTGGGCCCCAAGAGTTAAGTCCTAGGAAAGGACCTGTTCACTGACAAGGGAGTGATGTAAGTTTGGTAAAGCTGTAGAAAGCTCTTTGAATATTATAAATTGGAATTTAGATGCATACATACAGAGATTGAAACTTGAAATATCCTCATACTCCAGCAATGATTCATTATGCATTTGAGCAAGCTGTGATTGCTGGACTAAAAGGAGGAAGAA
Source organism: Manis pentadactyla (assembly GCF_030020395.1). Taxonomy (NCBI): domain Eukaryota; kingdom Metazoa; phylum Chordata; class Mammalia; order Pholidota; family Manidae; genus Manis; species Manis pentadactyla. The sequence continues at coordinate 115,059,624 of NC_080019.1, forward strand.
TTAAAGAAAACTAAAGTAAGAAAAGTTAGCTAAGTACCTTTACTGCTAGTAAAGTAAGAAAGGGTAGGCTAAAAGCTAGGCCCCAAGGGAATGTTTTATAATAGAAGAAGTCTTATACTTTACCTTCAAGTGGAGAACGTGAGGAGGGAAGCTAGGATTTCTGATAGGTGAAACAGGGTGCTACACCCTATTTGTTGTAGAGAGCTGCCTCCATAAATTCAGCTCATCTAACAGAATACCTGATCTTCCTTCCCAAACTGATGTATTTTCTTTGTTAACAGCATCATTATCCTACCTACTTGTCAGGCTCAAAAATCTGTCCTTTTTAATTCCTCCTTTAGCCACATGTTTCCACACACATGGCTACTTACTTGCCCTGTCTCCCCTCTCTGTTCCTGCTGCCGCTTTCATTATCACTGCCCTGGTCCCCAGCCCTTTGTCTCTCTCTCCCTGGGAGCCCTGCAGTCACATGCATTCCGTCTACCTTTTATTTCTTCCTTCTGTTATTTTATCTGTACACTGCTGGCAGCATAATTTTCCTAAGCACAGTACTGATCATCATCATCAACTGTCCTGGTTGAACACTCAGTTTTCTATGGAATAAATGTTAAGTTTCTTAGACTGACATTTGAAGCCTCATCTTTTCTTTCAATCTAATTTCTCCCTCCTCCTCATACATGCTGCTGCATTCCAGTGGAACAGTTTCTTCAAACAAACTTGCATTTTCTGTTGTCCATGTTCCCTCTCTACCCAGCTGAACTGAATTTTTCCCACTGTGCTTCCACCATCATTCGCTCCTCCCTAATAGTGCTGATCACACTGTACCCTTTATTTAAGGTTTGTCTTCCTGTCCCACCTTGCTTTCTTGTTCATCACTGCCTTGAAGCACCTTCCATACCATCCTTCACAAAGTGGGTACTTATGAGTTGAGAACTCACTTAAAGCAGAGGAAAGATTATGATATGATAAGTATGTGTGGTTGTAAAAAACCTTTATGAAACCATCTGTTCAGGGACTGTTTGTATACTGGGCGGAAGCTGTTCATGTCACTGATTTATGGGCTAGCTGACTTCTTCACTGGGATGCCTTCACTCAAATTATCTAATTTTAAAGCTCCAAATCAACTCCCTTCTTCCTGTGTTGTGCATAGCTTTTTAATAAGATTACTTAAAATTTAATTTAGTAGGATCTTCTTTTAAGAATCCCAAAGGGAAGCACAACTAGTATTTCTTTGAAACCTACCTCTCTAACAATTGAGTTCTCATCTGGGTTGTGCATAAAAATATGCTAAAAATCATTAAAATATTTTCCTTTCAGAGTATGCTCCTTCTTTAAATGATATTGAACTTAAGTGTTGCACAGTCAGTAAAAGAATAATTCATGAGTCTTTTGTAATGAGGTTTTCCCCTTCCCCCACTGTATATTTTTCATGTCAAACCAGATGATGTTTTGAGTAAATGGTCTCTTTTGCTCATCAGGTAATGGTGGAGAATTCAGATTTTACTCCCTCACAAGTAGGGTGTCTCTTTACATTTCTTGCCCGGCAGCTTGCAAAACCTGACAATACCTTATTTGTAAACAGAACTCTTTTTGATCAGGTGAGTGTGTTTAACTATGAGAGTTACAATTGTTTTTATTGTATTTACTGTTCATAGAAAAATTCACTGAGTACAAGGTTTCTTAATATAATAGCCTATCAGATAAGTGTCTTACCAGGTCTGTTCAGGTTTCAGTTTGGATCTAAATTCAGTTGTTCAGTTGGTTTTTTAATGGTGTCTGGGTAGTATGACTTGGCCTAGTAACTTGGTATCTTGGGAGTATATTTGTGGAGATGTTTTTATGGATATTCTGTTGCTCTAAATTGCTTAAAATTCTCCACTCAAAAATTACCCATTTTAAGAATCACCTATCTCACTGGTAGTAACACTATGATGTTGATCATCTGGAAGAGAGATTACTTTTAAAAATTCTGAATTTACTTACAAATGACTTGGACTTTGAAGGTCAACAATTGGGATCTCCCAATCCCAGTTGAATATCTCCTATCTATCCACAGGTGGCAAAAAAAAAAACTTTTTATATGTAGAAAGTTGATAATAATGACTAGCATTTATTGAGCACTTCTAGTGCCAGACTCTGTTCCAAAGTTTTATATGTATATATTAACTCAGTGCTCCCAATAGCTCTGAAATTGGTAAAATTATTACTCCCATTTTGCACATGAGGAAACTAAAACCTGGAGAGGTTAAGTCACTCATCCAAGGTCATAGTTAATGTATGTTGTTATTAGCAATGAAAGTTTTATTACCTGTTAATAAGCTTAAGATTCAAATTCAGGTGTCCTGACTCCAAAATCCATGCTTTCTTAGTCCTTGATATGAGGGATCTTAAAGTTAAGTATGCAGATGATGCTGTCCTCTAGTCATGCTTCTGGACAGTAAAAAAATGTTGTAAGGTACATAGTAAATTGTTAGGCTCCCTGAGCCTGCTGTGCTGTAAACTAGGCCAATGAGTTGGGAAGGCACCATATACCTGTGGTGTTTGTTATGACTGAGTGTGAGTGAATTGGTGATACAGAAATGGTGGTTATTGCTGTTTTTGTTATGGCAGTGTTATGGCATGCATACTGGTATCTAGTAAAAAAATACCTGTTCTCTGACCAGGTCCTTGAATTCCTCTGTAGTCCTGATGATGACTCCCGACACTCTGAAAGACAGCAGGTATGAGCTACTAGAACTCTTTTTGCTGAAGAATGGGAAAGAAGACAGTGTAAGCCAGAAAGAACTGTGTGGTAAATCTCAAGAGACATAAAGGAAAATGATTTGTGTCAAACCCCCATACTAAGCTAGGAGGTGGCAACAAGAAAATAGTGTGGATGGGTGTTAGAAGCACATGTATAAAGGAGCTTATATCAAATTCATAGGCTGACAAATTCCTAAATTCCTAGGCTGACAGGACCTGTCTTGCATTCAACATGACATCAAAAAGAATACGTCTTCCTTCTCCATTATGTAGCACCAATTGACACCAGTTACATAGTGCCTCCTACCAGTGTCATTAATCAGGTAACCACTCCTAGCTTCTATAGCCCTGAACCAGAAAGGGTTCAAGATCCTGAATATTGAGGACACTTAACTTTTGGCAGTGCCCAATAGCCCCAACTGCATTAGAGCTAACCATTTCTGAAAACTAGACTGCATCTGCCCCTCCACTAATCACACCTGAGATAGTAACTATTTGATTACCACCTAGTTATGGCATTTTCTTAGTCCTTTCTAGGAGTAGGATTCTTTAAAAGCTCACCCACTATAACTGTGGGCTCTAAAAGAGTCAAACCTATTTAAAATTGATAGCCAAGACTTTTTCAGATCAGTAAGCAACAAAAACTAAGTACTTTGAGAGCCACATTAAGTTTTTTTTATGGTAGTATTACACAGCTGGGAGGTTGAAACTCAAATAAAGAACTTAGGATGGCAACAGTGACCCCTTTTCTGCACAGCTGTAGCCCAATGACTGCTGCTGAGTATTGTAGGGAAGAGAACATGCTGAAATTTTGCTTATCTCTTAAATTATATTGAATACAAATAGTAGTGGACCCTTCATTTTGCTCTATTTCTCTATTGGCAAGAAAAGTGGTATGCATGATATTGCTATATAAAATGATACAAAAACCTTTATATAAATAGCTAAACAGAATTTTAAAAAATCTAAATGTAACAGCCAGACCTTGAAAAGTAATCATAGTATAGTTATATTCTATTACTGGGAGTCACCTTTGAGATTATCTAGTTTGATTTTTCTACTTGTTTAGAAACATAGAAAACTCATGAAGCAAGTTGCTCAAGGTCACAACTAAGATTAGAATCCAATTCCTTCCCTTTTAATCTAGCACTCTTTCCCTCGTACCATTTGTTACATACCAGTTTGTTAATGCAACATTTTTGAGTATTTTCCAGTGGTAGACTGATGTAAGCTGGCTCCCCAGGTGTAATTCTGGTATGAATGCTGACTGATATTTTCATTTATGTAAAATGAAGAAGGTGAAAGTGCAGCAATGAAAGCATGTCAGATCTTCACTCATTCATCCATGAAGTGACTTCTTTGCTGAATCGAGTAACAGTTTTTGAATACTAGAAAATTAATTCCTTAATTTTTTTGTGCTATTCTCAATGTAATGACTATGACATTCACACTTTTTAATTTGATTGGCTTGTTAACATTATCTCCATCACATTCTTTACAAGGGATCAGCAAGTATTTTCTGTAAATATTTTAGGCTTTGTGGGCCACCTATTATCCCTGTCACACATTCTTTATTTTGCAACCTTAAAAATGTAACAAGGCCCGATTTACATCATTTGCCAATTTCTGTGGTATAAGTCCTCCTACCATGGCTGATTCAGCCTACCATGATGTCACTGAACACAAAATTGGGAAGAGACACACAGTACCACACCCATATGTAGTATTTCCAACATACAGGTATAGTTGCAGTAACTAACATCAACAGTGTACATAATAAAATGTAGTAAAATAATTAGGATGTGGTGAGTTTCATGTAAAAATTACCTTTGTTTTTAATTTAAGTTTATATCATTTAATTTTTAACAATGGCCATGTTTAATAACCTGAAATTTTATTCCTAAAAATTTTATCAGCTCTGTTGAGTTAGTAAGACTGGCTCCAGTGATAGCATTTCTATTACTTTATTCCAAATTGAGGATACCAGCAGATGGGGTTCACTCCATAACTGTTCTATGTAACTACACTGTAGTACTCAAAATGGCTTAAGCTAGGGTTCTGAAATGCAAAGTTTGGATAGGTGTCATTTCTTTTCTGCCTTTTTTTTTTAACTTGAAAGTAATCAATTTCCTGTATTAGAAAAATGCTTTATAAAATGGTAACCTGGAGATCTGAAAAGGGTCATGTTATTTTGGATCTTAAATATAGGAGAGAGCTTTCTCATATTGCTCTAATGACTATGTAATGATTTTATTGCAGTTTCAGGTTTGTTTAAAAATATTAATGAATTAGTATGAACATCCTCGTCACCTTTTTTCTTCAGGTACTTAGTGTGGTAAAAAATTAATTATAGGGACTCCAGTGTTTTTGTTTTTTATTATAGTAAACACCATAAAATTTGTTATTTTGACCACTGTAAATGTACAGTTCAGTGGCATTAAGTATAGTCCTATTGTTCCTCAACCATCACCACTCTCCATCTGCCAAACTGAGACACTATGCACATTACACAGAACTCCCTGTAACTCCATTCCCAGCCCCTAGCAACTTCCATTCAATTTTATGTCTGTATTAATTTGACTGCCTCAGGTACTGCATATAAGTGGAATCATAAAGTATTTGTCCTTGTGGACAGATACCTTTTTCTGGCTTATTTCACTTAACACAATGTTATTAAGGTTCATCCATGTTGTACCATGTGTCAGAATTTCATTCCCTTTTCACCATATTTTGTCTATCCATTCACCCATTGGTGGACATTTGGGTTGTTTTCACCTTTAGGCTCCTATGAACTATGAAAATAAAGCAGTGTTTAACGACAAAAAATCAACATGTAAATATGGATACTATCTGTGAACAACAGATTTCACAGAACCGTAAGACATAAAAGCATCAGACAAAAATTCAGTTCTTAAAAGAATATATGTAGACATTTCTGGCATCATGGAGGATCAATTACATGTTCTAATAAGGCTTTATTTTCAAAGATTGTGATATTCCTACCATGTTTGAAAAATAGAGCCATTTATCTTTTTATAAGACTTAAATACAATATGATCAACCTAGAATGGCAGACTAACTCCTAGTATGTGTGAAAGCCAAGCCAAAACATCAGCAAAGTAATAAAATAAAAGAAAAAACTTACAGTTTGTGTGGCTGAATGAACTCTTAAAGAACTCGTTGATAAAAGTAGATTCCAAAGTGTTTCACTCTTTTATTTTTAAATATTCAGGTCCTTTTAGAATTGCTGCAGGCTGGAGGCATTGTTCAGTTTGAAGAAAGTCGGCTCATTCGTATGGCAGAAAAAGCAGAGTTGTAAGTTGTTTTGAAACCATATATTCCCATAGAACTATTAAATTACATTTCTCTAACTTGAAGCCCAGTTTTTTTGATGTATTGCCATATTTTTTAAACTAAGGAAAGCCGTGCCGATAACACCACTAAACCACTAACAACAAAAAAACCTAAATCTGAAAGTTTTTTTGCCTTTCCAGTCTAGAAATAAGTAAAATTTGCAGAATTAATAGTGAGTAAATTTGCAATGTTTGTACATTTGTTTGGTATGAAAATGAAATACCAGTCTTATGATTTAGTTTTCTTTAACTAAAATTTCCATGGTATTTCATAAATTTTTGACACTTGTAGATATTAAACACAATGAAAAATTGAACATAGCAAATGAGATGCAATGTTAGCACTATTATTTAGTTTGTTGAATATTTCACTTGACATGTTTAATTCTGAACAGAGAAACTTCACACAATTATTGATATGTGATATACTATTTTATTTGACACATTGTTGCTTTAACATTTATTTTGTATCCAGCTTTGAAATTTCTTATAAATAGAGTATTTAGCAGCATTTTAAACCTATATTTAGAGGAATGATACTTATCTCCCATAGATACTATGACTTCATTTAACAATAGAAATCATATCTACTGTATTCATTTTTCTTAATCTTAATCTCTCTGCTTGAGCAAACTTCTCAAAACAATAAGCTAATGACTACCTGTCTGGTGTACTGGTTTTTCCTTTTATGTTGTAGCTATCAAATTTGTGAGTTTATGTATGAACGAGAACACCAATATGACAAAATTATTGATTGCTACTTACGTGACCCACTAAGAGAGGTGAGCTAAGAGACTGCTTTACCCTTTTTTCTTACTCAGTTTCCACCTCCTGAGTAGAAATAACTATGTAGTAAGTATAATATTCAGGAGAAATACTTGGACATGTGTTTGCTGATTCAAGGTTTTCTTCATTTATTCAACAGGTTTTTATTAAGTACCTACTATTATATAAGCATATATTGATAATTAAAACAGATGTAGTTCCTGCAATTTTTGAACTTAGTTTAGTGATGAGACTAACAATAAGAAAACCAAATACATAATTGCAAATTGTGATGAGAATTGAGATCAGAAGAGAAACTGAGTGCAGCTTTAGAAGATAATGTGGGAAGTGACTTCTACAGAGCAGCCAGGGAAGGAATCTCAGAAGAAGTAATATATAAACTGAGCTTTGGAATTTGAGAAGAAACAAGGCAAGCAAAAAGCCAATAGAAAAGTGTCCTGGGATAGGGAACAGTATATGCAAAGGCCCTGGTGGGGAAAATTGTTGACGTGTTCAAGGAACTGAATAGAGATTGTGTAAATGAGGTGAAGATCAGCTTAAGTGGAGTATAACAGACAAGGGAAACAGTGATTTGAGATGAAAATTGGGAATGTGTACAGGGGCCACCAAAGACAAAATTGTGATATTTCCTTGTTACATTAATGAAATTGAGACCAAAATTAACTGGAACAGAATGCAACTTCAAAGTGTCTACCTTAAACTTTAAAGATTTACTCTTTCTCTTTATTGTCAGTTTTCCCTAAGTTAACTATCTGCAAAAGGTTTTCCATATCCAAGTAACAGAAATTTACCAGCACTGGTACAGATAGTAGATAGTGACTAAATACTCTTGAATGAATGAATGAGTAAATTTTATTGTCTTGTCCTTTTCAGGAAGAAGTCTTTAACTACATTCACAATATCTTATCCATTCCTGGACACAGTGCAGAGGAGAAGCAGTCTGTATGGCAAAAAGCAATGGATCATATTGAGGTGCTGACTCAATAAAACTTATTAAACTTTCCCTTTTGTATGGATATCTTTCAGATTACATTTATGCTAACTAAGCAGTGGCAGGTGTCATTATTATTAAGTTTATTTACTTGATTATCCTACTTCATATTTGTATTCATGAAGCCCATGTCATAATTTATTATATCATGATTTCTTAAAATATTCTATGTCCAATCAGCTAGTTGACAAACTAGAATATCAGTGGGTTTTTTCATGTTCTTAGAATGATTCTGAGAGTACTACTGGTCTTTTTCCCTAATACATGATGGGAGCCATTCCCCCTAATCACCCAATGGAATTTTAGAGACATTACTGCAATGAGTTGCTCTCTCTGATGTACTTTCCTTCCTTACGTAACAGAAGGACGATTCTGATTTTGTTTATGCATAATGTTTAAATGCAAGAGTTGACTTTGAAACAAAAAGTTCTTTTTAAAAAACATGCTTATAGATGGCTAAATGGAGAGACTTTACATGGGTTATGTAAGTATGATCAGAATGCATTCTGTAAAGGGGCCTCCAGATCACTCCTCACTTTAGTTTTCTTACATTCATAACATACAATGTACTTTAGAAATCAACAGAGCTAGCAGGTTTGTTGAAATCTATTCTGTTTTATGGGTCATTGGTTATTGAAAAAAGAAGTGTCAAAAGATGCTGAGGTAATCCTATTTTGGAAATAACATATCTACAAACTTTCCTTATAGGAAGGACCAGGTGATGTGATGACTTCTGATGATGGGTTTAGAGATGCAGTGAAAGATATGATTATTCAACATATTTTAAAGTTTCTTTATACATATGGAAAGTGATAAAACTTTGAGAAAACATTGCATGTGATGTGAATACTTTGTTCTAATTCCTGATGGTTGTAAAGTTTAGAAAGATTGGAAATGTGAACAACATCTCATGTGAAACATCTGGTGTGAAACATGGTACAGTCAGACATCAGATACATGGTTTGAAGTCATTTCCATACTTTCATCTACAAGATTGAGAACATAGATATATTGTTTAATGTTTTCATATTCCTGCTAACAATGGAATGAATATATCTTGGTAAAGAACCCAAGAAAACTTTCTCCTATTTGGATTTAGATCTTTTTTCCTTTAATCATGTTGTATTCTTTTCCCTTTCATCATCCCCTTTAAGTGTCCATAGTTACATTATGGCTCATTCTTCATTTCATTTCATCTGCATTATGTATAGTTTTGAGCACATGGACTCCAGACATCCAAAAATGAAGCTCTGTCTCTGAATAATGTGAAACGTGATGAATTAATCAATGACCAAAGAAATTACTCAGCAGAAAACTCATACTGGAGAAGGAAGAAATATTTTTGCTACACAAAAATTATTTCTGCTGTTTTTCCCACATCTGCACATTTTTTCACCTTGAACTTCTTAGTGTCTCTTAAAACTACAATTACAAATATATAAACTTTTTGCTGAAAGATGTCTGTAGCTTCAGTAATGTAAATAAAATCAACATTAAATATGTAGGGAGAAAAGTTCTCATAAGTTTTCTGACAGTAAACACAGTATATAGATTAGTGGTTCATAACACTTTTGAGGTTATAGACCTTTTGAGAATCTAATGAATAATTTGGACCTGTGCCTCATCATATTGTGCATGTACAGACACACAATTTTGTTTGTAATTACAAGGATCCACAGACCCCTTAAAAGCTGTTCTTAGTTTGGGTCTGTGGATTTCAGGTGAAGAATCTCTAGATGTATTTTCCAATATGGACAAAACATCTTTAATTAAATTAAAAAAAAATTTTTAATATAAAAAGTGTCCAAAGAAGTGCATATAATAAATGTTCAGTTTAATAAAAAATTAAAAAGCAAGCATCTCAGGCCCAGATCAAGAAATAGAGTTACTTTCAGTACCCCAGACATTCCACATATCTTTTCCTGATCATAATCCCCTGTCTCCCCTCAGTACACCCATTATCCTGGTTTTCTGATCATTTCTTGCCTTTCTATACACTGTTACTGCAAATGCCTGCACTCCTAAAATATATGTATTTTTTACTTGGCCTGCTTCTGAACTTTATGTAAATGAAATTATACTCTATTTTTTTTCCTTAATATTTTGAGAAGTTTGTCCATTTTGTTGTATGTACCTGTGTTTCATTTTTACTGTTGTATAGTATTCCATTTTACAAGTATATCATAGTTTATCCATTCTACTGTTAGTAGACATTTCCACTGAGTCTAGTGTTTGACTATTAAAAATACTCCATCCATGATCATTCTTATGTATGCATCTTAAGTACTGCTACATATATTTCTCTAGGGCAATAGATCTTGGTTGGAACCCCAGCCAGGATTACAGCATCAGCAGAGAACTTGATAGAAATGCAATTTCAGTCTTCACCTCAGACCCACTGAATCAGAAACTCTGTGGTTGGGGCTCAGCACTATGTTGTAACAAGCCCTCTGGGTGATTTTGATATATACAAATACTTGGATAATCTCTGCTTTAGGGTCTATAATTGCCACTTAATTGGGATAATTATCTTAAATTTCACCAGATGCCAGTATTGTATGAGATTTTCTATTGGCTTGATATTCTTGCTAGACTTTAGAATTTTTCCAATCTAGTGGATGTGTAATGATATTTCATTATGTTTTAAATTTGTGTATCCTTAATTATAATGACATTCATAACCTTTTCATATTTATTAGCCATTTAAATTTTTTTTCTTTGATATGCCTATTCAAGTATTTTGCCCATTTTTCTATTAGAATGTCTCTTGTATTTACTGATTTGTAGGAGTTCTTTATACTGGATGTTAGTCTTTTTTCAGTGATATATGTTGCAAATATCTTCTCCCACTCTGTGGCTTTTCTCTATGGTTCTTTTTAAGAAAAGTTTTTAAAAAATAGTCAACCAGTTTTTCCTTGTATACTAAAGGAGAAGTCCTCCTATGTTACTGTCTAAAAGCTTTCTTGTGTTTTGTTTTTTTTTCATCTTTAAATCTTAGGTTAACCTGAAAGCAGTTTTTGTATATGGTGTGAGGTGTGTGCTGGGGGTTGGGGGGGGTGTCCAAGTTTTTGAAATGCATATGCCCAATTTTCCCAGCAACAGTTATTTTAAAAGGTTGCCCTTCCCCATTGCTCTTCAGCGCCCAGTGCCTCTTTGTCATACATGTATCAAGGATTGATTTGCTTGGTTTGTTTTTCTGGGCCTTGTTTTGCATCATTGGTTTGTTTATCTGTCTTTGTATCAGCACCACACTATTTTAAATATTGTTGCTTTATAAAAAGTCTTGGTATCTATAAGAGAGTATTGAGTATTCTTGACCTTTTATACTTTCAAGTACATTTTAGAATTAGCTCTTTAAGTTCACACCAAAAAGTTTTAACCTTATGATTTTGACAGAAATTGCATTGAGTCTATCAGTCATTTTAAATTTAATTGACATCTTTACAGTGAGTGTTCCAGTCTATGACCATAAGGTTAAGTCTTTATTCAGTGTCTTTCTATAAAGTTATTTAATTTTCTCTGAAGAGATATTTCATCCTTTGTTAGATTTGCTATTACAGTTTCATATTTTTTAGCATAACAATGCTTTTGTTAATGATATTTTAAAAATCTTCAACCATAAGTATAATGTTTACTGTAAGGATTTTTATGGAAGTCTTCTATTTCTAGTATGCTAAACAGTTTACTCATGAATGAATTTTATCACCTTTTGTCCCTTATTCTTTTTTGTGGTAAATTTTATTGATATTAAACCAACCTTGAATTCTATGGATAAGTGCAACTTGATCTTGATATATTATTCTTTTTATATGTTGTTGGATTTTGTTATTTAGGATGTCTGTATCAGTGTTTATGATTAAGATTGATTCTTAATTTTCCTTTCATATATTGTCTTATTGGGTTTAAGTAACAAGATTTTGCAATCCTCATAAATGAACTGAAGAAGTTTCCTTTTTTCTATTCTCTGTTAAAGGTTAATTAATGTTGGAGCTATTTCTTCCTTAAATGGTTGCTAGAACTTACAGGTGAAGATATTTGGGCATGGACTTTTCTGTATGGAAAGATTTTGGCATTCATTCCATTTCTTTGTGGTTAAAAAAATCAATGCAATTTATCTATTTCTTAAGTCAGTTTATTATTTAATAATATTTTTTTAGGAATTTCTCCACTTTGACCATATTTCCAAATTCTTGACATAAATTATTCAAAATAGTATCTTTTTAAAGGCTGCAGATCAGTAATATCTCCCTTTTCATTTGTGATTTTGATTAGTTGTGCCTTCTCTGTTTTGAGGTAGATTATATAAAAGTAGTATAAACTACTTGTGTCTGATAATAATGATTTGTGTCAGCTAATTATTATTTATCCACAAATACTAACTAAATTAGATATATCATGAATATTGCAGTCACAATAACCTGTCCAATTTTTTTTTGAGAATATACCATGTTGATCAATGGTTGGTTTTGCATTTTAGCCATGTAACATGTAACTGGAAAGACAGAATAGTTCACAGACACTAAGAAAGAAGAAAGTTTCAAGAAATAAAGGATAGCCAGTAGTATCTAGGAAAGTTCAAGAAGAGGGCAGATTGGAAGATTTGGAGTTGACAGAAATAGGTCTTATTAACAGTGGTTAATCTCTTAGTCTCATTTAAGACTTTTAACCTTAAGTTGATTTCATAAGACCCTTCTAGTTTCAAAATCCACCAGGCATCAGAAGTATCAGTTTTAGAACTCTTAGCCAGAGAAATTGGAATTATACTCTTTTTTTCATTTCTTCAAGTCATTACTTTAAGCTCAAGAGTGAAATTTACTGACAGGAGATTTGGAAAAGCTTTTGTATTTGTAGTTCATCCTATAGATATCATGGCCTAAATCCAGAGTTTTAGTACTTTCATTTTCTAAGAATCCTGAATTACCTTACCTACATCAAAATCTAATTTTTACATGGCACATTTCTAATTTTTCTGATTTGCAATGTGCCTTTAAATTGAGGCCCCATATTGAAGTTACCTATAGTGCAGTGTAGACGCTTGTGAAAATATTGAGGTAGGTGATCTTGCTTCACATCTATGGAAATTCTATTTAAATTTAACTTTAAAGATAATTTTATCTTCTTCTTTCACTTCAGGAACTTGTGTCCCTGAAGCCCTGTAAAGCTGCAGAGCTGGTTGCTACACACTTTTCTGAACAGATTGAAACTGTGATTAAGAAACTTCAGGTAAATATTCCAAAAACACACTGGGAGGAAACATATAGTGAAGAGATTATTATTGAATATCCACTTCAGAACTCTTGATTAAAGTAATTTCTTCAATTGATAGTTGCCATTTAATAGCAATTTCTAAACATTGTGTGTGTGTGTGTGTGTGTGTGTGTGTGTGTGTGTGTGTATTTGGGAGCAGTTGTGTGAATGACCTCTGAATCTCGAAATGTAAGAGTTTGTCCTTGTTTATAACCAACATTAACATCACAGAGAGATTTTTGGAATTATAACATATACTTACTCTAGAAATCATAATCCACAGAAGACTCCCACCCACCACCCCTTTGCTATAGGAAGTACAGCTGTATTCTCTTTGAGGTTAATGTTATCAGATTTTTGTCATTTTCAAATTGAGTTTATGTTGACTATTCAGAATTTTTCTTGGAAAATCTTAACTAGAATACAGGTATATTAATGCTGAATATTGAGATGCTCAGTTTGAAGTACTATTTAATGGGCCTAATAGTCCACTTCCCACTACCACTGAAGTGCTCGTAGTAAATTTTGCTCACTCCTGTTAGGGCCACAAGTGGTAGAGGTTGGGAATCAATGACAAGGACATGAAGTACAAACCAGAGTCCTCAAGTGGCAATACTAGTAGTAGAGGAAAGGTATTCAAGATGGGAACCAAAGCAGGGAGTGGGAGGAGCCGGCATGAGAAATAAAAATATGGAATTCATTCATTTAAACAGTGATTGTGGCCCTGCTGTGTTCACAGTATGGTAGACTCTGGGGTGCACAAATAAGAATATAATCTTTTCTTTAGTTTTTCCTTATGGAACAGAGAAGCACGTACATAATCACAGTGTGATATATACACCAGATGTATGTAAAAAGTTGTGGGAACAACAGTGATAGGCTTTGTGAGAAAGTCAGATAAGGGTTCCCAGATGTGCCTGAACTGGGCCTTGATTGATTGGTCCCATTTTCTAGGCAGATATTGGGAGGGACTTTCTAGATAAAATGGGTTCTGAGTATGTGAAGACTTGAAGACATGAGGCAACATGCATATTCAGGTAATGGTCCTGTCTGTGTGAAGCATGTTGGGGGGGATGACAGTGGAAGAAGCATTCGATTGTAGCTATAAGAGGTATGGTGGAGGGGAGCAGTTAAAGTAGAGAGGCCAAAAAGTAGAGTTGGGTTCTGATATTGAACAACCTTATATGTAAGCCTAAGAAGTTATACTATATCTTCTGTGCACGGGAAGACTCTGGAGAGACTAGTTAGACCAGTTAGAAGGGGAAAGGTCTGGACAAAAGTTGGTGAGGACCAGGACTAAGTTAGCAGCAGAGAGGAGACAAGTCCAAGATAAGTTTGTCAAGTAAGATGTCTGGGGCTCAGACGTGAGTTGGATATGAGGGGCAGAGTTAAAAATGTCTCCCAGCCATCAGGCTTGGTTGTCCAGCATGAAGTCCATCCACTCAAGATAAAGACTCATCCATTAATTCAATACATGTTTATGTACCTGCTGTAGGCCAAAAACTCTCTTCAATGCTGAGGATACAAAAACATGTGAATACATCCCTGTGTTCAGGGAAGAAAACAGATAAAAGGCAATTGCAGATAGTTTGACTGAATGAAGAGAGAACACTGCCCAGGATACTAAGGAGAGTCACCTAATCCACTCTAGTGAGAGGGACGGAAGGACGTTTCTGCTGAAACTGCTCTCAACCCACAGAGCTTCTCCCCCTTTAAAGTCAGCAGTTCTGATGATTCTTCTCACTTATAGTGGTGCTACTGCCATTTAAAACGTTAAGATTATCCATTGTGGGATTTTCTTTCTCCTGTAGTCTTGAAAGATAGTTAGAGGCAGAGAGATCAGATAAATGAATATGCCATTCATTAGACAAACATATAAAAGCTGAAGTGTTGTGGATTAAAAAAAAAAAGTGACTGTTTGACCATGGACTGTTTGTGGAGTCTTACACTTTTCTTTTAAAGCAGCGAAGTATTTATTGCAGAGCTGTATTGATTTGTGTGAGAATCTCACACAAATTTTATAAGGTACCTTTACTTTTGATGGCAAGAAATATGCCTCTGAGAAATTGTTTTCAGAATTCTTGAAATGAAAAATAGGCCAGATTACATTATAACCAGAAGGAAAGTCATGTAAAATAAGCCAAAGTGATAGGCCAGGGAATAGCTAGAAAATCAAAGACTGCTAAGTACATTTAAAATGTCATATTCTAAATGACATTAAGTCTTTTCAGTCTTGAGAGTCCCCTACTTTTTATAGGTGAAGTTTGAATGAGCCAAAAAAGAAAGAAAAAAGGAAAACTGAAGTACAATAATTTTTACAAGAACTTTGAAACATGATTTATTTTCAGATTCATCTCATTTAATTCTCTAAGGTTCATCTCATTTAATTCTCACCTCTACCATTGCAAAAGGCAAAGAAGATACTGTTCTCCTTTTCACATTAATAAACTGAATTGCCGAGAGAGTCAGTGACTTACACAGTCACATGGTCACAAAATGGAAGAAACAAAACCCAAGTATATTAATTGCTAATATGTTGCAGTTTGCCATCTCTTCTGTAGTTGGTTTGGGGAGTTAATGAACTTCTTTCATGGTGGTTGCTATGTGGAGCTGAAATTCCCACCTTTCCTGTATAGGTTAGTTACCTCAGAGCAGGCCACTATCACAGGAAGACCAGGTAAGGCAGTGGGAAATCCATCAGTGCAGCCAGAACTCACAGTCAGCAGAGCGGTTCAGAGCACCTGCCATTCCAAGGGTCCTTGGGCTAGGAACCACTAAGGGATTTGTCTCAGTGGAGTGTTTTTTGGGGGCAATAACAATGTTTTTGTGCTTCTGCACTCAAAATGAAATGTGTGACAGTGATTAAATACTGAGAGGAAAAGTACTGCTAAATAATTCTTTAGAATTTCTTAGATCTGTATGGAGGGCTTAATGGAAACTTAACGCATTTTAAAGGGATATTCTAGAGCCGTTCCTTACCATGGCATAGTTTAAATAATTTGTTTTAATATTTAATTATATTTTTTATTATTTTTCTGTTCAGAACCAGGTTTTGCTTTTCAAGTTTTTGAGGAGTCTTCTTGACCCAAGGTATGTTAATAATCTTTAGTTTTTCATAATACATTGATGAGAAATCAAAGGAAATAGATTGAAGTTGAGAAACTAGCCCATGGTATCCAAATAGTACAATGAGCTCTTGATTTTTAAAATTGTAACGAGAGTAACAGTTACATAGATTATACCAAATACATGATCTGATAATACATTATATCTTGAGAGAATACTTTTCTTTCCATTTGAACACGAACACACACAGTGAGTTGTTGTTGATGTAAATAAAATAATGGAGTTGTGCCATGGGAACATGTTTCAGGAAGAATTTGGTGACCATGTAGCATCCCCTTTCTAACTAGCTCCACTCCTTCCTGTTTCTTATTCAGTGCTGTAGTTTGGTGCTTTACTTTTCTATGTAAACACCTAGTTCCCAGCCCATCTGAGAATTTACTACCTTATAAAATCTCCTTTGAGGTGTTCAGTTTTAAACAACTTTTCCTGGCAGTGGAAGAAAAAGTTTAAATGTTTTTTGAAGTGATACTGAAGTACTCATCAAATAAAATCTAACCCAAAGAGATTATGAAATTATCAGTGGATTTGTAAGATAAGAGTTCTGCATGTTATATATCTTTATGTTTTGTTATGTCTGAGTGGAATTCATTGGGAGTTTAGTGGAATAACATTCTCTAAGACAGTCACTCTTAACTAGAAATGTGTGTCAGAATCACCTCAGAAACTTAAAAAATACAGATGCCTGGGCCCAACACCACAGAGTTATTGTGGGTAGCGATATTTTCAATGTATCCTGCTGAGACCAAATAAAGGCAAGGGTAAGAAGTTGGAGATTATAGGCAGTTACCATGTTTATTCTCATATGGTCACAACTTGGTACATTCCGTTGGCTTGAATGCACTCACCCAGCCAACTACAGCTTCTGCTCCCCAGCATGAGTTTAATCCTCGAGGAGCTTGGGGGCTCTGTGGCTCTCTCCTGACTCCCCACCCCTTGCTCTTGGAGGAACTTTGTGGGCAGTTCTCTGGTGACTGGTGGATGCCTGACCAATTACATACCTCTCCACCCCTCCCCTGGGCCCATACTCCTGTGACTTACCAGTGGCTCTGTCACTGGCAAACATCCCATACATTTGCAAACAGGCTCTTAATACAGTGGGTGCCATTAGGGCCAGGTGGGGATCCTGGTCAGAAAGTTCCATTTTCCTTACAATGACATAGCTTTCATGTCGGATGTAGAAGCTTTTAAGTTACATTATAATGTACACTAACCATTGAAAACAGTCACTTCAGTGATAATAGCAGTTTTGGTTATTCCAGTATTCTGTGCTATTTTGAAGTACAAAAATTTAGTAATTTTGTTGATTGTAATAAGTTTTTAAAATCCCAGTCATTTAAATCTTGAGCAAGCTATGCTGCATTTAAATTCAGAGTCATACAGGTGTGCATGTTCAGGTGGTTAGAAAAGCAATCTGACTACTTACTGCATTTTTATCCAAGACCTTTCCAAAGTATCTATGTTTTAATTCCCTGTTCTCAGAATATTACTGAGGCTAGACAACTTTTTTTCTTTTTTATTGAAGTATTGTTGATATACAGTCTTACACTGGTTTCAAATGTACAACACAGTGGTTTAACAGTTACCCGTATTATTAAATCCTCACTCCCACTAGTGCAGCTACTATCTGGCTAGACATCTTTTTTTAAATGCCTATGAATCATTTGTACTTCCCT
Source organism: Manis pentadactyla (assembly GCF_030020395.1). Lineage (NCBI taxonomy): Eukaryota > Metazoa > Chordata > Mammalia > Pholidota > Manidae > Manis > Manis pentadactyla. The sequence continues at coordinate 115,077,542 of NC_080019.1, forward strand.
CGGCTGGTCTTGGCCCCCATCCACATCTAGAACTAACTGATGGAGGGATCTTAAAATTGGACTTGGGGATCAGAAGGGAGAAAGAGAGCTGGGAAAAGAGTGGGAGAGCTGGGGGAGGGCATTTGTAGGAGGGGGGGCAGGAGGGGTGCCCAGCTTCTTCTCCAGAGCCTTTGCCCCTTTTCCGTGGCAGGATTCCTTCTGTCCCTCCAGTGTCCAGTGTCAGGTCCAGTCTCTTAGGGCCTGACTCCTCTTCCCCTGGGATAATTTGTTCTGACCAAGTTCTTTCCCCACAACCATCCTACCTGGAAAGACTCAAGCTGGGAAAACAGGAAGTTCAGCTTTGAGCTTGGCCTTTTCTCACATGTGATAAAATACTGAAGAAGATGGTGACCAAATCTTACTTAAAAAGAAACAAACAATTAGGTACTGTGCATATTAGTTCAGTCACTTGCTCAGAATGACTGATTTCCTGTCACATTTTAGCCTTTTTAAATGAGTATGCCTGTTAACTAACTTGAAAAAAAAAAGATTTAAGTCTCGTCAGGTGCTGAGAAAACTGAAGTGGGAAACTAAGGGAGCATGGAAAAGATACCTGGAGACAAAAGAACAAGAACACGTAGCTTGCCTAGCAATTTTCACTGGCAGACGACTCAGACTGTTTTGTCTTTGATTCCTCCATTTCTGTTCTTCTTAAGCAATAGATTTTCTTTTAACATCCAAGTTTCCCCCCCATGAAGCTCCTATAGAAGCATTATGGAAAGTAGAGAAAATGAAAGAAAGCAGTTATTCTGAGATGGAGACTTCTTGTATTTGTGTGTCATATCAGGATGTTGCTTTTTTTTGCTTTTGCCCCACATACCTCAGTTAATAGGACCCTCATTCTTGTATATATAGTTTATGCATATTCGATTTAACATTCACATGTATTCACTGAGTTATTTTTGAGGAGGGGTAGCCCTTTATTTTGTCAACAGAATTTTTAAAGGAATAAATCATGTAGTTGAATTCTTATGTTTATTGCTCTGTTTTCTTTATCCAATTTCTTTTAAGTTATTTCTGCTATGCAAATAATGTCCTCAGTAGAATTAATTGACCTACAAAGATATTGGTGGCATCTGTACCTAGAAGGATTAGGTAGTTTTGTGGGGAGGCAGGCTAATCCTTCAGAAGTGAATTACATGCCTGAATTCAGGCCAACAGCTCGGGGAGAAAGGATTTGCACCCTCTTCCCAATCTCCCCTTTGAGACAGCTGCTCCCCGAACCCCCGTCCCACACCCACTCCCTGGGTGCATTCCTGCTGGCCAAGAATTCTCACAGGAGTTGTCCTAATACATTTACATCCACATGCAGGTCTTTTGTACAGTCAGGATGCTTGAAGGATAATACAAAGAGACACTGATGGGTTTTGTAGGGCTATGAGCTGCATAAAGAATAAAGAGAATGTGCAAGTTTATTTATATTCACAATATTTTCCTCAGCATGATTTTCTTGGTAATGTCGATTTAGCCTTTGTAGCAATGTCCTGGAGGCCTCTGAAATATGTGGTATGATTTTCTTGTAGGAAAAAACCCACACATAAAATGTCGCATTGTGTTTCTAAGTCTTTAATCAAAATAAAAACTGATCATTGCTAAAAAAAAAAATGAGTAACCTTGCCAAGGAGCAAGACATACATTATGGAAATGGTTATACATTAGATTCAAGTTGAATTTGTCAGTATTTCTGTGGTTTATTTTGAAGGGACATTTAAGATATTGACACTCAGTGTTGAAATAGCATATTTCAAAGTTAAAATGAAACATTAGAACATTATGTATGTTTGTGACCTTTCACATATAAAAACACATTTCCACCTCAGTGAGTGCCATCAGCTTGGCTCGGGTCACTACTAGATAGCCTGTCTTTGGTTAGTATTTTGCCAGAAGCTCAGATTCAACCTTTTAAATCCTAACATATCATCATCTCTTAATCTCTAGGCCTTTCAGATAGATAGATAGATAAATAAAAAAGAAAAAAATAGCTTACATGCATTTATTTCTTTATTCCTTTATTCAATAATTCTTCATAATGAGATAGGTGTCTACTAAGTGTAAGGTAAAATCGAGCCAAAATGACCGGGCAAGGAGGCAACAAATGAGCCAAAAGTTTAATAGGGCACAATCCCAGGCGATGTTCACCAGTCTGGTTAGTCACAGACTGGAGAAGTTGCGCCCAGCAGGGCAGGCAGTGAGTTTATAAAGAAGTAAGGGGGAGGGACAGCATAGGTCTACAGTGGCGCGAGGATTGGCTAGCCTAAGGCATGTGTCATTGGCCTTTACAATAGACAAAGGACTAGAAAGTTACTACTCATTTTCCAGGTTGGGAGGGGGCAGCAGCCGGGAATTTTGGCACGTCATCAGGCCGGAATCTGTTCGTCTCTTTCCCTTACTAGGCCAGGGTTGAGGGCTTTGCTGCCCCCTTTCATTATTTGGTGAGGGCTGAGCTAGTCTGATGTGCTCACCCCTCTCTCCGGTGCCTCCAGCCCTACACTAAGTATTGTACTAGAGGTCGAAGTGGTTCAAAATCATACTTTTATTTAACAGTTTGCTAACTACAGCCTACTAAACACTGTGACAGGCATGGGAGATCAAATGGCGATTAAACTGGGGCCCTGCCTTCAGATAATTTATATTGTAACAGTGGAAGCGGACAAGTAAGCAGACAATTAATGTGAGGGTCTTAAATACAATCTTGAGAGTAATAATGAATATTTCTCTTTACCTTACCCACCCTGCGTCACCTTCTCAGCCACACCACACAGAACCAGTCTTCATGATCTACCTCTTGGATGTCTCTTACATGTATGTCCTCCTCTTGTCTGCCCTCCACTGCCTGTGTTCAGGCACTTAGCATCCCTCTCCTGGTGTCTCTTGCTGGTCTCCTAACCAGCCTTCCTAATTATTTGTTTTCATTTTCAAACCGAAAATAATGCTATGTTCTGCTTCCCCTTCTCAAAGTTCTTTCAGCCCCCATTACCCAAGGAACACCCAAACTCCTCATGTTGCATCATGCTGAAGCCAGGGTTCTTGTTCGCTGAGTCGAAGAATGAACTTGGTAAACAGACAAGGCAGGAGATTTACAGAAAGTTTTTACTCAGTTACAGAGAGAGAGAGCTTTATTCAGAATAAGAGAAAGTATGGAACTCCCTGCAGGTGCAGGGAGGGGCAGGGTTGCCACTTAGGGTCTCAGTGTCTACGGTTTTATGCTTGCTGCAGTGGGCGTTTTCTATAGATTCAGCCAGAATGCTAGTTATATTTTAACCTATCTCTGTGAAAGTTTCCCAGGTACTTCATTGTAAACTAATGGGCCTACATGACTATGAGCAATGAGCTGTTCTATACCACTGGGTCTCGATGGGAAACACATTGTTACATTGTTTCAATCTCAAGCACCCTCTTTTGTAAGACTTTGTCCTTTTCTAGGGCCCAACGCTGTACTCTAACTGGGAAGGAGCTACGCCCTGCTGCCTCTCTGTCTCCACACCTTTCTTGATCTGATTCAGTTGTATCTGTCTAGCTTTGTTTTTTTTCATGCTCCCCTTTCTCTTTTTTTCCCTGTGTTCCTCAGCAGTACTGATCTGCTCATTCATGGGATAAACTACACATTATCATTCCTCCCTGTGCACATGTGTCCTTCCTCCCAGTCTGCTTTGTCTTCAGGAGAGCAATTTACTTATATGTATTGTATTTTGAGCTCCAGAGATTAAAATGTGCTTTGATCCAGCGATTCCATTTTGGAAAATATATTTTAAGGAAATACTGAGGAAGAAAAAGTAGTTAATATTAAAATATCCGTATTAATGAAAAAGCTTTTTAAAAAGAGGATGGAGGAGGTCACTAAATAAACACTTAAGTATATTACCGTAATTGGATACCCAGTTGGGAAACATGGCAATGTGAATGTAAAAATAATGCTAAACAGGAAAAATATATAGTATTAAATAGTATGCACACATAGTATTTGTGTGTATGATTGCTAGTAAGAGAATGTGAAGAGAGATAGCTTAATGTTCACTATATTCTTTGACTCCATAGATTTGCTTAAATTATAATAAAAATAAGATAAATTGCTAGTAGTTTGGAGGAGTCTACTCTTTGATTTTAAAATCTGCGAAATGATAAAAACTGGCATGTAAGTGTTAGGGGGCTTAAGTTTATTTTCCTTGGTTCTCATCCCTCCCACAACAAAGAATTGAAGCGTAGAGACACAGTAGTGAAGCAGAGTAAAAGTTTTATTTGAACTTATGCACTTAGAGAGAAAGTGCGGGCATCTTAGGAGGTACCCTGAAATATTGGGGATTCCCTCTTTAAGGATTTCTCAGGAATGTGACAAAGGGCTAGGGGACATAGACATGTTAAGTGGTCTCAAGATGTTTATCCTTGGTGGGAGACAATTGGTCTCTTCTATTATCAGTCCTCTAGGTAATTCTGCAAAATTAGCACAAGGAATTTACTGATTTAGTTCCTCCTTAGGATAGCCCCTTCCCTCTGGGAACGTATCAGTCAAGACCACCTGCCCTGTCCACAAGGTGGGCTGAGTTATTGTCTGTTTGCTAAAGAATAGGTTAGGAATCTTACTTTCTAACTTCCTGACTTTTGAAATGGAATCTTAGCTTTAAGATGGACTCTTGCTTGTTCTTACTATACTGTTTATCTGTGGGATTTTTCATCATAGGAAGAGTTAACCATGATGCTTGTCTCCTGCCCTGGTTACAAAATTACTTGATTAGGAGCTGGAGGAGGCAAAAAACAGCATATGGGTTAAGTTAAAGAATAAGCTGGGCCTTTTAGCAGGTTAAAGTAAATATTACAGTGGCTTGATCTAATTGACACAATGAAGACATGGGCTTCGTACTCAGATACTTTTCTTTATCTGGGGAGTATCTGGACATTCCAAGTTACTCCTGGCCTTCCGAACTTCAACTGATTAACTCGTTAACTCTTTGAGTCTTTTCTGGCTCTCTAGTTTTATCTGGTTACCTCTTTGTGTCCCTTTTAGTGGGCTTTACTGGCCTTACTCTCTCTCCACCCCGCTTATATCTATTTTTCTGCCTAACGTAAGTTCTACATACTAAAGTTTCAAAAAATGTGCTTCATTTATATTGAAGGAAATCTTTCCAGATACCTATATTTTTCTATTTACAATTAAAAAAAACGCATTTAAAGGTACTTTGTCACTTTTACAATCCTTTCCTTTTTTCTATTTATATTACTGTTTCTTATTCTTTGTTCTTGTTTTTATTTCCTTTTTGGTTTTCTGCTCTTTTTCTGCCTTGTTAGGCTTTAACTGAGCATTTTATATAATTCCATTCTTTCTCCTTTCCTAGTATTCATATTTTATGTTTTACTTTTGTAGTGGTGGTCCTTCAATTTGAAATACACATTTAAAACTAATCCAAGTCTAATTACATGTAACACTGTAGTACTTCATGGATATGACAAATCAAAGACTCTAGAGACTGAGACCTCTCTGAAATAAAAGGGTTTATTGAGCCTTTACAGATGAAGCCAGAAAAAGGACTGAGCCTCGGGACAGGATATTTCTGCTTCACCTGCAGCGAGGCCTGTTAACAGAAACAGCTTGTCCACCAGACTCAAGAAATGGAACATTTATAAGGGTTCTCAAGGAAAGAAAGTTCTTTAAATTCCCATTGGCTGCAGATAAAGAATGTGGGTTAATGCAAAGCAGGGGAAGTCCGGGGATAGGTGGTTAGTCCATAGAGAAGGTCCCCTGGATTGGTTGTTGGTGATAGTCAGACACTGTTCACACACAGGAGGGATGCAGTGGTTCTGGGGACCTTCTACATAATTATTGAAATTCGTCCAGGAACATGGAATTTCTAGTAAACTACAGCCCAAAGCTATTGACTGATTATCTTCCTTTGTCTCTCTCCCCTTTTCTCTGGACCTCATGTCACTTAATTTTAAGATATCTCAAAATTTATCCTTATTAGATAACACATGTGCCTTGTAACAGAGGATTCCTAATTCTTCCCTCTTGTCCCTTACAACATTGCTGTCATTCATTTCACATATCTATAAGCTACAATCACACATACACTGTTATTCTTATTCTTTTGGACAAACTTTTCTGTTAGATCAGTTAAAAATAAGAAAAATGATTTTATTTTACCTTCATTTATTCCTTTTCTAATGTTCTCCCTTTCTTTATGTTCTGACCTGTATCATTTTCCTTCTTTCTGAAGAACTAACATTTCTTAAAGGCAAGTCTACTGACAACATATTCCCTCAATTTACATTTGTCTGAAAAAGTATTTCTTCTTTGTCTTTGAGAGAGAATTTTGCTGGATATGAAATTCTAGGTTGGTGGTTCTTTCAACACTTTAAATATATCACTCTTCTCTCTTCTTGCTTGTGGGATTTATGAAGAGAAGTCTGATGTAATTCTTATGTTTGCTTCTCTATAGGCAAAGTGTTTATTTCCCTCTGACTTCTTCTGAGATTTTCTTTTTATCTTTGATTTTCTGCTGTTTGAATAGGACATGCTTAGGTATAGATTTTTTACTGTTTATTCTACTTGGTGTTCTCTGAACTTCCTGAACCAGTAATTTGGTATCTGTCATTAATATGGGGAAATCTCAGTCTTTACTGCTTCAGATATTTCTTCTGTTTCTTCTGCTCTTTCTTCTCTTAACCTTTTTAGTGATAAGGAGAGCTTTTTGCAGTAGGAAGAAAATACACATTGCAGGTAACTACCATCCCTTCTTATCACTCTTATTAATAGTAGTACTTGGGAAAAATTGTTTTAGCTATCCTTTGAGTTTTTAACTGAAGTCTGTACAGCATTGGAATGATCCAGATACTGTTTATACCTGATAAAGTTATGAACTAAATTATTTTTTTCTATCCCTAAAATCATTATGCTATTTCCATTAGCTTATAAAGGCCATTATTCCTGCTTATGCAGGAGGACATTCAAAACAATACACTTTCTTGTTCATGAATATTAGATAAGAAAAAAGTCTGTTAACATTCATTAGACATTTTGATGCTTGATTATTAGTCAAACTAGGGAAATGGAAAGTGACCAGGTCCCCTCAAGATCTATCTTAGATCTTTACATTGATGCTATTATATTGATTTGGTGTGGCAGAATCTTTGCTGTTAGACAGAATGTGCACTTGTCTGCTTTGGTCTGTGCCTCATGGGAGTTTATAAGGAATGTGGCGGTTCCTATATGAGGATACTGACAGCTTTGCATGATGTAAAGTGTCATTATGGAGATCAAAGAGACCAAAGCATGCTACTGGATTCTGTCTTGCCACAGGACAGGTTTTCATCTAAGCCCATTGCCTGACCAGTTTGTGAAATGTTATTGTTATGTTACAATTTCATATAAATTTTGTAGGTTTTGTCTTTGCTATCTGTAATCATATTTAAAGTAGTTTCCAGGCAGATTGGCACACTCACTTATGTTTTGTTCAGTTGACACAGGATTGCTGTGTGACATTTTTAAGATGGAGTGTATATGCAAAACTGAAACTTCAGCTAAACAGCCTTGTGAAACAATTTAATTTGAATGAAAACTAGAAAGAATATATGGAAAATAATTTTCTTCCCTCTGTGTGTCATGTTCTAAGTCTGAAAGGTACCATGTAGTCATCAGTATGCCACCACCTCCAAGGACTGAATGGAAATGAGCAGAGAATTTAAGCAATCAGGATTTAGGCTAAGCTGAGATGGCCCTAAGTTGTCAAAACAAGTCACTGAGGGAGATGGCGAAACTTCGTTCCTCTTAACCCTAGCACAGTAGTCTAGACTGGCTTATTTTTGTACAGTATTTATAGTGAGGGGTAGGGACTAGACCAGACTTTTTTCATTTCTGTGCAACATTTATTTTCTTTTTTAAGTATTTTGAAATCAGAATTTTCATTTTAAGATCATTTTAATGTAATTTTTTCAGAACTGATACATAGTTTATCCTTCCCCAAAGATGGCCTAATGTACAAGATCATAATTTTAAACTATTTTCATAACCTGAATAAGAGAGGATATTTTCTTCAGCTTAAATTTTGGGGTTGTGGTTGGTTTGTGTGTGTTTCACAAGACATACATACGTGCTTGCTTTTAAAGCTGATGAGAAAAAGCCTTGTGTATGGCTTGTAAATTTCTCCCTGTTATATATAGTTAGATATTTATATTTTAAAATTAATGCTGTTATTAAAATGAGTTCCTGAAAGAGCAGATAAAGTTATCTCAAAATACATAATTTTGACAGCCATTAAAGTTGGCAATGGTATATGGCAAAGCAGGTAGTTAATAGAAGACTAACAAAAATTAGCTTTGGAAAATTGATATAACAAATTGTATTTATGTGCAATAAATACTGATAAGCAACAATCAGAAATGAATGTAAATTCATTAATGCTACCATTTATTTACTAATGTTTTGATTATGTTGATGTCTGATCATCTTCCAGGAGACTTATTATTTCCCTCACAAATGAGAGAATCAAAGTCTATTCATCTTGGTGATTTGCTTGATTTGATGCATATTCACATTATCATTACTTATAAAAAGTTTTGTCAATAAATGTTCTTGGAAGAATTAAATACTATGATTCATTGGCAGGTGCTTATGTCTAATCTTAATTTGCTCCATAGTCTTGCATTCGTAAGACATCTTAACAGAAGTCTGACATAAATGAGATATTAACACCATCTTAACAGAAGTCTGACATAGATGAGATATTAACACCACTTACAATATAGCATAAACATCTGAAAAGTCACTTTAATTTTGAGAATCATTAGTTAGCATGTCCTTTCTCTTTTACCTAATAATGTTCTATTGAGACAGCCTCGGTCCTACATTAAGAACTATCATTTCCCTTGGTGTATCATGTTTTCTATTTTCTCCATGTGGAACTTTCTGACAGAATTTATTCCTAGCTATATATGACTTTATAGCCCTAGTCCTTGTACTTTTCACCCCTATCCCATATTTGGTTCCCTTTATTTGAAGGCAGTCCAGTGCACCATCTCCATTCACTTCAGTTCAATTCAGTGCACATTTACTGAACACCTAATGATAATGTGCTAAGACTTTGCTAATGCTGGGAAAACTGCAAGAAATGCAACACCATCTTTGCTTTCAGGTTTATAGTGTAGTTAGGACACGGACTCTTAAGTAATTTTCAAGTTATATGGTAAGAACTAAGGTGTTGATTTACATAGGGAATAACCAATGAGTCACTTAATTAATACTCTACATTACAGGCAGTTTTTAAATACAAAAAAAAAAACCCTAAAAACTCGATCTTTGAAATTTACAGCCATTTGGAGAGAGAATGAATTAGCCCATCAGCTAGTATTGAAAGTCCCAACCAGCAGAACTTACTGAGCCTGTCACCCAACCTTTTCTCGAGACTGAGTGTCACAAAGCTCTTAATTTGTGAAAGATTCCTTACGTCTATATATAATTCCTCCTTCTGCAACTGAAGTCTCTTACTAGTAAAAACAGGAGTGTTGTTTGCCGCCACTTACACTTGGAGTACTTGTAACCCTCAGACTGTTCCCTCTGGATTCTGGGGATTCCCATGTGTGGCTGTTGGTGTCCTGGTGTGCTGCACATGGTCATAGGTGCCCCCTCAACCCAGGGGTGGCTCGTGGGGCACCCAGAGTCCCCTGTAATCAGTCTTATTTCACTTCAGTGGGCTGTACAAATCCTCTGTATCCCATGATATGAGAAAAGCTGAAAAGTGTTGCTTTAGACCATATGCCTTAACCTTTCTTTAGAAAGTTAGTTTTGTAAGCTATCATTTTTGCATCTTATTAGCCCTATCCAGTTTTTATATAAAAAGCTTTAGTTGAAGAATTCTGAAGAGAAGATAGGACTGTCAGAAGGAACTGACTTCTTTTGTAGCTAGAGAGATGATTTTTAGGTCTCAGTGAGCAGCAGAGGATTGTCTAAACAGTTCCTTTGGCCACCAGTACAGTGTACACCATGATAAAACTAATCCTGCACAGAAGTAGGCATTTGTGTAGACATTACGAACAGTGGACTTTGTGAATTGGCCTGCAAGACAAATGAACACATAAATACTGTGTATCCTACTATTCATCCTCTTTTCTGTTCAACAAGTAAGTCCAAATAGTTGTCCTTTACCACATATAAGACACCGTTGTAGGCTTTGCAAATTCATTAATGGGAAGATACCTGGTGCCTACCCTCACGAAGTTCATAGTCCTTTAGAGAAGACAGATAATTAAAGAAGTAATTACAACATGATGTAATTGGCGCTACAAGGGAAGTATAGCAGAGAAAGCTGTTGAGACTGGAAGATGGTTTATTATATATAGTTACTCATGGATCAAATTGTTTAAACTGAATCCAGTCATCTTTGTTTCTTCCGGAGCAACAGAATGACTTTTGGTATTAGAGGCTGTCTGCTGAATATCATTTCTTTAATTATTCAGTAGAAACTGAGAGACATTGTGATTTAGAATGCCTCTGATGCATTACACAATTCTCTCTAGTAACCTATGTAACAGTGAGATCTTTAACTCACAATTTTACCTGACCAAAAGGTAGTCTTGGTTTTATGGTAACATAGTTTTTAACCTGTAGCCTTAATGATAGATATGATTAAATAATCCTACTGTCTTGCCTTTTATGTTTTCAGGGAAGGTATTCATATAAATCAAGAATTGTTGCAGATATCTCCCTGTATTACAGAGCAGTTCATTGAGCTGTGTTGTCAGTTCAACCCAAATCAAGTTACAGAGACGCTGCAAGTCCTTGACTGCTACCGCTTAGAAGAAACTATTCAGGTAAGACCAGTAATGTAGAGAAGACAGAATCGGCTTTTGCTAATCATTTACCACTTCATAAATAAACAAAGGGAGACCCATGTTAAATTACTTGCCAAAGTTTGTAGCTAGTTAGTAGTAGTGAGTGTGACCTTAGGCAGTCTGACTCCACTGTGCACGCTCTTCATGCTGTGATACCGCTTCCGCATTTATTCTGGTGACAGCACATGTCCATCGTTGTTATTAATCAAGTTTCACACACATTGTAGCCAACATGGTAACCATATAAAAAGGAATACAATAAAAATATTAAAAGGAAAAAACCAAGCTCTTGTTTGTAGGCAGTGATGGTTGGATAGACCTGTTGTGCCTTCAGTCTTAATAGGCCTACTAGCAATTAGCAGTCATTGCATTGATTCTCTTCCCTTGTTTTCTCCTTTTTCCAAATGCAAATGAATATGTGTATGTATGTGTGTGTACATATGCATATATGTGTATATACTGTGTGTATGTATACAATACTGTATATATATGCACACTACAAATGGGTATGTATATACATACATATATACATATACACACATGCATACTCTAATCTGTAAAAGGCTAGTGTGTTCCCTGTTGAAAATTTATCTTAAGCCATCATTTTATCTCCTTTCCTTTATTACCAATACCAATACTACCAATACTCATTAAAGAGTAACCTATATTTTCTATATCCACATCCTGAACTGCCCCCATGCTTTTAACATGTTTTAAATATGAACTATTTAAAATATATGGAAGAGCAGAATATCAAATAACTATGTACCCACCAACCCAATTTTATAGATGAAAACATTTTGCCATACTGTTGTTGGTTTATTCTAGAAATAAAGCAACCTTTATCTGTCATGTTGCCCTCTCTTCCCTGGGGTCACTACCAACTCAAACTTGAGAAGGTTATCCTTCCCATCCATGTTTTTCATTTTTCCTATTTTTTACCTATAAAATGTAGGATTTGGTTGTACATCCTTTTAGAATTTGTATGAATGGCATCATAGTACATATCCTATTGCAAATTGCTTTTCTCATTACTATTTTTTAATTTATCAATATTTATACATGTAAATCAGTTCACCTTTTTTTAAATTGAAGTGTAGTTGATATACAGTCTTATATTAGTTTCAAGTATACAACACCTTGCTTCATCAGTTACCCATATTATTAAATCCTCACCCCCAACTACTGCAGTTACTATCAGTCAACATAGGAAGATATTACAGAATCATTGGTTATGGTCTCCATGCTGTACTACTATCCCTGTGACTAACTTATATTGTGACTGAGAATTTTTGTGCCCTTTTATGCCCTTCACCCTCACTACCTACCCACCCTAGCCCCTCCCCCTTGGTAAGCACTAGTCACTTCTCAGTGTCTATGAGTCTACTCCTGTTTTTATATTCCACAGATAAGTGAGATCATATGGTATTTGTCTTTCTCTGCCTGGATTATTTCACTGAGCATAATACCCTCTAGGTCCATCCATGATGTTGCAAACGGCTGAATAATATTCTATTGTATATATGTACACATCTTCTTTATCTCTTCATCTATTGATGGACACTTAGCTTGCTTCCATACTTGGCTATTGTAAAAATGTGGAAATAAACATATGGGTGCATTTCTTTTTGAGTCAGGGATTTTGTTTTCTTTGGGTCAATTCCTAGAAGTGGAATTACTGGATTGTATAGTATATCTATTTTTGGTTTTTGAGGAACCTCCATACTGCTTTCCACAATGGCGTCACCAATTTACATTCCTACCAGCAGTGTACGAGAGTTCCCTTCTCTCCATATCCTTACCAACACATGTTGTTTCTTGTCTTTTGGATAGTGGCCATTGGAACTGGTATGAGGTGATATCTCATTGTGGTTTTGATTTGCATTTCCCTGATGATTAGTGATGTGGAGCATCTTTTCATGTGCCTGTTGGCCATCTGTATTTCTTCTTTGGGAAAATGTCTGTTAGGGTCCTCCATCCATTTTTTAATCAGGTTTTATTTGTTTTTTTGGTGTTGAGGTATATGTGCTCTTTATATATTTTGGAATATAACCCCTTATCAATTAAATCATTTATGAATATATTCTCCCATACTGTAGGTTGCCTTTTTGTCCTGCTGATGGTGTCTTTTGATGTACAGAAGCTTTTTAGTTTGATGTAGTCCCTCTTGTCCATTTTTTATTTTGTTTCCCTTCCCCAAGGAGATGTGTCCAGAAAATAATTGCTAATGTTTATGTTCAAGAGATTTTTGCCTATATTTTCTTTTAAGAGTTTTATGGTTTTCATGTCTTACATTAGGTCTTTGATCCATTTCAAGTTTACTTTTGTGTAAGAAGTTAGACAGTAATCCAGTTTTCATTCTCTTATATGTAGCTGTCCAGTTTTCCCATTGCCAGTTATTGAAGAGGCTGTCTTTTACCCTTGATATATTCATGGCTCCTTTACCATATATTAATTGACCATATATGTGTGGGTTTATATCTGGGCTCTGTATTCTGTTCCATTGATTTATGGGTCTGTTCTTGTGCCAGTACCATACTGTTTGATTACCATAGCTTTGTGTATGACTTGAATTCAGGGAGCATAATGCCCCAGCTTTGTTCTTTCTCATGATTGCTTTGTCTATTCAGGGTCTTAGGATTGTTCATTCTAGTTCGCTGAAAAATGCCATTGGTATTTTGATAGAAATTGTACTGACCCTATGGATTTCTTTGGGCAGGATGGCTGTTTTGACAATATTAATTCTTCCTTTCCATGAGCATGGGATAGATTTCCATTTATTTGTGTCTTCTTCAGTTTATTTCATAAGTGTCTTATAGTTTTCACAGTACAGGTCTTTGACCTCCTTTGTTAGGTTTAATCCTAGGTATTTTATTCTTTTTGAAGGCATTGTAAATGGAGTTGTTTTCCTGATTTCTCTCTCTACTAGTTAGTTGTTAGTATAAAGGAATGCAACAGATTTCTGTGTATTAATTTTGTATCCTGCAACTTTACTGAATTTATTTATTAGTTCTAATATTTTTTTGGTGGAGTCTTTAGGGTTTTCTGTATATAATATCATGTCACCTGCACATAGTGACTTTTAACTTCTTCCTTACCAGTTTGGATGCCTTTTTGCTCTTTATCTTGTCTGATTTCCATGGCTAGGACCTGATCTTGTGGTCTTTATCCTTCTTCTTGTTAATGTGGTGTATGATGTTGATTGATCTACAAATACTGTACCATCCTTGCATCACTGGAATAAATCCTACTTGGTAGTGATGGATGATCATTTTAATGTATTTTTGAATTTGGTGTGCTAAAATTTTGTTGATTTTTGAATCTATGTTCATCAGGGATATTGGTCTAAATTGTCTTTTTTTGTAGTGACTTTGTCTGGTATTGGTATTAGAGTGATGCTGGCCTCATAGAATGTGTTTGGAAGTATTCCATTATGTTCTACTTTTTAGAATATTTAATGAGAATGGATATTAGCTCTTATTTAAATGTTTGGTAGAATTCAGCTGTGAAGCTATCTGAGCCTGGACTCTTGTTTTTTTGGAGTTTTTTGATAACTAGTTCAATTTCATTACTGGTAATTGGTCTGTTCAGATTTCCTGTTTCTTTGTGTGTCAGTCTTGGAAGATTGTATTTTCCTAGGAATTTGTCCATTTCTTGTCCAATTTATTGGCATATTTTTCATAGAATGCTCTAATAGTTCTTTGTATTTATATGGTATCCATTGTGACTATTACTTTTTCATTTCTGATTTTGTTTATTTGTGTACTCTCTCTGTTTTTCTTGATAAGTCTAGCTAGGGGTTTATCTATTTTGTTTATCTTCTCAGAGAACCAGCTCTTGATCTCATTGATTTTTTTCTATTTTTATCCTCTCTATTTTATTTGTTTTTGTGCTGATTGTTCTTATGTCCCTCCTACTAACTTTGAGTTTCATTTGTTCTTCTTTTTCTAGTTTCTTTAATGATGGGTTTAGACTGTTTGTTTGGTATTGTTCTTGTTTCTTGAGGTAGGCCTGTATTGCTATGTATTTCCCTCTTAGAACCACTTTTGTGGTGTCCCATAAATTTTGGATTGTTTTATTTTTGTTTTCATTTGTCTCCATGTATTGCTTGATTTCTATTTGATTTGTTCATTGATCCATTGATTATATAGGAGCATGTTTAGCTTCCATGTACACTTGAAAAAATGTGTATCCTGCTGCTTTGGGGTGGAATTTTCTGTTGATATTTGTTAAGTCCATCTGGTCTAATGTATTGTTCAGTGCTTCCGTTTCCTTATTTATTTTCTGCCTGGTTGATCTATTGATGCAAGTGGTGTGTTAAAGTCTCCTGAAATGAATGAGTTACAGTCTATTTTCCCCTTTAATTCTGTTAGTATTTGTTTTACATATTTAGTTGCTGCTATAAATACTTATAATGGTTATATCCTCTTGTTGGACTGACCCCTTTATCATTATATAATGACCTTCTTTGTCTCTTGTTACTTTGTTTTGAATTATATTTTGTGTGATACAAGTACTGCTATCCTTGCTTTTTTCTCCCTATTATTTGCATTAAATATCTTCTTCCATCCCTTCACTTACAGTCTGTATGTCTTTGGGTCCGAAATAAATCTCTTGTAGGTAGCATATGAGTCTTGTTTCTTTATCCATTCTGTAACTCTATGTCTTTTGATGGTGTATTCAGTCCATTTAGATTTACAGTAATTATTGATAGGTATGTACTTTCTGCCATTTTATTCATTGTTTTCTGGGTGTTTTTATAGTTCCTCTCTGTTCCTTTCTTCCTCTCTTATACTCTTTTGTTACTTGATGGTTTTCTTTAGTGTTGTGATTGGATTTCTCTTTCTTAATTTTTTGTGTATCTATTATAGGCTTTAGGTTTGTGGTTACCTTAAGGTTCAATGATAGCTTCCTAACTATATAGTAGTCTATCTTAAGATGATGATTGCTCTATTTCAAAAACAATCTAAAAGTACTTCTTTTTATTCTTCTTCCTCCTCCACACTTTATGTGTTAGATGTCTTAATCTGCATTTTCTGTGTATCCCTTCATTGAGTTTATGTATAGTTAGTTTTACTATTTTTGTTTTAATTTTGTACTTACTTGGTAATTAATTGGTCTGCTACCTTCAATGTCTGTTTATTTTCACTGGTGAAAACTATTTAGGCTTAACATTTCGATCTATAGAAGTCCCTTTAACTTATCCTATAATGCTGTTTTAGTGGTTATAAATTCCTTCATTTATCTGGGAAATGTTTAATCTCTCCTTCAAATATGAATGATAATCTTGCTGTGAAGAGGATTCTTGATTGAAGGTCCTTCTGTTTGAATACAATAATCATGTCATGCCATTCCCTTCTAGCCTGTACAGTTTCTGCTGAGAAATCTGCTAGCAGTGTGATGGGATTTCCCTTCTAAGTAGTTTTTTCTCTTTCTGGCTGCTTTCAATACCCTCTCCTTATCCTCAATCTTTGTCATTTTAATTATTATGTATCTTGGTGTTGTATTCCTGGAGTTCCTTTTTGTTAAGGGCTCTCTTTGCTTCCAGGACCTGAGTGTCTATGTCCTTCCCCAAACTGGGGAAATTTTCAAGAATTATTTCCTCAAGGAGACTCTATATCATGTTTCTCTCTTCTCCTTCTGGTACCCCTATTATGTTAATATTATTTCATTTGGAGTTGTCACACAGCTCTCTTAGCATTCTTTCATTCCTAGAGATTCTCTTTTCTCTGTTCCTCAGCTTCATTGTTTTCCTATTCTCTAATTTCCATCTCATTCATTGTCTCCTCTACTTGCAGCAACCTAATTCATTCCCTCCATTGTATTTTCCATTTCAGTTACTGTATTCTTGAGCTCTGAGTGGCTTTTTTGAGCTCTTCTGTCTCTCTGTTGAAGTCCTTCCTGAGGTCTTCAATACTTTCCTGCAGATCAGTGAGCACATTTAACACTGTTACTTTGAAATCTTTATCAAGAAGATTGGTGATCTCTATTTCATTTAGCCCTCTTTCTTGTGTCTTAATACTGTAATTTTGTTTGGAACATATTCCTCTGCCTCCTCATTTTGTCAGGGTTTCTGTGTTTCATCCTTTGTATTAGATGGCTCTCCTAGGCTTCCTGGTCCAGAAAGTAATGTCTTTATGAAGAAGACATCTAGTGGTGCCCAGAAACTCAAGACTCTTTACTCTCCAGTGCCTGGTTCTCCTTTGTGGTGGAGCCCCAGTTGCTGTTGGTGGGGTATGGGCAGGGCCACCTTTCTGTTTGCCTACAGTGGGCTTAGTCCACTGCTGAGAGCATTTTGCCTCAGCTGGTCCTTTGTTATTAGAGCAGTAGTCCTTGTGCTGGGATCATTGTGGGTGGGGCCTCCATCTGCCTGCCCTGCAGGGATGGCAGCAGGGATGCTGGGGTAACAGGGTGGATGGGGAAGTCATGCAGTGACAGCCTGGTATGCTACCTGCAAGAAGTAAGGAGCGCTTGGAGCTCACTTTTGCAGGTGCTTCTCTAACTGGGCTGAGACAGTGCTGAGAAAGCTGTGAAAGCTTCCCTCTGCCAGCCAGGCAACAAAGTCTCCCTCCATCTGCTATGCAGCAAAGCCTGACACTGCTGGGCCAAGTGAGTGGGTGGGTGGTGCACATTGAAGAACCTTGGGGCTGAACCCCTGGTGAGGGGGATGGATCATTTGGGATTCCCAAGAGTGCCTGACCTGTTCAGCATGGGAGATCTGGGGAAGAGTTGCCTGCCTGCCCTTTCTTCTGCAGCCAGAGCTCTGTCCAACCCTTGCCCCTCTGGCACCCTTCCCACTGCTGGCAAGTTTTTCAAACTGCTGGGTCTTAGTGAAACTGCAGAGCATGCCTGTCCTCCATAAGCAGCTGGAATCTCTGCCTCCTAGAGTGTTCCAACTGTCCTGGTGTCCATCCCTGCTATTCAGGACATGGACTGTTCAGTGCAACGTGGACTCATTCCCCAGAGAAGATCTTCAGGGCCAGGTGTGCAGAGTTTCTGAGCACCTATCCCCTCCCCATTCTGTTTCTCTTCCTCCCCCCTGTGGACTGGGATGGGGGAAGGGCTGGGGTCCCATTCAGTCGCAGGTCTGCCACTTTACCCTACTCTGTGTGGTCTTCTCTTTCTTCACCAGATGTAGGTGGTCTGTTCTTCAGTCTTCAGGTCATTTTTAGGTTTAGTTGTGTCTGCTGTAATTGTTTGCTTTGTGTGTGTGTGGTTTCTACTTTGCCTTCCTACTCCACCATCTTTTTAACTGTCATCCAGTTCATTCATCTTAATATTAATGGTCATATAATATCCTATTGAATGAATATGCCAGTTTATTTCCCTGTTAACAGAAACCCCTATTGTTCTAATCTTTTGCATTGTTTATTGATAAACAGTGCTACATTACATATCCTTGGACATGTCTTATTGTGTGGTCATGTGAGGTTTCTCTAATTCATATACCTGGAAGTGGAATTCTTTAGACATTAGTATAGCTTAATTCTACTGATATTGGCAAGTTGATCTCCTATTTGTTTCTATTCTCATCAATGTTTTATGTTTTATATTTTTCCACAATCTTGGTGATTCATAATCTTTTTAGGCTTACTATTTTTGGCCATTATAATGGATTATCTTGATTACTCTTCACATTGAACATCTTCCAGTATGTTTAATGAATCTTGATTTTCTTTTCTATGAATTATCTATTCATATAATTTTCCCACTTTTCTATTGACTTTTTGCCCTTCTCTTATGGATGTCTAGAAAATTTTCTAATGTCTGCATCTCTAATCCTTTTCTGATTTTGTGTTGGAGATGCCTTCTTCCAGTCTTTTAACTTCATTTTTAGTGACTTCTATTTTAATTTACCAGTCTTTTCTCTTAAGGTTTAAATATATTTATATGAGTCTCATTTTCTTTTCTACTTTAATGGCATAAAGGCTATCCTCTTCGGTGAGTTTTATAGTTTAGCTTTTTACATGTAGGCTTTTAATCCATCTGGAATTTATTTTTGTAATAGATTGAAGGAGGGATGTGTATATTTTTTCCATGTGGATAGCTAATGGCCATGTGGCATTTTATCGTCCTTTCATCCCTGACTCATAGTGCTACACTGCTGAATACCAAACTCCCCAATATACATGGATCTATTTGTGGGTTCTGTTCTGTTCCTCTGGTTATTTGTCTTTCCTTATACCCATGCCACATATTTTAGTGAATAAACTTTACAGTAAGCTTATTTAAAGAAGAGTCTTTCTTCCTCATTATTTTTCTTTAAAATTCTTTGGCTACTACTTAACCTCTTAGTATTTCATATTGATTTAAAAATCATATTGTTCAGATAAAATTCTTCAGGAATTTTGATGAAAAAATACATTGAATTTATAGATTATTTCACAGAGGATTGACATCTAATGGTATTGAGTCTTTACATTCAGGATCATGGTTATCTTTTTAAAATGTCTTTTATGCTTGTTGGTGAGGTTTTAGAACTTTTATATAGTATTTTAGATGAGATTCTTACACATATTTTCTTTAATTTTGTCCTAGAGACTTATATTTTTTGTTAACATTGTGAAAAGTAATTTTTTGAAATGTCATTTTTTAGTTGCTGCTGGTGTATGTTATTTTTATACATTGCTTTTTTATTCAAATAGTCTTTAGATTTGTTAATGACAATATTTTCTAAGAATAATGGGAGTTTTTTTTCATTCCAATCTTAGAGTTTTTTCTTTCACTTGTCAGATGTCAAGTAGCTCCAGGATATTGTTGAAGTGAAGCAGTGATAAAATGCATTCCTGCCTTGTTTCTAATTTAAAAGGACATGTGTCTAAAACATTTTACATTAACCATGGTGTTTAGTATAGGATTTTGATAATTTTTCTTAAATTAAGTGAGTTCCATTCCCAGTTTAGGTAAGAGTGTTTTGTTTTTGTTTCTGTCAAGAGTGGGTGCTACATTTGCCATTTTTTAAAAATTAATTAATTAATTAATTAATTTTATTAAGCTATCATTGATATACACTCTTATGAAGGTTTCACAAGAAAAACAATGTGGTTATTACATTCACCCTTATTATTGAGTCCCCCCCATACCACATGGCAGTTGCTGTCTATCAGTGTAGTAAGATGTCACAGAGTCCCTATTTGTCTTCTCTGAGCTACACTGTCTTCCCCATGACCTCTCACACACCATGTGCACTAATGATGATACCCCTTAATCCCCTTCTCTCTCCTCCCCACCTGCCTTCCCCTACCCCTCCCCTTTGGTAACCACTAGTCCCTTCTTGGAGTCTGTGAGTCTGCTGCTATTTTGTTCCTTCAGTTTTGCTTCGTTGTTATACTCCACAAATGAGTGAAATCATTTGGCACTTCTCTTACTCCACCTGGCTTATTTCACTGAGTATAATATCCTCTAGCTCCATCCATGTTGTTGCAAATGGTGGAATTTCTTAATTTTTTATGGCTGACTAATATTTCATCATGTATATGTACCACATCTTCTTTATCCATTCATCTACTGATGGACTCTTAGGTTGCTTCCATATCTTGACTATGGTAAATAGTGCTACAGTAAACATAGGGGTGCATATGTCTTTTTAAATCTGAGAAGTTGTTTTCTTTGGGTAAATTCCTAGGAGTGGAATTCCCAGGTCAAATGGTATTTCTATTTTTAGTTTTTTGAGGAACCTCCATACTGCTTTCCACAATGGTTGAACTAGTTTACATTCCCACCAGCAGTGTAGGAGGGATCCCCTTTCTCCACATCCTCACCAGCATTTGTTGTTCCTAGTCTTTTCTCTGTTGGCCATCCTAACTGGTGTGAGGTGATACTTATTGTGGTTTTAATTTGCATTTCCCTGATAATTAGTGATGTGGAACATCTTTTCATCTGTCTGTTGGCCATCTAAATTTCTTCTTTGGAGAAGTGTGTGTTCATATCCTTTGCCCATTTTTTAATAGGGTTATTTGCTTTTTGAATGTTGAGGTGTGTGAGTTCTTTATCTGTTTTGGATGTTAACCCTTGTCAGATATGTCATTTACAAATATATTCTCCCATACTGTAGGATGCCTTTTTGTTCTGCTGATGGTGTCCTTTGCTGTACAGAAGCTTTTTAGCTTGATGTAGTCCCATTTGTTTATTTTTGCTTTTGTTTCCCTTGCCCGAGGAGATGCGCTAAGGAAAATGTTGCTCATGTTTATATTCAAGAGATTTTTGCCAATGTTTTCTTCTAATAGTTTTATGGTTTCATGACTTACATTCAGGTCTTTGATCCATTTTGAGTTTACTTTTGTATTGGGGTTAGACAATAATCCAGTTTCATTCTCTTGTATGTAGCTGTCCAGTTTTGCCAACACCAGTTGTTGTAGAGGCTGTCATTTCCCCTAGAGTGGGTGCTACATTTGATCAAATATTTTTTTTCTCCTTTGATCTGTTAACCTGTCATTGTGATAATTATGCCTTTCTTTTTTCTTATTCCTAAGAAAGCTTTATTCTACTTCATTAGTCTTTTCAAAGACTGATTTGGGATTTGCTATATCTCACTGTTGTTTCTCTACTATGGCATTATTTTCTGCAATTTTCTTTCTTTTAGCTTCTTGGCTTAATTGGTATTTGTTTTTTACTTATTAGAAACTCTAATTGGAGTCAGTTTTGGTATCTCAATTTTTATTAATATCTCACAAGCTGGTCTGTAGTGTTTTCACTGTCACTTTGTTCTAAATATTTTCTGTACAATTACACTTATCAATTTCTTGTATGTATTACTACTTACGTATACATGTTAGCTTTTCTCCAATGGATATACCTCATTGAGGTATGTAGCAATTTTAAAAAAATAAATCAGTGAAAAAAGTGAATGAACACATTCCAGTTAGAGCTGCCAAATGGGCCACTATACAATTAGAAAGTCAGATATTTGCATATTATACTGTACAGTAGCATACTACCAATATATGAAATCATTATTTATTATCATGTTTTTTCCATTAATAGGATCTTTCCACTCTGTAAACAAGACTCGTGAACAAAAATCTTTACCTTGTCTTCTTTCCTAGATTACCCAGAAGTATCAGCTTCATGAAGTCACTGCCTACCTGTTAGAAAAAAAAGGAGATATTCATGGTGCCTTCTTAATAATGTTAAAGGTAACATTTCACTCTGTTTGCTTCATCATGTTTCTGTCTATCCTTCTATCCAGTCATCAACCCATCCTTTTTTTAATTGAGATATAGTTGGCCTTTAACATTAAGTTTTCATCAATCCATCTTGATTTCCTATGTTTCAAAGTAGTGACAATTTTACCGCTAAATATTTTAATCATACATGTCTTTAGCTAGAGTTTAGTATTTCTTTGTGGTATTTTTTTAAGGTAAAGTTTACATACAACAAAATTTAGAAGTCTTAGTTGTACTATTTGATGAATTTTGACAAATGCATACACGTCATGGCCCTCATCCCTAACAAGACAGAACATTACCTTCACCCCAGAAAGTTCCTTCATGCTCCTTCATAGTCATTTCCACTCCCATTCTTCAGAGAGAACCATTTTTCTAATTTTTTTCACTGTGGATTAGTTTTGTCTGTTTTGTCCACTCATGTTAATGGAATCATCCTATAGGTACTCATATAATTGTTTCATTCAGCATAATGTTTTTGAGGTTTATCTCTGTTATTTCATGTATTCAGTAGTTTATTCCTTTTATTGCTGAGTAGTATTTAATTGTATGAATATTCCATAGTTTATTCATTCTCTTGTTGCTTGACATCTGGGCTTTTTCTAGTTTTTGGCTATTAAGAATAAAGCTACTATGATCACTCTTACACATAAGGATTTTCATTTGCCTGAGATCATTACCAAGGAATGGAATTGCTCTGTCACAGGATGGGTTTAGGTTTAGTTTTATAAAATTAACAGACCTGTTTCCAAAGTGGTTGTACCATTTTACATCCATGCCAATAATATGTAACAGTTTTGGTTGTTTCATATTCTTACCAACAGTTGATGTTCCATTGGTTTTTTTTTTTAAAAGAATCCCCCATTGTTTTACCTGTTGTAAAATATACTTAACATAAAATTTACCATTTCAGTGGTATTAAGTGTATTCACATTATTGTGCAGTCATTACCACCATCCATCTCCCAAACTTCTTAAACTTCCCAAACTGAAACTATGTACCCATTAAATAATCACTCCCCATTCCTTCCTCCCCTACCCAGTCCCTGGAAACATCCATTCTACTTTCTGACTCTGAATTTGATGACTCTAGATATTTCATATACCTGGAATCATATCTGTCTTTTGGTGTCTAGCTTATTATATTTCACATAATGTCTTCAAGATTTATCCAAGTTGTAGCATGTCAGAATTTCATTCCTTTCTAAGGCTCAATAATATACCAAGTTTATGTATATACCACATTTTGTATATCCATTCATTTGTTAGTGGACACTTCAGTTGATTCCACCTTTTGACTATTGTGAACAATGCTGCTATGAACACGTGTGTGCAAATACCTTTTCAAGACACTGCTTTAATTTCTGATGGGTATATAACCAGAAGTGGAGTTGCTGGATTAAATGATAATTCATTTTTAATTTTTGAGGAAACACCATACTGTTTTTTGCAGCGGCTGTGCCATTTTACATTCCCATTCACAAGAGTTCACTTTCTCCAAATCATCACCAGCACTTGTTATTTTCTGTTTTCTTGACACTAGTCATCCTGTCGGGTGTGAAGTGCTGTATCTGTTTTTTGAATATTGTCATCTAGCTAGAAATAGATTAGGGATGTCCTTTTTATATAAATATTCTATATTGGCTTGTAGTTTTTCCCTAGCCATTTAATTGTAAAGTAGTCCAGGGAGAATACTCCACAGAGGCTTAACCTCTTTTAATCTGTAAGTTACCCTGACATCTCTTTTTTTTCCTTGCAACTTATTTGTTGAAGATACCATGTACCTACTTTTAAAGGATAAGTAAAAGTGTCCCTTTTACTTATGGGGGGAAAGAGAAGCAGGAGATCCTTGCAGGGAATTAGCCCATCATTTGCAAAGACATGGGAGTACAAAGAAATTTGAACTGCTAGGAGAGCAGCCAGCCACTTTACTAGGACTCAACTATTAATGTATAGGCCAGTCAGGCTAGAAACAAAGGCTAGGTCCAGATTTGGAAAGATTTTGTAGGACACAATAAAAAATTAGGACTGATTCTGTTGTCACATTGAGTCAAGTGAAGGTTTTGCGTCTACAAACGCAAAGACTGCCCCAGTGACTGTAGGAAGATTTGTGGGGGAAGGGAGCTGCAAAGAAGAGATGAAACTGGAAGTCAAGAACAGTTGCAAGCCTGTTGCAGAGGACTTGAATGGCTTGAACTGGTTGTCGCAGTGGTGGTGGAGTAAGAGGAGAAGGTAGATTTGAGGGAGTAGTTAATGATGATTCTATGATTTTTAGCTTAACATTAGCCTATAAGGGACCCCAAGAAAAGGAGCAAATTTTGGGTAGGAAAGGATAATTAAAGTCAGCTTCAGTGTGTATTAAGAAGCCTTTGGAATATCAGTTGAAGGCATCTAAAGATCTAGAATTCAGTAGAACAGTGGACGCTACAATAGCATATGTAGGAGATGTCACACTCGAGGCTCTGCAATATGCTACACTTTATTTTACAGTCCCATCAGAAATGCACAATTATTGTGTCCTACAAAATCTTTCCAAATCTGGACCTAGCCTTTGTTTCTAGCTTGACCGACCTATACAAGGCCCTTTTTATTTCCACCCACCCCTTTTTTCATAACCCAGTATGAATTTTATTCCCTTATCCAAAGCTTAGATAAATCCTAAACCTTATTACTGTGCTGAAAGAGAGTCAGTGATGACAGTCGTGGTACAAGAGAAGCAGAATGATACTTGATATTTGGGTCCCTTCCAATACTGCTGGCTGTTCTTCCTATACACACAAGAATTCCCTTCTGAATGATAGTAAGGGACCATTCTTAACCTTGTTGTTTCTTAGGGCTTTTCTTTTAAAATATGTTAATTCAAAATTTGATAGATTACAAAGATAAAGTGTTCCTTTTTCCTCCTGCATTTTTTACCTCCTAGAGACTGCAAAGCAAACTTCAAGAGATAACATATCAAGATGAAAGTAAGTTCTTGAATGTAATTTACAATTTTTTTCCTTATAGACCCGTGTTTTAAAAGATGTCTAATAAACTGCATTTACCAAGTAATAAATACATTGATTTGTATAATTACTGTTTATCCACTTTAACACTGATCCCATTTTACCTTGTTTTCAAGGGCTTAAATAGGAAATCATATAAACCACTGTGGATTTGTGATGTTAATTGTCAGTGGAGTTCAATATATAGAAAATTAGGCACTTTTCACTGGTATTGATCTTTTTTTTTTTTTGGTTATATTACTGTGCTGATGTTTTGGTTATATGTAAATGAGATGCATAAACGACATTCTAAAAATTACCATAATGTGCTGAGCAACAGCAGATCAGAGCTTCTAATCAGCAAGTAATAACCAGTGTTTCCATATACTGAATTTATATAATTTTAGCACAAAGCAGTAAAACTTGGCAGTTTAGAATCTTGCATAGCTTTGTTACAGATAGATATAAAAGTCCCTATCTTCCTTGAAATTAAAAAATACATATTTCCTTAAATTGTGATAATATAATGTTTTAACCATTTTAACTGCATAGTTCAGTGGCATTAAGTACATTTACTTTGTTGTGTAATCCTACCACCATCTATTTCCAGAACTTTTCAACTTCTCAAACTGAAACTCTGTGCCTACTAGACAATTACTCCCCATTCCCTCCTTCCCGTACAGCCCACCATTCTACTTTCTGACTCTGAATTTGATGAGTTTGGGTATCTCATATTAGCAGAATCATTAAGTGTTTTTGTCCTGTTGTATCTGGCTTACTGTCTTAGCATAATGTCTTCAACATTTAGCCATGTTGTAGCACATGTCAGAATTTCATTTCTTTTTAAGACTGAATAATACTCCATTTTAAGTATATAACATATCCATTCATCCAAAGATGGACATTTGTCCATTTGGACATTGCTTCCACCTTTTGACCATTGTGAATAATACTACTGTGAACGTGGTGTACAGGTATCTTTGCAAGACCCTGCTTTCATTTCTTCTGGGTATTTAACCAGAAGTGGAATTGCTGGAATAAATGGTAATTCCATCTTTAATTTTTGAGGAATCACCATACTGTTTTCTACAATGCCTGCATCATTTTACAGTTCCATCAGAAATGCACACAAGAGTTCCAGTTTCTCCACGTCCTCACCAACACCAACAGTCATTTTTTTTTCTTGATAGTAGCTATCCAAATGGTTGTGAATTAGTACCTCATTGTGGTTTTGATTTGCATATCCCTAGTGATGTGGAGCATTTTCATGTGCTTATTGGTCATTTGCATATCTTTGGAGAAATGTCTATTCAAGACCTTTGCTTGCTTTTGCATTGGATTATTTGTTTTCATATTACTTGAAATTTTCAGAGTAGCCCTTCCAAATCTTAGAGAATTATTTGATATGTGGTTTTTAGATTGCCCTACCTCTTTAACAAACCAACATATTTCTTGGACCCTGTGGCCCACACATTTCCCTAAACACTTCTATACTAATTCTCTGTAGCCTATTTATCTATATTTTTTAATGGTAAGGTCCTAAGTGATAGGGCCTTTGTTGTATCTTGGTGATTTGGTATTACGCTGAATCTTTTTTTTTGTAAACTTACTACAGTTGAGTTGACTATTCTATATTTAGTTCAGCTAAACATTTAATTATTATTTTTGTGCTGTCAGTATGTGTTCAGTCAATTTGACTATGTTAGGTCTGTTGTATTTATGACCTTTTCCTTTTGTTGTAAGAATGATTTTTGCAAACATTACATGAAAGACTGAAGGAAAAATGAGAAGAATGTTTCCCCAAAAATACTACAGTGATTTGCAGGTGGTAGGTGTAGAGAAGCCAGTTCTTTGAATTCCAGTGAAGATAAGTTTCTCACATCTGCCATTTACTTTCAGATTCAGTTTTTTCAGTATGCTTAAAAATTCTGGAGGGGTTTGCTAATAGCAAAACACTGTGCTATTCCTGTGGACTGTTCATGAATGGCTAAACACAGTCCTCACTCAAACAACTAGAGTCTTGTGAAAGAGGCAGATATGTAAATAAAAACTTCTAATGCAGGTAGAACCAAGTATTATAAAAGAGGCATGAGAATGACAAAGGATTGTGGAAAATTAGGGAACCATTTGTAACTGATGATTCGGAGATACTTTTGTGGAAGACATGATCTTGGAAGTGAGACTGGAATGTGATAGGGGTTTGATAGGCAGCAGTAAGGCAAGAGACTCCAGGCTGAAGAGAGCATGAACGTGAGAGGAACCTGGTTAGTAACAACCTCAGGGAGTAAGAAATAAGCTAGTGATAGAAGAGCTCAGAGCATGAAAAGATGAGGTGGAATGTTTACTCTGTTCATTTAGGGTCAGAGATTTACTCAGGAATTCAGAGGTTTTAAATGAGAAGTCTTTGATGGCTTTTGTGGATGGGACTGATGTGTTTGGACTTGTGATTAAGAAAACTACTCTAGTGACAGTGTAAAAGGGGATGGAGAGAGGCAAGATTTGGAAGTCAAAAGTTTAAGAGGCTGTTGCAGTGCAAATGAGGTGATGGAGAGCTCACCAGAGAAAAAGTCATGGGCGTATGAGAGTACGGAAGTGGAATGAACAAAATTGGCAATTTATTTGAATGTGTGGATGAAGGAGAGGGATGCCTCAAAGATGATGAAGACTTATAAACTGGTTGACTTAAAGATCATGGTTTCATTAACTTAGTTTGGAAAGGGGAGGAGCAGATTTGAAGTGAGAAAAATGGGTTGAGTTTTGCACATATGAAGTTCAAGGTGCTTGCTGCACATCCATGTGGAGATAGATCTCTAGAGCCTGTCAAAACTTCAGCCTGTAAATTATGGAAGGAATAAGGGCTGGAGGTGTGTATTTGAAAGTTATTAGCAAGGGCATGAGAGTTGAAACCACAAGATAGGTTGAAATTGTTGCAGGTGAAAAGAAAAGGACCTAAGATAGTATCTGGAGGTATATCTACATTTAAGAAATAGGTGGGGGGAAAAATGGTAGAACAAGGAAAATGAAAGATAATCTCTTTACTAATTAACCTACAAGCAGATGATTGGAGACTTTCCACAGCTAAAGCACAATAAAATGCTAGTGCTTTATATGTCCTGTGGATGTCAGACATTTATATGGAAAACTCCTTTTACACAGATTTGTCTGTTTTTTGTTCTACTAAACATCTGTATCATTCTTATAGATGATTATGTAATAGAAAACTGAAGTTATGTGAAGAAAATAATTTGATTTTTTACAGAAGCTCTGATATTGTCAGTTAATATATCCTTAAGTGATGTTAATAATTTTTCTGAATCTAGATACTAAGCAGGATCCATCATTGAAGGATGTTGAAGATACTATGGTAGAGACAATTGCCCTTTGCCAGAGAAATTCCCATAATCTGAACCAGCAGCAACGAGAGGTAGGAGAATGACTCTTTAGCATGTAAAAGTATCTTCGTGTCTGAAATGAGGAATTAATTCTACTTCCACTGCCTTCTCAGCCACCTGAGTTTAATTCAACTGGATTTTAATCACTATTCAGTGCTCCCAGGAGTATAAGACTCCTAACGTTACTGTGAGATGTGCCTGTCCTCTTTGTTCTCGCAAAAGGCTTTGTAGTCTTAGGTTTGGCTGTACTGCAAACTCATGTGCATGAATACTTCACATCCTCGTACTCTTTGGCCTGAGGTTTTGTGTATTCTGCATAGTGATATTGTGGCTGTGTGGTCATTTATCATCTTTTCTATTCCCTGTGGATGAAAGTGAGCATGAAGAACTAGAGGAAAACCCTCAAGGAATACAGAGAAATCTGGAAAAGGTTAAGGAAGGCAATGATATACTAGTTCTCAACCTTGGCTGCACATTAGAGTCACCTGGGGAGCTTTGAAAAATCCCAGCACTCAGATCGCACCCCGGATCAATTATATTGAAGTCTTGGG
Source organism: Manis pentadactyla (assembly GCF_030020395.1). NCBI lineage: Eukaryota > Metazoa > Chordata > Mammalia > Pholidota > Manidae > Manis > Manis pentadactyla. Next base: position 115,106,487 of record NC_080019.1, read on the forward strand.
GACTGAATCTCAGTTCATCAGCATGTTTTAAAGCTTCACACATGATTCCACTGTACAGCCAAGGTTGAAACCACTGCTGTACCAGACTCTAGACTGCAATGAGGAGGAATACAAAACAGAAAGCGGGACAGTTGAACACCTGGTGCAGGTGGGCATCACAGCAGTGAAGCAGAAACTAAGGGGGCGAGATGTGACTTGACAGCTAAATTCTGCAGTAGTTTCAGGAAGTAAAGTTGCAGCATGATGTGGCACAACTCAGTTGTGCCTGCCCCTCCAGGCTCTGGCCTCTGGCTTGATACCACGTGGCCTCTTTCCACAGCCTGGATTTTTTAAATGGGAAGTAGGTTAAATTTTTCATATTTATTTAGCCATACATGTTACAATGAAAATAATAAACTTGGTGTGTTTTCTGTAATTATATGATGAATAAATTAATCCTTTATGTTTTTGTGAAGCATTTTTTTAAGGTCATACATTTTGAAAACCCTTTGGAATATAAATTGTGTATAATAAATATATTAACTTAATAGATGTGATTTTTCTCCTCCTTAGAAACACTTTTTTGTGTGAAATGATACATACCCATCATTCAAAAAAATGCTGCCACACAGAAAGTTACTCAGAAGGATGTTTTTTAAAAATTACCCTTTGAAATCCTATCACTCAGAAATAACCATCATTATTATCATTTGGTGAACATCACTGTACATATTTTTTATCTGCCTAGGTTGACATAATTTTAGAAAAATTGGGTCAAATAATGCTTGCTTTTACAAATAAATACAGTATTCAGTCTCATTTAGGAAGTTATGTGAAGTGAAGAATTTCTGAATTTCAAATTTTTCTTCACTGTACCAAATAATAAATCTCACTAAAGTTAAAAAAATCCTAATAACTGTAATAGATTGGAATTATTATATTTATAATTATATTTCAGTTTTTATAATATCTATGATGCCAAGCTAGTAAGGAAATTGGCGTGAACTCATAGTTACTCCAACCTTTTTTCTCCATCTCTCTTCATTTAAATTAGTTATGTTATTCTACTTCATTAAAGTTAATAACACTTACATTGTCTTTTGTATCTGTAAATTCAAAGTTGTTTAATCTTTATTTAAAAGGATTATGGGCTTTATACTTGTCCTTTTACCATGATTTTTCCACTCCTAAATTTTTATTTTCATTTATCTTTTGGTTAGCTGGCTATATTTGGTCATGGCTATATTTTGATAGAGAAACACAAAAGGGTAGAATTCTTAAAGCTATGTTTATACATATTTAAAATGAAGCCTTTTTTATTTTCCAACCCTTCCATCTCCTCTCTAATATCTATTTGATACCCTTCCATCTTCTTAAGGAAAATTTAAGAAAAAATTGATAATTATGTTTTATAAATAGTGCCACTTAAGTTCACATAAGCTAAAATATGTCTGAATTCACATATATTAATGGTAGAATTAGATACAAAATCCGTGCCTCCAGAACTCTAGGGATTATTGTGACTATATAGGAACTCTGTATCTCTGAACTAGAGAAAGGAACAAAGTTTCCTCTGATGCGGCAAAAGTAAAATTTATCCTATTGTTTATTCTGTCTGAGTTGGAATTTGTTTTCATAAAGACATTAGATATTAGACTTCTTTCTATCCTTTGGAACTTTCACATCTCTAAGATTACTATTACATCATTTACTGGCTACAAAGAAGAGAAATCCATCTGTCTGCACCTCTGCCTGTCTTAGACACACACACCACACACACACACACACACACACACACACACACACACACACACACACATTTACTGGCTACAAAGAAGAGAAATCCATCTGTCTGCACCTCTGCCTGTCTTAGACACACACACCACACACACACACACACACACACACACACACACACACACACACACACACACACACACACACACACCCTTACTGGCTACAAAGAAGAGAAATCCATCTGTCTGCACCTCTGCCTGTCTTAGACACACACACCACACACACACACACACACACACACACACACACACACACACACACACACACACACACACACACACACACACACACCCTCACACCATTCTACTTCTCCCCCACCCTCCAACACTGCCTTCTGTTTCATTTCTGAGCAAGTTTCATAATAACAACAAAAATACTTGAATGTGGAATTTCATGTAAATACCATTTTTGTGAAAATGCTAGACTGACTTTATATAATACCAAACATTAAGTTTGGGGGATTTTAATGGTCGTTTGCCTTGTTTCTGTTTGCTTTGTTTTTGTTTGTTTTGAAGAGGGTGAGAACAAAAGCTGTTGCCACAGACCCCAGACTAACTAGAAAATTTGAATATCTAAAGGATTGATAATGAACTGTCTGTAGTATCTCTTCCCAAAAGTTTCATCAGAAGATTTCATATGATGCACATTTCCTTGAAGTTAGACCACAGGAATTTGGGCAGCAGTCCTTTCCCAAGTTGAATCTCTACCCGTCCTACCTTTGTATATCTATTTATGCTGCTACCCCGATGTCCAGTGAGAACATATAATAGCGACTATGGCTTTGTTATGCATATATTCCCTGGAAAGAAAGCTGCTATTAGGTAACATGAAGTAATTCAGGTTTAGTTGTATTGCTTTCAGAGAATAGTGTTGTCATTATCATAGATGCTTCTTTTAGCCTATGGGTATTTAGAGTTATCCAAGTTAAGCATTTAAGAACCAATATTAAAGAGTAAGAGAAAATATTTAAAGGTGTTTACCATGTATTTAGGGTTAATGTGGAGATTTAATTGAAGTAGAACTGCTCTGTTTATAGAATGAACACATCCCATGTCTATTACCTCTACAACCATGCTTACCCCAGTCTGCCATTTATAATCAAGAATAAACTAACCTTTAAAAAGGTAAATCTTGTAAGTTGTATGGATTAAATAAAAAAAATTTTTAAGTCAGGTATCTAAACATAATAACTATAAAAACCCAAAGGTTAAATTAAGGTATGCCATATTCAATTAAAAGTCCATAAAATACACAAAAATAAATGATGTAGTTACAAAAACAAGTTAAAATAGGCAACTAAAAGGTAAGCTAAGTAAAGCTATCTAAGAATAAAACACAAGATTAAATATTCACAAGGACTTGATAAAGTTTCAATAAAGAATTGCTAATATGTAAAATAGTTCAAACCAGTAGCTTAAGAACTTGAAGAAATACATATAAAGTCGTCAGTATAAAATCCTGGCCTTATAAAATCTCAGATGGGGACAGATAAAGGTTTTCAAGTTGTCTTCAGTTGGGTGGCCACCAGTGGGAAAGTTGTGAGCCCTTGGCCTATCCCCTTTGCCTTAAGGAGTTCCCATATCTCCATTACCAGGTGATTCTACAGTGTTGGGTGGTGGGGCTCAGAACATGCCCTCTTCTGTAAATAACCACTCTTGTCCTTCTCTGTCAATACTGACTTTTCTTCATGTGTCCTAGGTGTGTTTGCAGGATTAGGTTCCTTCCAAGATACTGCAGTAAGGCCTTTGTAAATCACTGTCCAACAAGAAAACATGTTTGAAATGTTTTAATGTGTTAGTTTGATTTTTAATGATAAAGATATTTCCTCAGGTGTAGGAAGAGCACAAAATTTGGTGTCAGACTACCAACTTACTGGCATTGTGATCTTTGGCAAATTACTTCTCTAAACTTCAATTTCTTATCTCAGGTGAAGATAATGTTTACTGTCTAAGGTTATTATGAGACTAAAATGAGAAAATTCATGTAAAGCATTTAATATAGTGCCCAACATAATGGAAATAAATAAGTGATAGATCTATGAATTTGTCTTATGAAGTAGCTGGAAATGTTAATTCAAATAATGTTAATTTCCACTTCTTGGTCTATGGTGACTAATGAAATATAAAATAATGCTTGATACAGGAGAACACTTTGGATAACCTTTATTAATTTATCTTGCAGACATAGCTGAAGAGAAATGAGGGGTGGGGGTGGGGAAGATGGTTGGGGGAGGTCCTCTGTTCTCTTCTGCAGTATATAGGGTTATTTAGATTTTGTCAAGGATGCATTTATACCAGAGTATATAAGCACCTAGCAGGAGGCTGTGCCCTGGCTCCTTTGAACCTACCCTCTCCCTAGTCAGAAGATTGCAGTTCCAAGGTCTAGACTTACTTAACTTCAGCTTCCTTACTCTCCCAAGATGCATGGTAAAGATGTATCTGTTCTTCCTATGGTCCTTGTTTTAACTTTTTCTCTTTTCCCAGTCATGTTCCATCTTTGCCTTTTCTAATTTTTATAAACAAATGTGTGAGAGAAGTACATTTCAACCTGTTAAAACACTATGCTGATGTTAATCTTTAAAATAAAGCTTTTTTTCTTGGGTTTCCTCTGACATAGGCACTCTGGTTTCCACTGTTGGAAGCAATGATGGCCCCTCAGAAGCTGTCCAGTTCAGTTGTAGCTCATCCACATTCTGAAGGTAAGTTCATCAGACTCTATCTATACGTCATCCATTTTTTATCTGCTAAAAATCATCATTATACCTTCTCCTAGTATTCTTACTGTTTTTCTTAATGAAATTTTATTGTTGTGTGTTGATTTCATCTTCCAGGTTCAGTTTCTCTTCTGTGGCACCAATTATGTCATTTGTCTGGAATAATAGCTTTGCAAGTCATGACCAGTTAACTTTAAAATATCAAACTGGCCTTGGTTAGCCAAGTTTCTAGGAAGCTATATACATTTACCTTTTTCCAGTAACTTATAAGAAAAACCAAAACCTCTTATTCTAAACTATTTTAATATTAACACTTTATTTTAACAGCTCTGAAATCTCTGACCATGCAAGTTCTAAACAGCATGGCAGCATTTATTGCCCTTCCATCAATTTTGCAAAGAATCTTACAGGTAAGTTAAAAGGTGGGGAAAGTCAATGTCAGTCAGTGTCAACTAATGTTTTAGTTGTGTATAAATTACAGCAAATTGAGCTAATGTATAAATGGGCTTCAAGCATAATGCAGCTAGTTTTTGGTTAATGACTCTCATCCTTGAATCTTTCCTAGTGCTCCAGGGGTGTGGGTTTGCCTGGCCCACACCTGCACCTTTAGTTGGGGTGTACAGCCTTCAGATGTTCACTTCAGATACACAAGCTTCCTATTGGTGTGCTAACTGGAAGAGAATTACCATTTATTTCCCACTGATTATGCTTTTTAGACAAAAAACACATAAAAGTTAAGTAAGTGTAGGTGTTTCTTAGTCAATGGTTGTTACTTAGGTTTTCTAAATCATCATGAAATTTTTTTTATGTCCAAGACTCAGCCTCTACTCTAAATTCCAGCAGGCTTTGTACCAAAGTCTTTGTGTTCGTAGGAAGCATCTTTCCAGCCTTTTTTCTTCAGCAAAATGGCTTGAACCTTCCTAGTTTCATCAAAAGGAGAACACTAAAAATACACCAAGATATATTTTTAGAAAAAAAATCTGTGAACCTTCTTGTGGAAACAACAGAAGTTATCCTCAGATTTCATTTTGTCTTCTTCATTTTATGCAGTATGGAGATGCACCAAAAAACAAACAAATTCAAACAGTAATATGACACCATTGTTCTTTTTAATTTTCAAATGATTTGTATCCATCCAAGAAGGTCCCTGCCAGCTCTCTTTTAAGACTCTCCAAGTTGTCCTTCCCATCTGGTATTAGGTGTCTGGGCCTTTGCTGATAAGGACTGCCAATCCAGGACTCTCATCATAGTACATTATCATTCAGAGTATATCTTCACACACATCATCTATCTCATTTGATCCCTATCATGTGTTGAATAATTCTTTGATATAGTATTACTCCATTTTAAAATACATTAGTCATAAGGTTTTTAATCAGTATCTCCAGAGGCAAAAATACTTTACCAAGTAACTTAAAAAAAATGAAGCTGAAAATGGCTTCTCTGTCAGTGTATTTTGCTTTATGTTGAGCTTTAACTACACTTTACGATACATAAGTTATAATAAATAAAAATTCACTTTTCCCTGGCAAAAGCATGTGGTTTTTTAAATCTTGCTTTTCAAGACTCATATCTTTGAAGGCTTTTGATATTTGAAAATCTTCACTTTATTTTGATTTATACTGGCACTCATTGTAACAGTACTCTAAGTTTTACCTTTAGTTGTTCACTCCCACTAATCAGGAGGGTGTGCTATTTCTTAAATTCCTTATTTGCACATTTGTTGATTACTATAATAATAACTCTGCCTTGTATTTATATATAAATTCTTACTTTTTCAAGTACTTGCACAGATACTACCTCATTCAAAGCTCATAACAATCTCTTGAGGTAGGTAGGGCTACTATATAAATTTCTGTTGGTAAAGGAGGCAACTGATGCATAGAAAAAGTTAAGTACCTGGCCTGCCATTAGTGGCAGAACCCAGACTATCAGCAAAGTCTCTCACCTCCTAATTAATGCTTTTTCCCATTATATCATGTTAAGCCTTCTCATTTGTTTCAGTCCATGGTCTTTTGAGGAGTTAATTTTTAATTAGTTTGTTAATTATGTGGTTTTTTTTGGTCTTTACATATGTAGATGGAAGGCTCAATTCTTACCCTAAAAGAGCTCTTGTAAGAGAGATAGAAAATGTTCTGATGTAAGTATCCATAGAGTTCCAGGCAAGTACTAGTGGCCACCAAAGGCTTATCTGCTCTGAACCCCATGTAAGGTAACTGCCACTGCTCTATCCCTACACCTTCAGCCCATGTGATCACAACAGGAGCAGCTGTGTGAAAACGTGACCCTGACTCCCCCACTTGGCACAGGGCTGGCAGCTGACCTATGTAGGGCCAGTGTCTTTTTTCAGGAAATTTCAGAACTGAACTTGAGATAGAGAAATAAGTCTTCAGGTCTCTACATGATATAAGATAGAAAGTTCAGGAGCTGCCAGGAACTACTTTCCCATTATATGGACTCAAATAGTGGATCTGCAGAGAGAAGGAGGAACAAAACAGACACACAAAGAGGAGAATAGACAAGATGCACACAGAAGAGAAAAAATTTAGGGAGAGGATTCAAGACACAGGGAGAGGAGACAACATGGTGAGAAAATCCTGATGGCATTTGAGTCCAGAGTTGTTCTTAAGGCTCACCTGCATTCCTTTGCTTGGATCCTTGAAACATCCCAGTGCTTTTACAATAATTATCTTTTTGAATAAGTTAGAGGGAGTTGGATTTCTGAATATATATAGTCAAAGGAGTACCAATAAAAGTATGTATCTGAAACAGACTGGGGAATTTGGGAAGATTTCCTAGAGGAAGAGATGTCTGAACTGAATCTTAAATAGCCTAAAGGAATCAGAGGGAAAGGGAATAGGACTATTCTAAGCAAAGCAAACTATATATACAAAGAATTTGAGGTAAAACACGGTACACTTAGAGAGCTTCAAGTTTTCTAAGTATTCTGGGAACATAGGACAAGAACATGTGAGTCACAGAACTGAAATTTGAGAGACACACCAGGACTGTGTCCTTAATTGCTTTGGATTTTATTTTAAAATCAGTACATTCTCATCAAAGGATTTTAAGCAGAGAAATTATGGAATGAAGTTTCTTTTTAGAAAGGTCACTCATCCTTTATCATACAGGATAAATTGAAAGAGATCAAGACCGAAGGCATAGAGATTACCCAGAATGTGATAGGTACTTAAAAGATTTGTTCATTGAGTTATGTAGAATGGATGGGAGAAGATGAATTTGGAAATTACTTAGTTGATAGAATCCACTTGATTTTTTTTGACTGTTTAGATATAGGGGAACACAAGAAGAACCTAGGCAATCCCCTGATTCAGGTTCATGTGACCCACAGTCAGCAGTGGGAGTAATACCAGACTAGAGTTTGTAAAAAGTGGAGATGTAGACTCTGAAGTCATCAGTATAGAAGTGGTAAACTAGATGAATTTTAGGAAGAAATGAATTAGTAAGAAAAGCAGAAGGCCAAAAATGGAGTTCTGGGAAACATTTAAGAATCGGTTCTATTTACTTGTTTTTATTCCTATTAGAACAGAAAGTCCTCAGAGCTAACCTGTACTTGGCTAACATAGTACTTTGCCAAGTACTCTATCACCATCACTTCGCCCAGTCATGTGGCATATAGTAGATAATCAGTAAATATATCTAGAATGAATACAGATTAAGCATGGAGGAATTCCATTTCCTTCTGGCCAAGATGGAATAACAAAGGTTGAATTTACCCTCTGGCTTAAAACAACCAAAAGGTGGGCAAAATATATGAAATTGTAGTTTAAAAAAAATGAATATCAGGCAGTAAAGGACAGTGATTCCTGAGAGACAGGAAATAAACAAGGTAAGCCCTGTTTGCCCCAGATTAATGTTTTGAGTGAGTCTCCAGGCACTAGCACAGAAAGGGGGATCCCAAGCAGTTTCTCACATACTAATCGATTTAAGGAGATGGAGTTGAGAGTCAAGAGAGGCCAAGGTGGCCAGAGTTTACAGGGCACATACCAGGAAAGGGAACTCGGAATGTGTAGAAGGCTGCTCTCAAGTACAAGTGTATGGTCTCAGGAAAGCACCTAAGCCAAGGAAAGGGCTACCTGAAAGGATTAGAGGGAATAATGCTCACACTCACACGGGGCCAATGATTGTGTCTTTCCCACCAGTAAGACTCAAGACCTCAGAATTCACAGAACAATGGGTAGAGCACTCAGAAGTACTCAGTAGTGGGAAACAGTGAGCCATAGACTAGGCATAGCTTCAGTCTTGTCTTATGAATCTTAAAATCAAGACCAGAAAGGATCAAAACATTTCTGAGTAATTTAACTGTATGCCAGAACAAAGCTTAAAAATACCTTTAGGAATACAAAAATATCGAATTTCAACAGTGTAAAATTTGTAGCATATGACACTGAATCAAAAATTATAAGGTATGCAATCAAATTGGGAGATTAAACCCAGATATGACATTGGATATTAGAGTTAGCAGCCAAGGACACCAAAACAGAAGAAAAGTTAGTGAATTTGAAAACATAGCAATACAGACTATCCAAAATGAAACAAAGAAAAGTAAATCAGAAAAAAATGTACTAGAATATCAGCTATGGAACAATTTCAAGCTGCTCAAAGTATATGTACTTGGAGTCCTGAAAACAGGGAATTGGAACAGAAAAAAATATTTGAAGAAATACTGACTGAAATTTTTCCAAATTTACTTAGAACCAGTTACACATAGATCAATAATCCCAAACTTGAGAAACATGAAGAAAAACTACAAGGCACATCATAATTGCTCAAAATCAAAGATAAAAAGAAAAAGCTTAAAAGTAGACAGAGTTAAAAAATACAGAGGAAGAAAAATAAATTTAACAGTAGATTTCTGCTGACCGCTCTTAACCACTTTGACCTAGTTGACATTTATATGTCAATTGCAATAGCAGAATACACATCCTTCTCAAACATACATAGAACATTTACCAAGTTAGATCATATTCTGGACTAAAAATCAAATCTCCATAAATCCAGTGCTTTGGATTTTAACCATCTAATAGGTGTGTGGTGGTCTCATTGTTTTAATTGCAATTCCCTAATGAATAATGATACTGATCATCCTTTCATGTGTTCATTTGCCATCTGGGTATCTCCACTGATAAGGTGTCTGCTTGGATCTTTTGCCTACTTTTTAGTTGGGTTTAGTTTTTTCAATTGTTGAGTCTTAAGAGTTCTTTGTATATTTTTTTATACAAGTCCTTTATCAGATATGTGTTTTTCAAATATTTTCTCCCTGCCTGTAGCTTGTCTTTTCATTGTCTCAACAATGTCTTTCACAAAGCAGAAGTTTTTAAATTTTAATGAAGTCTGACTTCTCAATTTTTTCTTTCATGGATTGTGCTTTTGGTGTTGGATCTAAAAACTCATGCAAACCCAAGATCACCTAGATTTTTTTCTCATGTTATCTTCTAGGAGTTTTGTAGTTTTGCATTTTACATTTAGGTCTGTGATCCATTCTGAATTAATTTTTGTGAAATATGTAATGTCAGTGTTTAGAATCATTTCACTGCAGGTGGGTTTCCAGTTGTCCCAGCACCATTTGCTGAAAAGATTGTCCCCTTCTCCATTGAATCACCTTTGTTCAGTTGACTATATTTATGGGGGTCTATTTCTGGGCACTCTGTTTTTTTCTGGTGATCTGTTTGTCCAGTCTTTTGCCAGTACCACTCTGTCTTGATTATTATAGCTTCAGATCCTCTTTGTCCTTTTTCAGTATTGTGTTAACTATTTTGGGACTTTTGCCTTTCTATGTAAACTTTAGAATAATTTTTTCTTGATCCACAAAGTAACTCTCTGGCATTTCCATTGAGATAGTATGTGTCTGGCATTTCCATTGAGATAGTATGTGTCATAGTATGAGGGTAATGCTGGCCTCATAGAATGAGTTTGGAACTATTCCCTCTCCCTCTACTATCTGGAACAGATTGTAGAATATTGGTATAATTTCTTCTTTAAATATTTGTCAGAATAAACCAGTGAGACCATCTGGGCCTATACCTTCTGTTTTGGAAGGTTATTACTTATTGATTCAATATTGTTAAGAGATACAGACCTATTCAGATTATCTGTTTCTTCTCATGTTGTTTTGGTAGATTGTGTCTTTGAAGGAATTGATCCATTTCATCTAAGTTATCGAGTGCTGCAATCATGGGTTTATATGTACCTTTTTAAAAAAAATCTTCCTCCTTAACATCATTTTTCTCATCAGTCCCAGTATTTAAACTACTTTATGTCCTCTCTACCAGAATATATCCTAGAATATTTCCTATGTTCCAGCACAATACTTGGCACATAGTAGGTACTCAATACATACTAGTTGTCTTGATTATCTAATGACTTTGAGTAGTTCTAAGCAGTTTATAATGCACTTCTGTGTTCTTTATTTGTTTAATCTCTGTACATTAAGCTGGGGAAGTAGCAGTATCCTCATGTTTCACATGAGGCAGGTGCCACTCAGAAAGATTAAATAACTTGAGTTTACTCAGGTAAGTGACCACAGCTGGAGCATTAACCTAAATTTTCTAACTCCCAGTTTTAGGCCTTCTGTACCTAACAACAGCCATGGTGATTTTCAGATCCATCTCACTTTGTCAGGTCCCCTGGGGAGAAAATAGGGAGTGACAGTTACTAAGATGTAAAATTGCTCAAATATTTATAGTTTTTCCAGAAGAGGTGTTCACATAATAAGAGGTTCTCAGAGATCTTCTTAGCCACTAAATCTTTATTCAGTAAACATCAGTTTATTTAAACTGATGCCTGGCACCTGAATTGTATCGATTTCTTTCATGAACACTAGATGATGTTAATGAGTATTTTTAAGGGACCATATTTATGTTATATACATGCTGTCTTCACTGCTTGCTTTTATTGATCTTCCTGTATGGCAAAAGTAATTCTTGGCTTCTGAGAAGCTGTTTATGACTGTCTTACTAAAGGAATTAAAGTAAACAAATGATATATATGCTGACCTGCTGTATTCATATTTTAAAGTAATGTGTGATAAGTGAAGATTTTAGGTTTCAAACAGTATATGTAGTAGGTATATATAGTAGAAAGCAATAGGGGGAAGAAAGTGGTCATTACATCTTTTTCTAAAGTGTTCTTTGATAAAAAAGCTTATGTGAAATAGTCAAGTGTGTTCTTCTTTAATAGTTTACAAACAAAGAGAAACCTCAGCAGTTATTCATTCATTGTGGAGGAATCTAACTGACATCTTTGGAAAATAATTTGAAAAGCTAGTGGGTTATGTATGGCTGTGCTGGAAGCCTTGAGTTTCCTTTTGCATCTATAATTTATATGTTGTCCCAGCATGAGATAATTTTCATAATTTTGCCTTTAAATAATGTATATTAAGGGAAATGTACTGATATAAATATAGACATGACCTATAAAGATTTCCTCTTCTTTCACAGAATTTAACCTTTTAACGACCTCGTTATTCCACAAACCACCCTTGACAGGACAAATGACAGACCTCTTCTATACTAGAGCTATATTGTTAGTGTATTGGATGAACATATTATAGTAGATATTAAGTAGGTTTTTTGTTATACAAAAAGTAAAGATCTTTTACTTTCCATTGATATTTTGAAGAATAGGTGTATTTATTAAGAGCTTGACCAAAATCATAATTAAATGTAAGTTCAAAGAGCATGAACATGGATCTATTTTTATGCAAAAAAAGTTTTTAAAGTTGTCTGGTGTGTGAATGGCCTGAGTTGTTTTTCTAATAAAGGATTAGTCCACAATATCTAAAGTCTTGCCTTTTGGAAATCGTCTGTACATGTTTGACAGGAATATTTAGCTTAGTGATACAGTCTCTAGCTATGAAACAAAAATCTCCCCATTAAGTTTAAGTGAACTGTTTATGCCCAAACTTGGAATCTTGTTCATGAGTACACAACACACATAGTTATTCTCTACCTTCAGTTTCTTCAGCATATCCTCAGCATCAGGGACCAGGAACTTGTGTGGACACAACCTGTTTTAGACCAACTAAAATACTGAAAATCCATCATAGCTACAATTTGCACCCACCCAATCTTCAAGAGCCATCATCAGAGCCTAGAAGAAAAAAAGAGAAGTAAATACTAAGACTGTGTTGTACAAGAGCAGGAATTTTCCTCTCACATTTTGGAACCTCTCAAGTTTTTTCTGCCTTACAGTCTCTTTTCTTTCTTAACATCTGAACTCACAGATACTCTTAATGCACCAAGAGCTTAATAAACCTATTCCCTAAGAAGTAACCAGGAGTATTACCCATGTTTTCCAGCAAACATTTCTTTTTTTTTTTTTTTGTGAGGGCATCTCTCATATTTATTGATCAAATGGTTGTTAACAACAATAAAATTCTGTATAGGGGAGTCAATGCTCAATGCACAATCATTAATCTACCCCAAGCCTAATTTTCATCAGTCTCCAATCTTCTGAGGCATAATAAACAAGTTCTTACATGGAGAACAAATTCTTACATAGTGAATAAGTTCCTACATGGTGAACAGTACAAGGGCAGCCATCACAGAAACCTTCGGTTTTGCTCATGCATTGTGAACTATTAACAGTCAGTTCAAATATGAATACTCATTTGATTTTTATACTTGATTTATATGTGGATACCACATTTCTCTCTTTATTATTATTATTTTTAATAAAATGCTGAAGTGGTAGGTAGATACAAGATAAAGGTAGAAAACATAGTTTAGTGTTGTAAGAGAGCAAATGTAGATGACCAGGTGTGTGCCTGTACACTATGTGTTAATCCAAGCTAGACATGGGCAATAAAACATCCACGTATGCAGAAGATTTCTCTCAGAACAGGGGAGGTGAGGTTCTAAGCCTCACCTCTGTTGATCCCCAATTTCTCACCTGATGGCCCCCCTGTGACTGTGCCTGTCTTAGGTTGTTCCTCCCTTGAGGAATCTTACCCGTCTCTGGCTAACCAGTCATCTTCCGGGGCCATACAGGGAAATGTAAAGTTGGTAAGTGAGAGAGAAGCCTTATTGTTTGAAATGGTTAGCTTTTTATTTCTTTGCATATTTATGCCCTGTAGCTTCTATGCCCCGCATTTGTCTTGAGGTATCTTTACCACTTGGAAGAATTATGATACTCGGTAAATTTGATATGAGGCACGAATTCTATTTAAGGGTTGTAATTAGGAAGGAAGAAGAAAAGCTATAGAAGTAGCAGGCGGAAGAAAACATGGAAAGATTGATAATTTCTTTGACATATCTTCTTGTAGAGTAACTTCAGCATGTATAGGTTTTAAGCTACTACTTAAATTACGCACACACATTAACATAATAGGAGTATAGTTACATAACCTAAGCATACCTGTAATTACCAGCCATCTCCAGTGAAACCAAGAAAACCAGTTAGGCACCTTAGGCATTTGTGAAAACTTATCTATGATATGGTGGATATTGTCCAACTGAACTTGAACAGTCTGAGAGAAATCAGACAAATTAAAACAACCCATTCCTGGGGAATGTTCACATCCCTTATGTTCTTTTAACAGTAAATAGTCTGTAGTTGTATGATTTTGGAGCGCTACAATTTGCACTTCTCCTAATTCTTGGTTGAGTTCCAACAGTATAGATCCAGTCAAATTTGTTGTTTTACTGTATGCACAGGCCAGCTTAGATATCTCCTTCCTCATTCCCATGGCAAGTCCAGGAACTGGTGGGATGAGTGCATCTACAGCTATAGCAGTGCGTGGATCTTTCTTGGGGTTTTTTGATGATCATCTTCTGGCATGAGTCTTCCAGAGAGTGCTGATGTTGGAAGTTCTTTTTCATATCATATCTTAATTCATTTTCGGGGTAGCCCAATTAGGCTTTGATCCTCTGTATAAACACAAACAGACCCTTTGCCTACACTTTTACATGCCCTTTATACTCTTGTGTAGAACTCATTGGAGGTTACCACACAGGAACTGCCCTTTTTTTTTTTTTGGTATCACTAATCTACACTTACATGACGAATATTATGTTTACTAGGCTCTCCCCTATACCAGGTCCCCCCTATAAACCCCTTTACAGTCACTGTCCATCAGCATAGCAAAATGTTGTAGAATCCCTACTTGCCTTCTCTGTGTTGTACAGCCCTCCCTTTTCTCCTACCCCCCCATGCATGCTAATCTTAATACCCCCCTACTTCTCCCCCCCCTTATCCCTCCCCACCCATCCTCCCCAGTCCCTTTCCCTTTGGTACCTGTTAGTCCATTCTTGAGTTCTGTGATTCTGCTGCTGTTTTGTTCCTTCAGTTTTTCCTTTGTTCTTATATTCCACAGATAAGTGAAATCATTTGGTATTTCTCTTTCTCCACTTGGCTTGTTTCACTGAGCATAATACCCTCCATCTCCATCCATGTTGCTGCAAATGGTTGGATTTGCCCTTTTCTTATGGCTGAGTAGTATTCCATTGTGTATATGTACCACATCTTCTTTATCCATTCATCTATCGATGGACATTTCGGTTGCTTCCAATTCTTGGCTATTGTAAATAGTGCTGCGATAAACATAGGGGTGCACTGATCTTTCTCATACTTGATTGCTGCATTCTTAGGGTAAATTCCTAGGAGTGCAATTCCTGGGTCAAATGGTAGGTCTGTTTTGAGCATTTTGATGTACCTCCATACTGCTTTCCACAAAGGTTGAACTAACTTACATTCCTACCAGCAGTGTAGGAGGGTTCCCCTTTCTCCACAGCCTCGCCAACATTTGTTGTTGTTTGTCTTTTGGATGGCAGCCATCCTTACTGGTGTGAGGTGATACCTCATTGTAGTTTTAATTTGCATTTCTCTGATAATTAGCGATGTGGAGCATCTTTTCATGTGTCTGTTGGCCATCTGTATTTCTTTTTTGGAGAACTGTCTGTTCAGTTCCTCCCAGCAAACATTTCTTATCACTTAGTTGTGAAAATTGAATACCTGTATCTTCTAGCAAACCCTCACTTATTACTTAGTTTATTGGTTTATGTATCTATACTTGGGATACCAATATAGTGTATTAATTAAAAACATGGTTTCTGAAATACCTAGATTCAACACCCAACTTATCTGCTTAATAGTTTTGTGATCATAGAGAATTCTACTTGACCTCTCTAAGCATGAATTTCTTCATTTATAAATATTCTGGAAGGAACTTCATGAAATGGGATTTATAAAGTTGTCCTTAGGGTTGTCCTTGGCATATGCTATCCACTTAATAAATAGAAGCTACCTCTCTCATTACTATATAGTTGGATTTCCCTATTTGGCAAAGAAGAATCATAAGTAATAGACTTTATATACTCACTCATTAGCAATTTTTAAATTATAATTCTCAGCCTAGCCAAAGGTGCAGTAAAACGAGTGTACAAATATGCTGATGGAGATAAAAAATTGCATGATATGACTTTTCGGTGAAACATTTTGGCAGTATATAGCAATATCCATAAAAATCCTCTTTGAATCTGTAATTGCCTTTCTAGAAGTCTCCTCTAAAGAAAGAATCAGATTTAGACCAAAATTTACAGCCACTAGCATTTGACAATAGTGGGTAGAATTTGGGGAGTAGGAGGTAAACCTAAATGTCCAACAATAAAGTATGGTTGAATAACACATGGTATTTCACATGATTCATACTCTGCAGCTGTTAAAAAATATTTGCTCACAATATACTATTAAGTTAAAAAAGGTATAAAAGTATTGTGCAAAATATTCAAATTTTAAGAATTTTAAGATTCTTTCAAATTCAAACTTAGCGTTTCAAAAATTTAAATTACAATACGTCTTGCCCTTTCTGTCCTCCAAATTTTAAGAAATACATCCCTCTCTCTTGCCCTTTGTCTCCTACTCCAGAAACAAGATTGGAAGAATATACATCAGAATATCAAAAGTGTTTATTACCTCTAGGTGGTTAGTTTTACTTTTTTTGTTTTATTTTTGTATATTCATTGTTTTCCAAATTGTACATAATGAACAAGTTACTTACCTCATAGGAAAAGCAGTTGAAGGAAGATTGGGTGTCTAGGTATATTTTGTTTATCAGTAGTGACTTTATTGAAGAAAACTTTGGAAAACTGAAAGCTGCTCCTTAGATCTAGAAACTTATCCCCTAAACAAAGTCTTGCCTCCTAAACTGAAGCAGTTTAGTTGGTTTGGGCCAGGAGGTGGCCAAATGTGGGTTATAGGAGTTGTTGGACAGATTCTAGATAATCATTAATTTGATTTTAATGTAGCAGATAAGAGCTCAGAGAGGGTAAGGTTATTTAATATGAAGGAGAAGGCTCTTGGAGAAACAAAATCAGAGTGAAATTTAATTAGACTTGCAAAGAAGATTGTTAAACAAGGGGATTGGGTCAAATTTTACTTATTTTTCCAAAATACTGTGATGGCCAGAGGGAGACTGATCTGCATTTCCAGTAGGAGGTTCCTGGAAGAATAAATATTGTGTGACTATAGCAAAACACAAGAGTATTTGACTTTTTCAGATAACTTTTATTTTAAAGTAATTAAAAAATACCAAGAACAGAATTATAACTTTTTCAACTTTTTCCTAATTAGGATCCAGTTTATGGAAAAGGAAAACTTGGAGAAATCCAAGGACTTATTCTGGGAATGTTGGATACCTTTAACTATGAACAAGTAAGCTATTCTCTTTTCCTACACCTATCCTAAGGTATAAAGGAGCTATTTATTTTTTCTTTGCACTTATTTTTCTTTAAAAATTGCCATCTATTTAGTGGAAGTTTGATATATTTAAGAATATGGGTTTTTTACATTTTTTAATTTTCCTTCACATTAATTAATATTTTGTATACACACATACCTTGTAGAATGTGGAAATGCATCAAATTTGTAGTCATTTTACTGTTTTGATTCATTGGCAGTAGAACAAATATCATTTTTCTAAATGAAAAGTGTGAGAAACCTCCTGGAAAAATAATTGAATGCAAAGCTTTAACCCATTAAAAGGAAGGGTCAGCTTGAGTATAGTTGTAAACTAAAATTAAATGAATGATTTTTTAAACATTCTGAAGCAGATAATTGCCACTAACCAAAAGTGGTCACTCATCTTCCCTTAATTCAAAACTGCCTATGGCTTCAATTATCAGTAGGAGCCAGGTTGGTGTACAGATTTTTTTCTTAGTATACTTCAAAGTGACTCATGAAGCCACCTAGAAAAAGCACCATTTAGACATGTTCGATACAATGCCTGCTCTTTTTAAAAATCAGAGAGAAGAAAATTTTGGGTGATGGAGCTTTTCTTAGGGTATCATAAGAACTACAGGTTTACTGAGCATAACCCAGTGGAGCTGAACCCTGCAGGCCCAGGCTCCGTGGTAGCAGAAACAAAGCTGACTGCAAGGCAGAAAATTTCTGTGAACTTTGGAAGAGGAGGAAAAGGTGAGGCTGACTGAAAGAATTACTATGGTTAGACTGTTAGAATTGAACATGGTAGTTACAGATAAAGAGGAAGGACTAGCTTTCTCTTTAGCAAGGAGGATGGTCAGAATATCTTCCCCATTAGTGCTGACAGAAAAGAGCCCAAATGCACAGCTAAATTATATACATAAATGTTGAGCCTCAGATATAGTATGAAAACAATACTTTATAAGCACATTCCTAAAATGACTTAATGTTATAGCCGTGAAAATGTCTTTATGTCACTTAATGACAGATGTCACAGCCTTGAGTAGATTCAAATGACTTGTAAGTGCTGATCAGGGAAATGTGATCTCTCTGCCCAAGGGAAATGAAAGCCGAGTAATGGCCATTAGCTGTTTCAGTGAAAGGTTATTTGAAATATTGCCGTACATGCAATTTCTATAGAAATATAAGGGATTTTTTTGTTATTTGGTGTAACACTTTGAGCCATTCAAAAAGAACTTACATATTAAATGTAATAAATAGATTTGAGGTTAGCTAATGATTCAAAAGCCATCAGTACTGAAATAAGCCACAGAATGGCAGAGCACACATTTCTCAGTAGAAACTAATGACAGCCTTTTAATAGCTATTTCAAGAATCTTAGTGTATGCACTTGTCATTACTCTGCATGTTAAAGTTAACCATTTAAGCGTGGGGGTTTTTGATGTTTGTTTTATTAATTATGTGTCTTTGTAGTATATTCCAGTTCCAGCTGTTTGTGGCTGGAAACTAACCAGATACTATTCTGCATTCATCCTCTCTCTCTCTAAATTTATAAACATTTGTTTGTTTTTTTGTTTTGATCTCTTATAGACCCTGCTGGAAACAACTACTAGTCTTCTAAACCAAGATCTCCATTGGTCATTGTGTAACCTGAGAGCTTCAGTCACCAGAGGGCTGAACCCCAAGCAGGAATACTGCTCTATATGTTTGCAGCAGTACAAGAGACGCCAAGAAATGGCTGACGAAATTATTATCTTCAGGTAAGAGAAGGAAGGGAATGTTACACACGTGGTATGCAGATATGTGTGTTATTACCAGGCAGGAGTACACCTAGATACAGAGCCTCAGCCAGTCATGCTAGCAGTGAATAAAGAAGGTGAAGTTCCTGCCCTCAGAGACTTTACAACCTGCATGGGACCTGGGAGGAATGGGTGTTAGGGTTGTCAGGTAATAAATAAATACAGAGTAATGACAGCTATGAAAAAAAAACAGAACACAGGGTAAGGGGATGAATGAACTGTTCAGGATGAGAATGCTATTTTAAGATGCCATAACAAGAAAAAAATCTCTAAGGAAGTGACATTTGGGCAGAATGAGAGAGGTAGAAGTAAAGGTTCAGAATATATATATGTATTTCTTATTGAAATATAATCGACATATAATATTGTATTAGTTTCAGGTGTACATCATAGTGATTTGATCTTTTTATACATCACAAAATGATCCCCATGATAAGTCTAATTACCATCTGTCACCATAAAAGGTACTACAGTATTATTGACTATATTCCCTGTGCTGTACATTACATGCCCATGGCCTTCTTATTTTGTAATTGGAAGTTTCTACCCCTTAGTACCCTTTACCAGTTTACCCTCCCCCACAGCCCCTCGTCACTCTGGTAACCACCAGTTTTGTTTGCTGCATCTATGAGTCTCAAACAAACAGAAACAGACTCAGACATACAGAATGTATTTTAAGGATAGAGCCAACTTGCTGGTGTATTAGATGTGGAGCGTGAGGGAAATATGTCTTTGGCCTGAGCAATTGGATGAACATGGTACCATTGTAAGATGAAAGAGAACAGGTCAGTGGTAATCAAGAGTTTTGTTTTGGAAGTGTTAGGTTTAAGATGGCTATTAGACATCCAAGGAGGGATATCAGATAGACAGCTATTCTAGTCAGAAACCTGGAGATATGTCCTGGAAATATAAATTTAGCAACCATCGGCATCTAAATGATACTTAAGGAAACAGTGCAAAGAGAGAAGAAATCTAGTGCTCACCCAGAGAGGCAATACGAGATGGTCTCTGGAGCCAAATTTCTCAAGTTCAAATCCTAAGTCTGACGCTTACTAGCTGTGAGATTTTGGACAAGGTATTTAATCTCTTTACATCTTAGTTTCCTCACCTGTATGTTGGGATAATTATGGTACCTGCTTCATGGGGGTTTGTGAAGATTAAATGAAATAATTTATGTAAGACACTTGCAGTAAGCAGTATATTAGTGTCAGGTACTACTATTGTAGATACAGGATAATGATAGATTTGGTGGTTGGAAGAAGTAGTTCTCATCACACAAAGAGCCCTTTCATTCAACAAATATTTATTGAGCACCTTCTGTATGCCAGGTACTGTTCAAGGGGATAAGGTATAGCATGAACAAAATAAAGAATCTGCTGTCATAGTGTTTACATTTTAGTGGTGGGGCAGACAAACAAAGAAGTCGATTGCCAGGTAGTGACTACTGTGAAAAAAATAAAACATGTTAAGTGAAATAAAGTGTTTGTGGGAGGAGATAAATAGAGTTGTCAGGGAAACCTTCACTGTGAAGGTGACTTATGAACAGACAATTTAAAATTAATTTATTTAAAATTAATTAGTTACCACGAATAAAATAACACATGGTATAGAGGAAAGAGAATGTTGGGAGCTACTAATTTATAAAGAGTAGTTAGGGGTCTCATTATTTAAGTGACATTTGAGCAGAGACCTAAAGGAAGTGGCCATGCAAAATCAAGGGGAGAGTGTCCTGGACAAAGGATCCACAAGTGCAGACAGGGAGGCAGGAAATTCTTGGCGTACTTGAGGAGCAGTGGGTGAGTGAGACTAGCGTGGGCTAAGCAGAGTGACGGAAAGGGAAATTGATGAGAGATGGCCTCTGAAGGAGCAGTGGCCAAATCATGTAGGAACTGGGCCATTATAAAGAATTAAGCTTTTACTATGAGATGAGAAGCCACTGGATGGTTTTGAGGATAGGTTTGAAAACATGTGACCTGTATCTTAAGGATCACTTTGACTGCTGCGCTGGGATGGACTTTAGGAGGTTAAGGGTGAAAGTAGAGTGGCCAGTAATCCAAGTGAGCGATAGCCTAAGGTGATAATAATGAAGTAGGTATCTAGATACATTCTGAAGGTAGAGCTGATAAAATTTGCTTATAGATTGGATATGAGGTGTGCAAGAAAGAGAATAGTCGAGGATGACTCAAAAGTTTTTGGCCTGAAAAATGGTAAGAATGGCAGTTGCCATTTACTGAGGTGTGGGCGTTGGAAAACAGGCAGTGGAGGTGGAGTGGGATGGAAATCAAGAATTTGGTTTGGGCATGTTAAATTTAAGATGCCTATTAGATATCCAAAGTAGAGTTCTTGAGAAACAGATGGGGTTTAGGAGAGAAGTCTGGGCTGAAGGTATAAATTTGGCAGTCATCAGCATGTAGGTGTTATTTTAAAGCTATGGAGCTGGAAGTAATCACTAAAGGAGCAAGGCTGGCTATGGAAAGAAGAGCATTGGAGAGAAGGTTATATATAGAAAAGAGAAAGAGTAAGAAGAGAGACTGTATAGACTAAAGAAAAGAATTGGCTTCTGAGGTAGTCCAATATTTCAGGCTAGAGAAACAAGGAGAAATTGGCAAAGTTGACTGAGCTGTCACTTCTGGGAGGCTCATTTGGTAACTTAGTGTAATCAGTAGGGAATTTTTTCATAGGAATAGTGTAAAAATTTGCTACAGCACTCACACTTGTGAGTGCTTAATCAAATCCCAACTCCTGCCTCGAATTTGATGAGGAAGACCTCTCATGTCATTAATCAAGCTATTTATATAATTATGATTTCTCCAATTGCCTTTTTTTTTCACATTGTCTAAAAGTATTTCATAGTTTGAGAAATGAACAGAAGTTCAGCTCATCTCCTGGGGGTTTGTAGTCATAGAACTGTGGTTCTGTTCCTACTTGCAACTTAAGTATACAAGTAAGTATGTGAGTCAGGATTTTAAAGAGAGGACAGCCACAAGTAAATTCCCTTTCTTGTTTCTTAACCTAGACAGCCATCAGTGCATTCCAGCTTACTGGAAATCTTTGTCACTTACAAATACACTAACACAGCTTATGTTACAGATTTTATGATAACAAAAGGTGCAAATTGGTTGCCTTCATTTTGCAGCTGTGGCCATTTGTATCACTCTTTCTGTCTGCAAAACAAAGAGTGCACCGTAGAAGTTGAGGGCCAAACAAGGTGGACATGCTACAAATGCAGCTCAAGTAACAAAGTAGGAAAATTAAGTGAAAATTCATCTGAAATCAAAAAAGGGAGGATAACCCCATCCCAGGTAAGACTTTTTTTCATGACAAGATGAAAGTGGATGCCTTTTAGGCCTGTCCTTTCCTGATTTGTTTTCAGCTCTTAAAAAGCCTCAACAAATTTACCTGATGGGTATCCAGTGCATGACATCTTCTGTTCAGTCCTATTTAGTGTTAGAAGAGCTTCTCCTCTCTGCCCAACCCCGAAAAACAGGGACTTGAGAGCAACAGAAGATATTTCTGCCCTTAAGAAGCTTAAGATCTTGTGAAACAGAGAGGATGTTTACACATGAGCCTGCTTAAGATCCTCTGACAAAATAAGAGGTCAGCAAGTACAACTGCTACAGTACTAGGGAGTACCTGTGTGCTGAAGAGTGTAGTGCCACCTCTGTTAAGTGGGGACACGGTACGTACACCTGTGCTCTGGGCATGGTAACTTACTTCAAAGAACTTGACACAATACTGTTAGAGAAATTTTCACTGCCTTTGGAGTCTGACAGATGGACTACTTATGATTTTTGTTCGTTTCACAGCCTCTCTTTTTTTTTCTTATGCAGGCAGTGGAGCAGGGTTTGAACTCTACTGCTTAATAGCTTTTAGGAGAACAGAACTTGACTACACAAGAGGCTCGATGTGCCGGAGGGGCAGTTACTAGGGCTGTGAATTGGTCATTGTGTCATTCCCAGTTACTTCCTCTTCAGAGAAATGGCGACCCATTTATTGTTGCCTGCTCCATCCTCTCTGCCAGCCCCTCCTGAAGTTGTCCTTTGACATCACAGAGTGAAAAGTTGGACCCGTTGCTTTTCTCTGTTTAATTAGCTTTCAGCGTGTGTCAGAAGCAAATCCAGGGAAAAAACCCTGACCTGGCTCCTCCCAGGTAACAGTTCCAAATTTCTATACCCCAGTGGTAGGCATTCATTTATATATTCACCCAGTATATATGGGATAGTGTCCATTCACTACTAAGTGCTAGGTGCACAATGATAGACAAAACCTTTTGTCTTGTGTAGTTATCATCAATGAAATTATGAAGATTTTGAGTAAGTATTCTTGACTTCTTTCTGACACCAAATTCTATTAGTTCTCTGGATACCAACTGGATACCCAACAATTCAGTTCAATTCTGACACTAACTACCCAGAGTTAACATCAGACTGCACAGGTTCATCCCCACACGACTGCCCTAACTTCAGGACGGTTGCAAATGGGATGCCCAGGTTATCCACACTTCTGGATGACCTGGTAAATTCAGGGGTTCCTGCAACATCCCCACCCCAGTTTTGATAATTCACTAGAACAACTCAGAGAACTTAGGAAAATACTTTATATTTACTCATTTATTGCACAGATCCAACTCAGAGCAGCCAAATGGAAGAACACAGGGGCAAGGTATGGGGGTAGAAGTGTGCCTGGAGCTGCCATGCCCTCTCCCAGCACACTCCCTTCCCAGCACATCAGTGTGCTCACCAACCTAGAAGTGCTTTGAACTTTGTTGGGGAGTTTCTGTGGAGGTTTCATTATATTGTCATAATTGATTAAGTCATAGGCTATTAGTAACTGAACTCTCTCTCTAGCACCTCTCCCTTCCCCAGAGATGGCAGTGGGTGGGGAGGAGGGCAGGATGAAAGTTCCAACCTTCTAATCATGGCTTAATCTTTCTAGTGATCAGCTTCCATCCTGAAGCTACCTGGGGTCCACAGACACTAGTCATCTTATTAGCATACCAAAGGCACTAAGTATACATTTTTCATTATACCCCAGATACTTATAGGTAAACTATGCTGTAAGGGCAGATAATGAGTAGACCTAATCAAGACATGGGAAATTATGGACGGCTTCCTTATAGTGCCATGTTAGCTGCCTCCAAAGGCAAAAAGAATTAAGCTAGACAAGTTTAGGTGCAAGGGCAGGTAAGAGGAGGAGGATTCCAGACAGGGAACAATATATAGAACAAACATATAGCATCACTACTGGGAGGCAGAGAAGAGCATGGAACTGGACTCTAAGCATGATGGGACCTGGAGGGTGAAAGAGAGTGGTCTGAGATGACGCTAGGGAGGTAAGCGGAGACCACATTATTCTGAGGTTTATGCTAAAGAAACAGGGAAGATATTGAGGGGTTTTAAAGAAAGAGTGATCTGATTAGAATAACGTATTTTTTTTCAGAATAGGAAAAAAAAGAACATTGTAACTGCAGTGCAGA
The DNA here is from genome assembly GCF_030020395.1 of Manis pentadactyla. NCBI lineage: Eukaryota > Metazoa > Chordata > Mammalia > Pholidota > Manidae > Manis > Manis pentadactyla. Next base: position 115,130,932 of record NC_080019.1, read on the forward strand.
AAATGAATTGAAAGGTAAACAAGACTGGATGTGGGGAGACCAAGTATATTGAAGTAATTTAGAGGAGAGAAGTGATAACTTGTACTAGAATGATAGAAGTTGGGAGGGAGAAAAGAGTACCTATTTGAAAGGTGTTTGAGAAGCACAAACATCAGTTCATGTGTCCCTGCTTACTTCCCTAGCCTCATCTCATACCACTCACTCTCTTTTACCCCCTAGATCCAGTCATGCTCAAATCTAGTGCCATGCTCTTCTCTGTTCCCCCAAGAGAGGCTATATTTGAGGGGTAGAGTTACTGGGAGTGGTGATAAATTTGTTGGATGGGGAGGTATGACAGAGAGAGTAGTCAGAGTTAGCACCCAGATTTCTTTTTGAGCAACTGAGTGGTTAGTGGTACCATTCACTGAGATAGAAAGCAATAAGCAAAGCACATTTGGGGAATAAGAGAGAGAATTCATTGTCAGAGTTAAGAGATGTCCACAGGACATACATGTAAAGATGTTTGGTATGTTTCCAGATTGAAAATTTTATTAACTAGTCATCCAAAATGCTCCCTTGTTTACATTTAGGGAAGGAAAAACAGGCCGTGTAATTTCCAGCACATTTCCAAGCTGAATCAAAATGCAGATGGAGGAACTTCTATTTGTGCAGATATTTAAGTCATTACATCTTAGGGAAGTTCAGCTTTTTGCTTCTTTCAGTTATATCCTATTCATAAATAACATGTGATTACATGTATATCATTGCCTGGATATTACAATTAGACTTTTTCTTTCTTCCTAGATAGTACTGAAGCTAAAATATACTTTTTTTTTCCTTTTTTAAAAAATACAATTATGTGTTATGTATGTAATTATGCATTTTAATGCATAATGTATAAACAACAAAACTCGACTTCTGTGAGTTTTGACAACCACCTTTACAATAAGATACAGAGTAGTATTGTCACCCTGCCTTAAAAGTCCCCATGTCTCTTTGTAGTCAATCTCACCTCCACCCTCAATGTCTTTCATTGTTAAGAAAACAAGTAAGATTACTGCTCAGATCTTCTTGAAAAAATGTTTGATGCTTCCTAATAATGAAGCAAGCTCAAATGAGAACTATTTTGCGTTTCTTAAATTTTTCTCTAGCTGTCTGTTTCCCTTGTTTTTCTTCTAAGATAATCATAAAAAGATCTAATGGATTGGTAACATAAGAGGGAAAGAGGAAATGAAATTTACCAAATATATGCTTTAGATGTGTTTAATCTTCACAACAACTTTATGAAGGTGATTTATATTCCCTAGTGTACAGCTAAAGGAACTGTATATAGCTCAGGGCAGATTATGAACTCAAGTTTGTAGGACCACCATAACCCCATTTTCCTGCCTTCATCCTGTTGTATTTTTAGCATTCTGGCCTTGTCGAAACCTGTAAAGTTGATTTTTAAAATAACATCTGTACCATATTGGCTGTGCCAGTTAAGATTTCTTACCATTGTGTGAGCCATTCACATTTTGAATTATATGAGAATACTACACATGATAAAATTATATGAAAATACTATAAAATTCTATATATGACTTCTATTAAACTTTACTTCCCAGAAGTTCTACTTTGCTCTCTCAATTGCTGTTGAAAATCCATCAGCCCTGGTTATCAAGTTCCCAGTCAGCACATGAGGGTAACAGAGGTGAGGCCCCAGTGACTCCAAGATCAAGCTGGAACTACCAGTCAGCTCCACCTATTGTTGTCTACTCGGAGAAGATACTGAATGCGTTTGAAGCTTCTCACCGCCTTTGTAACATGATCTATTGTCAAATAGCTTTTGTTTCATCTTTTTCCAAGACTTGTGATAATTTTTTACTTCTTCAATTTCTGACTCTAGTTAAGTAGGATGCAACAGTTATCCTTGAAACTGTGATTTTGATGGATAAAGTCTTCTTACCTCTCCTTGTCCCATCTCTGTTTTTCACAACTGGCCAATATATGTAGCCAATAATTATGATGTATTAGTTACCTCCCAACAAGTTTGCACAGATATGTAGGAATTATTCCGCCCAGAAAACCTGCTTTCCTTTAGAATGAGCACTTTTATTCTTTACAAGCAGAAAAATGACTCAAATTTCTTTCTTTCATTATCTTTCCCTTACCCTGCCCCCTCCCTGAACCTGGCTTATAGTAGCTCAGTCTGAAATGTTAAGGTCCACAAAATAGATCTTGCAAGTCTATCTGATTCTGTTTTGCATTGGAGAAACTAATCTCAACAAAATAATATTCATTATTTTATTATATTTTCCTAACAAGTGTTACTCCCATATAATATAACGTACTATAACAATATAATTTAAATTTTATCTTTGATTAATCCCTTATTCAATTTATAGTAGCAAATAACTCATTGGCACTGATGAGCATTAGAAGAAATTAATTTGTCCTTCATTTTCAAAATAACTGTCAGTCAACAGGCAACTTCATATAAATTCAAAGAAACATAATTGAAGATTTATTAGATTTTAGTTTTAACATTATTATATTAATAACAGGGCTTAGTGTTCTTGAGAGCTGGTAATAAGCTAACACATTATTGTGTACTAGAAACACTCAAGTTGTTATTCCTTTTAAAACTACAAAGAAAAGCATTTAGATACTCATTAAAACATTTTATAATGTATTGTTTGATATTTTTCAGATTTGGATAAATCATCCCTTCTCAGTAAAGAGCTCTAGGTACATTAGTCAAGTTATCAGTTTTTGTTTTTGTTTTTTCAGGATGAGCCAAGTATCTGAGGGAGAAGGGGACTGTAAATAAACAAAGAGCTACCTATTTCTCCTTTAATAGTTAAATAAGGAAAGATTTACATGAAATAAGCTCATATTTTCCCAGGTACTTGGAGTACATTTTCTTTCTTGATTTTTAGAGTCATCTAAGAATATGTTTTCTTTTTTGGGGTAAATTTATGAATAATGTCAGAGGAAAATATTTACAGCTTCTAACAAATTATTCAGTAAATGACATTCATTTATGCTCATTGGTCATAATTTTCTATGAACCATTGTACAATGCTTATTTACTTTGGATTCCAACTATAAGTTGGTTTAATGAAATAGGAACATGTTATTAATGTATTTTCATTTGTCCACTTTTAAAAAGTAAAGAGTAGCCCCTGACATGTTAGATTTAAATTAAATGTTAAAAAATGAGATTTCAGACTTTGGTGATAGCAGCATTTCTCAAAAGAGTATCTTCTAAATTAAACTTACAAATTAAATGAAGATTAATATATCTCAAGTGCAGAGAGGTGTTAAATGATCCTAATATAAATGAATTATTTTTAGAAGACTTTTGCCCATTTTTCAATAATCTTGTTATTATGTTCTAGTATTAAGTGATTAATTACGTCAGCCAGTATTTAATGTATGCCTATTTTGGGCCAAACACTATTCTTGTTACTAAGTATATGTTGGTGAACAACAAACACGTACTTCCTACTGAAAACATAGTTCCTACCATTATGTAGTTTACTATCTAGTAAGAAAGCTAGACAGTAAGTAAACAAACAATATATCAAATGTGTAATTTCAAATTATGATAGGTATATTGGTGCTATGATGGGAAAGAATAGAATGTTATAAGAAGAGTAGCATGAGGAAAAATCTACTCTGGATTTGTGGTCAGGGAATATCCATCTACAGAAATGATATTTAAACTAAGATCTAAAGGCTAAGCAAGTTGGAGCCACATGAAGAACATTTCAAGCAAGAGAGAACAGCAAAAACACAGGAATTGAGGAAGGAAATGACTTGTTCAAGGAATTGAAAAAAGATCAGTGGCTGGAACATAGTAACTAAAGGGGAGTGGCAAAGAATGCAGCTGAAGAGGTAGGCAGGACCAGATCCTGAATAAGCTATAAGACTGTTAAAGAGCTTAGTTTTTAATTCTTAAAGTAGTAGGAAACATTGAGGGGTTTAAAACAAGAGGATTGATATAACCCATCAGTTGTGATTGGAAAATGGATTGACAGTCTCATCTCTCTTACCAGCCTCATCTTCACCTTTTTGCCAGGGCAGTGTAACAATCTGATTCTTAAAGTTAGTATACTTCCCTTTGATCCAGTCCAAGGGGCTGAAGGCTGACAATAGTACCAAAGTTTCCAGTCTTTCTGCAAAACTAAAGTTTTGATGGAAATGAGGGCAAAGGATGTAAAAAAAATTCTATAGTCCAGTAAAATGTAGAAAAATGCTCAACTTTACTGAGATCAAAGAAATACAGGTTAAAACAGCAATATGATGCCAATTATTTTCCTTATTAACCTGGCAAATTTTAAAAGCTATTGAACAGATTTGCATCTATATTGATAAGGATATGAGGAGATCAGACACTTTTATGTACTACTATGGGAATGAATATTTATATAAGTACATAATCCCTTATCCAAATCCCTTTGGCCATTGTTTCAAAATTCAGAACTTTTTTTTAAATTTTAGAAGGTAATACAGGGACTTCCACTTTTGACAGGATGCATTTGGAGTTTCTTGGGAAAATGTATAAAATATATAAAACAATGGCTCTCAAGATAGATACTGGACATTAAGCAGTGAAGGAATGTGATTGCTGAGAGAAAAGAAACAATTATATAAACGTAGGATTGCTCCCAAATTACTGTCAGGAGAAAGCTTCCAAGCCACAGCATATGGAGGGGAAAACTGAGGCAGAGTTAATCAGTTTCTCTGAGTTGAGGAAACAGAGCTGGGAGTCCAGGGAAGGCAAGGTAACTAGAGTTCACAGGACAGAATTTTGGATAGGAGAGAATAGGACACAGAGAGAGGTCCAGAGATCTGCAAAAAGAGAGTATTAATAGTTGAATATTGACTCACTTATGAGTATGAGGAAACTACTCAACACTAGAAAAAGAACCACACAAAAGAATGAGGTATCAGTGCCCCAGATTCA